>NC_082681.1:17678451-17981481 GCF_025265405.1 Mesoplodon densirostris
AAGGGTCATCTCTAAAATCACAAGCTGAGAAGCCTCTGAGTTTGATATGGAATTACATCTGAAGTAGGCATATCCTGTGTGTTACCTTAGTTGTTAAATGTGTTCCATTGCTCACCCCTCCCTAGATAAATATTTTCTTTGAAAACTCAAAGCATTTAGCTGCCCCTTCTGTAGAGAGGTTTGTCTTATAGGAAATCCCTTCACTGTTTATTTAATTACCCTGTTCAAGGCTGCCAGGAGTTGCAATGTTTGCTCAATGCCCTTTTAAGTTCAGTAGGGAGACAACACCTTATCTTTTTGCATATTTGAGGCATCAGATGATGGCTGAAGGATTATTACCATACTTTGTTACTTCTGTAAGTATATTCCACCTAATGAGTCGTGTTTAAATGGGATCTACTTATATTCGGAAGATATCCATGACCATTCTGACAATGAAAATTTTCTAAATGCTACTTTTTCTCCTCAACCTGCCCCCATTTGTGGGGTATTACCTTACTACTAGTAGGCACCTTTTTCTTATAGCTGTTTCTGAATAATAGTGGAATTTAAGTCTTTAGACACTTCTCCTTAGGATTAAAAAAATGTTTAAGTTGTATGTCATGGAAAGAACCATGTAAAATTCTTCAGGGTTAGTTCTCCAATCTGGAAGTGCATATAATCCATTATATCTTTATTTAGGGTTTACCCTAGCCTCCCACAACCTCTGCCCCCAAGCTGTATTTTCCTCCAAGTTTCCAACTTACTTTAAAATAGCTTTAATTCATTACTTTATTTTTAAAAATATTTGCAACTATATTTCAGCTAAAAAATACTAAACAAATAAAATGGAAATGAAGGTATCACTGTAACGTTACCCATTCTCCAAAGGGTGTATTGTCCTTAGCGTCATATGGAGGCTAGTCAACAATTCTCTAAATCCAGTTTCCCATTTTTTCTTGAAAGTTTGAGCTCTGAGAAACCACATAAAATGAATCAATAAAAAATAATAATCACAATCTAAGAAATATTTTCAAAGAAAAATTCAACAATGCAAATAGGACTCATTCATAGGAAACTTCTCTTTATTCCTGAAAGGTGACATATTTCAAGTCCTGATGTTTGAGAAACCTAACATGAGTCTTTATCTGTGTCTGCATCACGTTAAGCATCTGGACTTAAATGGAAAAATATGTATTTCTTAGCTACAGAAGAACAAACATTTGCAAATATCCATAGCATTGACTGTTCCAGTCAACTGAGGTTATGTAGAAAGAGCCAGTGTCACATGTACCAATATGCCAACTATTCAATAACAACCCAGATTTAATTTCCTTCTGAATTAACATGATATTCATTAATTTGACGGTGTATTTGTTGCTGCTTCCAGTGAAAACACATATACAAAAGACTCCTGGCTGCATTTTAAATGAAAACCCGCAGCATATTAGAATCAATCATTTGCCTAATGTTGGCAAATTCATTGTTTTTCTTTCATTTCAAAATTTTTACTCTACTTATAGCATGGCCTTTTCCTGGGAGTCTGCAGGCACACGGTTAATAAATGCTTTTGCAAATATGATTATGCAAAGAACAAATGAATATTGATTAAACTGAATAATGCATTATTTTCTAGGATAAGTATATTAAATTAACTCTCAGTGAACAAACAGCATGAATTAAACTAGTTAATTTTTTGAAGCTGTAATTAGCTTATTTTGCACTGCTATGAACTTTCAGATTGAAGTTTGAGACAGCATTTGCACTGCTTTTTCTCTTCTTTTTACTTGTAATTTTCAAAAATGTGTATAAGTAATATAAGTTCCTTAAAGGAAAGTCAGAAAATGCAGGTTTGTTGAAGAAAAAGAAAAGAGAACACCTACGGCCTCATCACTCAGACACCACCATTGTTAGTGTTTGTGCTTTCTAGTTTCATTTGGATGGCACTGAGTTTGTCTTTCTAAACGTTTGCTCCTTTTCTGCATTATGATACAAACTTTAAAATTTGGTCTTATTGTTTTTCTCCACCTTTTCATGTTTCCTTAGATTGAGCAAAATCAATCACGTTAGAAAACAAATCAACTCTTTCATAGCTCCAAGCACTGGTTTTTAGGCTAATCTTGCTTGAGACTCTTTATTTCAGAGTATTTAAGGAAGTCTCTAAAAGTGTTTGTTTGTAGCATAAGAAGTAAGATAACAAACATTGGGGGTGGGGAGGGAGTTTGAATTGCCAGATGATTTTGTTACAGGTTAATAGTAAGTATTCAATAACTACTATTAACATGATGTACCAGGTACTTGGCACGTGCCATCCTATTTTACCCTCACAACAATCCTGTGAAGTCAGTAATATTAGCATCCTGATTTTCCAATGGGTAAACAGAGGCTCCCAGAGGTTGTGTTAATCAGTGTCAGCCAGCTAAGTGGCAGTGTCACGTTTTGAATTCAGGCAGTCTGACTCTTGAGCCTGTATTCAAAACCTATGCCATGCATAAGGTAGAAGGATATGACCCCATGAAGTATTTCCAATGCCCTGAGCACGTTTTGGACAGAGCCTCCAACCTTCAGACACTAATAAGCCCTAAAGCACAGGAAACCACAGAAGGGATTTTGGAAGCATTATTGTCTCCAAAATCTACCCCTATGACTACTCCACCAGTTAATTATAAACCAGAATCAAATGCTACATTCTTCCTATACCCCCCAGTCTTGAGAGAAATGCTTTGTGTCAACTTGAGAAGATCCAAGCCCTCTCTCTCTGTGGGCCCCCTGACACCCTCCCCCATACCCCGGGACCATCCCAGTTCTCCGCCTCCGGCCAGGCTGATGGGAGTGTGGCCTGAGAATGCCGTACTGGGGCTTGCAAGCCCACCACTCATCATCCGCAGCAGTAAGTGCTTCCAAGTAATTCAGAAGGTCAGGCTTAGAGGGTTCCAAAGAAAGGTGGGGTCTAAACACATCTTTTTTTCTATGGAGCAGGGACATATTCTCTGGGACGTAGTCTTTTCTGTCAGATGCCCAAATGGGCTACAGGCAAGAAAGGATGAGTTTTGGCCTCTTGGTAAAGAAAAATAAGCCACTTTCTGATGGTAGAAATGATTGTGGTTTCAAAAGGGGCTTAAGGTAGAGAGTGGGAGGAAGGAAGTGGCAGGTCCCTCCTCCTCCTGCATGCTCGCCGGTCCCTGGAATGGCTACAGCAGGAACAGGGCCGCCTGCTCTCCTCTCAGCCCCTACTCCAACCATGCTGCACCCAGCAGTCAGTGCTCTTTCCCCAGTACAAATCTGATCACGTCTTGTCCCCCTTAAAACTTCTCAGTGCCTTCCCATTGAAGCTTTACTGGACCTACGAGGCCCTCTCCCGAGTATTCTCCCTTATACTCCATGATCCCCTCACCCCAGGCCTTTAGACATGCTCTCTCCCAGCCAGACACACTCTTTTCTTCCCTGTCCCCCTCCCCACCTGCCCCATGCTGTTTCTCTTTCAGTTCTTGATGTCCAGATCGCTGCTTCCAGGAACTCTCCCCTGATGGATTTCACCACCAGCACCTATGATGAGGTTAGATTTCTCTGTCCCCCAGCACCCTGCACTTCTCCTTCAAGGCGTTCATCCCACTTTATGGTCGTTCCTTGTTTGATGTCTGTATTCCCTGGCTAGACCCTCAATTCAAGGAGGGCCTGGACCAGGTGTATGTTTTTCATTCAGGGAAAGGCACAGAGATAAGAAATATGATCGGAGGTTAGCTAAGCACCAGGGGCACAAGATGAAGGGAAGTCCTTCTGGGTGGCCGGACTTCACGAGCAAAGGCTAGGAGGTGAGAAATCGCTGAGTAGGTGCAGGGCTCTGCATAGAGTTCAATAGCATTACAATATGTCTTACAGGAGGGAGTATCAGCCCTACTGTGTGTGTGTGTGTGTGTGTGTGTGTGTGTGTGTGTGTGTCTGTTTTTTTTTTCCCTGAGGAAATCAATAGTTTTGATCACAATCCCAAAAGGATTCAGGTGGAGGGACATTTAGTGATGAACTTTCAGGAGGTCCACGGACTCCCCTCAAGCATATTCATGGACCCCAGTTAAGAAACTCTATTGGAGACCACAGTTGTAATGAGGATGGGGACTGTACCTATTCTTGTCCATCACTTAACCCCCAGTGCCTAGAACAGATACCTCAAATTTAACGTGGCCTGCCCCAACCCATGCGTCTCACAGCACACCCCAACCTATCCCACCAAGCTACTCCTTCACCAGATTCTCCTTCTGAGGAATGGCTCCGCCCCCCACAGTTCCTCTGACCACTGATTCCTCGCTTTTCACTACTCCATCCTCAGTGCATCAGCGAATCCCGAATCTGCCCACCTCGCTCTGTCTCCAGCATTGGCAGCTCCAGTCAGAGCTGCTTATTTCGATGGCTGCCTGACCCATCTACCTGCTTCCAGCCACTCTTGTTCCCTGCAACTTATTCCCCACCTTTTGGCCAGATCATGTGAATCCCTGTTTCGTCACAGGGCCCAGCAGTGAGGCCAGGGAAGGACCACAGGATTGGAGATATACCAAACATAGCCAATATTCAATTCACGGATCACTCAGTTGATTGTACCCAATTAGCACACAACATAGGTTGGTCAGAGTAGGGAAAACAGAAAGGGGCTAAGGGACCACCCCAAGGAGGAGGCCAGGGAGGAAGCATCTCCGCACGAGCAGTGAGTGGTCTTGGGTCCAGCCACAGGTCTGGCCATGGGTCTCACGAACACGAGTGAGAGTCAGCCTCCGCTCCCAAAGAGCCTCGGGCAGTGACCCTCTGAGCAGCTCCCAGCAGCATGGAGCCAGGTCCTCCAGCGAGGAGCCTTCAAGTCAGTGGGCTCAGTGGTCCCTCTTTATGGGTAAGAGTTGCTTCAGGGGAGGAGGCCTTGGCTCTAGCTTTCTGTTCTAATGACATACGTTGCCCATCAAACTTCTTATCTTACATAACACTCTTAGTTCATCACTCTAAGACACTCGCAGTCCTACAGCAGAGGTTTTAATATTTATTTATTTGGTTGCATTGGGTCTTAGTTATAGCAGCCAGGCTCCTTAGTTGCAGCATGTGGGATCTAGTTCCCTGACCAGGGATCAAACCCGGACCCCCTGCATTGGGAGCACGGAGTCTTAACCACTGCACCACCAGGGAAGTCTCCCAGCAGAGGTTTTAAAACAACTAATATGGAGGTTCACGTTGGCTACTGTGATAGTTTCCCAGGGTACTTAGAATAAAATGCAAACTCTGTACACTGGTCTATAGAATAAAATGCAAACTCTCTACACTGGTCTATAGAATAAAATGCAAACTCTGTACACTGGTCTATAGAATAAAATGCAAACTCTACACTGGTCTACAAGGCCCTCCATGTTTGCCTCCTGCGATCTCCTCTCCTTTCATTCTTCTCCCCTCATTCATGACCCTCCAGTCACACTGGTCCTTGAACACGCTCTCCTCCTTTAGGGCTCAGTCCTGCCTTAGGGCCTGTTCACTTGCTACTCCCTCTGCCTGGAAACTCTTCCCTTCCTCTTTATCACTCTGCATGGAAACTCTTTCTCTTTTTAAAAAAAATTTATTTTATTGAAGCATAGTTGATGTACAATGTTCTGTTAATGTCTACTATACAGCAAAGTGATTCCGTTAGACATATATATACATTATTTTTCGTATTCTTTTCCATTCTGGTTTATCACAGGATATTGAATACAGTTCTCTGTGCTATACAGTAGGTCCTTGTTTATCCATCCTACATATGTTAGTTTGCATCTGCTAATCCCAAACTCCCACTCCACCCCTCCCCCACCCCCCTCCCCCTTGGCAACCACAGGTCTGTGGAAACTCTTCGTCTTCACCCCTCTGCCTGGAAACTCCTTCACCTCATCTATTACGTGGTATCAGCTCAACAGCCACGTCCTCCTCCTTCTCCTCCTCCTCCTTGGAAAGGTCTTCCCTCTGTTATTATCTTTCTGACCCTTACTTCTATGGGAAATTAGCTTGTTCATACCTTTCTGTGCAAGTTAATTTGTTTTCTCCCCTCTCTAGAATCTATGTATTCTCTAAGGGCAGGAATTTTGGTGACTTTTGTTGTTGTTATTCATCTATGCAACCCCTTCCCCTAGAACAAGTCTAGCTGTTTGTAGGTGTTCAATAAATATGTGTTGACTGAATAAATACATTTCAAAAACATCGTTTGGATACTGGAAGGAAAATACCATTGACTGTGACTTTGAGCATGTCTTCGAAACCCCTCTAGGCTCCAATCACTTCATCTGTAAAATGGGGTTAATCATAATTGTTCTTCCTTATGGGGATGGCATGAGTTAAAAGTTGATACCAATCCTGACTGTGTGTTGCATTCTTGGAGAAAAACAGCCCTGAGTACTGAACGCAGTGGGGCTGACTCCAGGCACTGGATCTCGTGGACACCTGGGCATTCTCAGAAGGCAGCCTGAGAAAATCAGAGTGTAGGACAAGATGAAGCGCACACCCCACATAAGGCCACCAGGAGACTGTGGTCCTGAAGCCTGCTTGGCCAATTGCCCAATTCTGCCAGGCAAGCCTCTTCCCTGCCAAGAGCCCTGGCATCCTCTCTCTCTCTCCTGCAATTCCTGCTGCCATTTCTGCCTTGAGTAGGTAACCAGTTGGCTCTCTCTCAGGTCTTTCCTTTGTGCAGAGAGAAAAATGACAACAGAAATATTTATGTCTCCGAGTTTACAAAGTGCTTTTACACCAGTCATCTTGTTTAACCATCCCTCAAAGCCTCCAATATTGGCTTATTCTCATTTTACTGAAGACGAAGCTGAGGTTCAGAGAGCTTGTGTGGCACGCCCAAGGTCGCAGAGGTTGAAGGCAGTAAAGCCGTGATCTATCAGGTCTGCCTATGGACTTTACATAACACAGCACTGGGTTTCCTAAGCGCTGCAGGGTTGGGCTCTTAAGGTGAAATTCTGATCAGAAGTCTCCCCTCCCCCTCCAGATCCCTTCTTCTGTAGCTTCCAGGGCAATAGGGCAGCAGAGTGCGAGGACCCTCACTGCAGTCAGCAGGAAAGACAGCTCAAGGCTGCTGGCCACAGCGAGCTTGAGGACCCAGAAGTTAAGCTAGGAGCAGGTCACAGCAGGCTGGAATGGATATTTCTTTGGAGGCCTCTTAACATCTTTTAAATGCAATAAAGTGAATCAGTATTTCTAGTAAATCGCCCTAAGCCATGAATTTTGTGGTTTCAACTTTTTGGCTGGCTGCCAAGGCCATGACAAATGTGGTCACCAGCCAGAGGCCTGGTTAGTAGCTGCCCCTGGAAAGTTGCACAGGCCTATGCAAACAATATCAAAAGAGATAAGTAAGGTTAGCAAGAAGTGTGTGTGTGTTTGCACATGCGTGTGTTCATAAGCTCCACTTGAGGACTCCTTTGAGCAGGGACAAGAGCTGTTTACTTTTTACCCGTTGTGTTAGGGGAATCTGGTGAAAACTTGTAGTAACTAGAACCATATTTTGATTCCTTCAGGGGTATTCGGTGCCCCTTTGAGATTGTTGCTAGCCAGGAGAAATAGGGCCTAGATAGGCTCTCTGCAGTGGCAGCCTGGGGTCCTCTCCCCTTATCCTGCTTTTCCTGATTTGCTCTCAGGATCCTCCTTTCCTCAGGCTACAGCTCAGTCTCCATTAGCTGGGCTGCACCCATGACCCCTGAGGCCCCATCTTTCCCGAGCCCCTCAGCTCCAGCCCTCATCTCGCCTGCTGTCTTGCTCTCTGGGCCTCCTGGGTCTCATGAAAACCCAATTCCCCTTTGATCTGGCAGACTTCCCCTCCCAGCTTCAAGGCCGCTTCTTCTGGGAAGCGTTCGGAGCCTTCTTTAACTCTCATCCAGACTAGGTGGGGATTCCTACCCTGTGCTTCTTGAAGCCTGTGTCTCTCCCAATGCGGACTGTCATTGTCCCTCCACTTGACAATTTCCTGGGCAGGACAGTGAGTTCTCTGAGGGCTGCTGTCCTTCTCCCTGCTTCTGGTGCTCAGCACAGAGCAGATTGTCAGTAAATAGTCCTTCACTGAATGCATGAAGGAATACGGGAACACATAATCTTTGTGGGACATTTGGGAAGTATGGAGTTTTGAGACTAGCTGTTGAGTGAGGGATTGTATTTGTATTCCCTTAGCACTGGCCATACTTCTGCAGTCCCATATACTTGTCTTACTCCTCCAATTGATGACCCTGAATTCTGTGATCAAGGATTTTAGTCACCTTGTACTACATCACCTGGACAACGGTGCTTAATAAACATTCGATGAATGAATGAATGAACACGGGTTGGGGGTGGGGAATGAGGTACCCCAGCACCAGTCTCCCAAAGTCACACTCAGGGAAGGCTTGCTGTGTGTTGGCCTTAATGCCTCAGACTTTCAGCATGAATTGAAAACTGGACGACCTCAGGGGCTTAACTCCAAGCAGCCTGATGTGTCCAAGCTCAGCAAAGACGTTGGCAGGGAAGGGAATGTCACCGCGGAGCCCAGTTCATTGTGCATGCCCCACTCTGACTGGAACATTCGTTGGGAAATTTAAGTCTAAGCCCCAAAATCTTAGGTCTTAAAGCTAACATTGGGGGCGAGGGAGGGTGCTGGGTTTTTCATTCTTCTGATTTTATTTCATCATTGAATTCAGTGTCTCTGAAGCCTGCTGACTTTTCACACCTGGAGTTTGACAATCTCTGTTTTTATCTAGCAAACCAGTTCAACCTCAGTCCCCATGATGGATTTAAGAAAGCTATACTCCAAGGACAGATTGCTGAAGAGGCTAGCACTTTGGCCCAGAGAACAAATAAAAATGAGGATCAAATGGAAAGTGATTACTCAGGCAGGTCTCAGGGACTTCTGTGTTTGCAGAAGGTAAGTTGGGGACAAGACAGCAAAGTGATCTTTGGCAGCGGTTTAGGACTCATACAGATTGAGGTCCTGACTTGGACACTTACGGGCTGTGTGTCCTTGGGCAAGTGAATAAACTTCTCAATGCCTTGATCCCTTTATATGTAAATCATAGATGATGATAACATCTACTTCACAGAGTTTTATTATTGGTGAATTCAAATAATGCATGTAAACAACTTAGCAAATGGTCTAAGTGCATAATAAAATTAGCTATCATTATCTTATAATGAAAAGCCTTACATTACAAGATCAAGGTCCTTACGTTATGAGGTCAGCCTTGTGCAATCAGGCTCTGTGGCTTGGAGAGATTGACAAGGTCTCTGAGAACAGGCTGAATTTTTCAATTGCTGTCTGCCCCACATTCTGCCAGAAGGGAGAAGTGTAAGATTACATAATAGATTTGAGAAGAGCCAGGGAAGAAAGATTTGTAAAGTCTTACTGAAACATAGGAACCCATAGGTCCAACTTTAAATAAATAAGTAAATAGGGAGAAGGAAAAGCTTCTTGCATAAAAAATCAACTAATAAATGTTTAAGGGATGATTGAATTAGAAAAAATATCACCATTTGGCAACCGTCATAGTAATAATTAATTTAGCCAAGAAACATCAATGGATGCTAAAATTAGTGGGTGAAAGTTTGATGAGGAATGGGATATTGGCATAGTCTCAGAGTACCTCCCCTCCCCACAGAATACTTATTAATTACAAAGGGAATAACTTTACTGTGGAGAAGGCTGGCAAATGCTGCCACCTTAATGAAGTGATCAAAGTGAACATCATTAGTAATGGGACAAATTGAAATCATGGGCCACCTGATAGGATGCAATGAGAACACAGCATCGCTTCTGTGCTATTCCTGCAAAAGACACAGAACTTGGACCTAATCATGAGGAAACATCAGACAAACCGAAACTAAGGGACACTCTGCAAAAAAAATGGTCT
This sequence comes from Mesoplodon densirostris, assembly GCF_025265405.1. NCBI lineage: Eukaryota > Metazoa > Chordata > Mammalia > Artiodactyla > Ziphiidae > Mesoplodon > Mesoplodon densirostris. The sequence goes on from NC_082681.1 coordinate 17,688,300, forward strand.
GTAGTCTTCAAAAATGTCAAGATCACGAAAAACAAGGAAAGACTGAGGAACTATTCCAGACTGAAGGAGACGAAAAAGACAAGAAAATTAAATACTACCCGTGATCCTGGATTGGATCCTTTTGTTATGAAGGACATTCATTGTTGGGGAATTTGGAGAAAATTGAATGGAGTTTTTGGATTAGATGGTAGTGATGCATCAGTGTTAACATCCTGCGTAGAATGGTTATATTGTGCTTATAAAGGAGAATGTATTTCTTTGCAGGAAAATACACCAAAGCATTCAGGGGTGACAGGGCATCATGTTGACTACTTACTATCAAATGATTCAGGGAAGAAACATATTGATACGATTCTTGCAACTTTCCTATGAATTTGAAAATTTTCTAAGTATATGTTTTTGCATTTCAAATAATCTTGTTGAAACATACACCGTGTTTACGATTAATTTCCTGAGAGGTAGAGTTACAGATATTGGGTGTATGTATTGAGAGGGGGGCTAGGTAGGGCAGGTTCTAGGAAAAGAGGAAAGATGTGCCCAAACACAGCCACTGAGGTCCCCACATCCACTTCCAGGAGGCTCACACTTGCCTCAGGAGTTAGGAGAGAACTGGGTCAGAAAAGGGGGCCGATGTATTTTTTTTTTATCATCATCAGTGGCTTTATTGATACTGCCAAAACTTAATAAAAGATGAAAATAAAATATGAAAAAAATTCTACTCATAATAAAACCCAAACATAAAACGTCTAGGAATAAACAAAACATGTAATATGCAAGAGCATGGAAGAACTCTAGAAAGCAATACTGAGGGACAAGAAATAAGCACAGCAAACAGAGAGTCATATACATGACCTTAAATTTGAAGACTTAAGCATTGCAAAGATGTTGTTTCTCTCCAAATCAAACAATAAAATTAATCTAATCTGCCCCCGACTAAATACTGAATTTTACTGGAGTATGAAAAGCAATTCTACAGTTTATTTGACATAAAAAGAATACAAAAACATTTTAAAAAAAGAAGAAATGTGGGAGGAACTGCCTTTCTTGAAACTTTAACTTATTTAAAAACAAGGATAATTAAGGCATAGAATTTTAGCATATGAATGAAAATGGAATAAGAAGATCGTGTGCTTATGTATGTGTATGTGTATATGTACCCTAGGGAGTAATACACACATACACACACACACACACACACACACACACAGTATGAATTTAGAATATGATTCAAGTGACTTCTCCAAGAAGTTCATAATGTGTTTTTTTGTTTTTGTTTTTGTTTTTTTACATCTTTATTGGAGTATAATTGCTTTACAGTGGTGTGCTAGCTTCTGCTTTATAACAAAGTGAATCAGTTATACATATACATATGTTCCCATATCTCTTCCCTCTTGCATCTCCCTCCCTCCCACCCTCCCTATCCCATCCCTCTAGGTGGTCACAAAGCACCGAGCTGATCTCCCTGTGCTATGCGGCTGCTTCCCACTAGCTATTGATTTTACGTTTGGTAGTGTATATATGTCCATGCCTCTGTCTTGCTTTGTCCCAGCTTAACCTTCCCCCTCCCCATAGCCTCAAGTCCATTCTCTAGTAGGCCTGTGTCTTTATTCCTGTCTTACCCCTAGGTTCTTCATGACATTTTTTTAAAATTCCATATATATGTGTTAGCATACGTTATTTGTCTTTCTCTTTTTGACTTACTTCACTCTGTATGACAGACTCTAGGTCCATCCACCTCATTACAAATAGCTCAATTTCGTTTCTTTTTATGGCTGAGTAATATTCCATTGTATATATGTGCCACATCTTCTTTACGATGTATTATTATCTCCAATGTATAGCTGGGTAAAATAAAGCTACTCAGAATAAAAGATGATGCTGGAACTAGAAGGCACCACCTATACTTTTATGGGTGAGAAAATTCATCCAGCTCAGGTCTTTCCCAGTTCTCACAGTCAGAGCTGAAATGGAATCCAAAGGCCAACACCACATGGCTCGCACCAAACTGTGTCTCATTAAAAATATGTGATATATATATATATATATATATATATATATATATATATATATATACATACATACATTTATATGTATATATATATATACACATTTATATGTATATATATATTCATTTATATGTATATAAATATATATATAGTAAGCACTCTAGAAATGTTGGCAATTACTCCCACATCACTGGGAGCTTGTTAAATCCCAGCCTTGGGCGTAGTTCACCTCAGAGTATTCTCTCAGACTGCCCTCTGGCACATCCACCATCAATGTGTCCTGCTTGCCTGGATTTAAGGGGCGATGTCCAAAGGAGGGGACATTTGAACTAGGTCTTGAAGGATGAGTAACAGTTCACTAGATGGAAAAAACGGCACTGGAACACCCTTCAAAGAGTTCCCAAGGAGCCCAAGTCTCACAGGCAACATGTTCCTGGCCCCTGGGGGCCCAACCTTGGCCAAAAGTCATTTACCAAGAATGGACAGTGCTGTCGTCATCACTATTGACTCAGTGCTTAGGCACACTCTGTGGTTGGCAGTTTGATGTGACTTAAAACAGCACTTTGAAACCCTTCAGAAGCCAAACTAATGAAGTGACTGACAGAGACAGCAGAGTGCAATAGGCTTGAGCAGGGACTGCCTGGGGAAGAATCTCAGCCCCATCATTCCCAGCTGTGCAACTTTGGGCAAGTTCCTCACCTCTCTGTGCCCTAGTTTCTTCGTCTCTGAAATAGGGACAATGATGAGAAAGATACCTGCCTCATGGAGTTGTTAGGAAGAGGAAATGAGTTCATATTCGTAAAGTGCTTAGAACAGTGACTGGTACAGAGTACGTGCTGTGTAAGTGTCTGTTAAATAGTACCTAAATAAATGATGGCAACACTCAGTATTGAAACAGAAATGAGAGGAACTATCCATGTAAACAAACATTAGAGAGATGAATTAGTCATACCCTGTAAATGAAACTTTAGATGTCTTCACTGTCTTTCCCCCAGTCAGTGCATAGTCTGCAGGTGAGGATGGGGATAAAACCTCTCTCATTACCAAGAAGACAGAATTATTTTTAAGTAAAATTTTAGTTACATATTACAGATCTAAGGAAGTTAAATCAGAGGGAGAAACATGCCTTTATTGCTGCTATTATTGCTTACAAAGTGAAGACTCATCTGTGCGAATAGGTTTTGGTGACTAATCCACTCATTTTTACCTCTTTGTAAGCAGCATTTTAGAAACCCTAGCACTGAGTAGAGAAAACCATTTTTCTTAACCATGGAAAGATCAAAATGAAAGGAATGGAAAAATAAATAAAAGCACTAAGTGTATTTTACCACCATCATTACCTTTTAGGAGGAGGAAAAATGTTTTCCAGTAATCGGTATGGCATGAATAAACACCTGTTTCATTTGCTCACATACTCCTAGGATGGCCCAGCTGAGTCAAGATGCTGTGAATTCCAGCACATGCATGAGTGTGGTGTTAGACTTCTGAAGCCACTGGACAAGGCCTCAGGTTTTGTTTTTTGCCCTCCCAAACTGATGCAGATTGGAAGTCACTGTCTGAAGCACAGCAGAGTGGGTTGGGATGGATGAGCTGACTGGCAGCTTCTGCACAGCTTTTCTGGAACACTTGGTTGTCTGAGGAATTATGTGCCGAGTAATTGCCTGGGTCAATTAGGAAGACTCTGAAAGTCAAGCTTCGTAGGCACATGCCAAATTGTGCCCACAAATGGGTAGGCTCCGTTGTAGCCTTTTGCAGATGTCACCAAAATGCAGAGATCTTGGGAGAGTTTTCTTTCCAAAGCTGGCAGAGATATCGCTGGTATCAAGTGTTCCTCCCATAAAAATGATAAAGTGTCAGTTAATGTCAGTCCTTTGCTAAGAGCAACAGCTGGGGCCTCTGTGCTGGCAGAGGGGGGGTGAATTGTATAATCAAGCTGAGCTTAATCCTCAGGAGCATGACAATGTGTGGCTCTCAGTACATTCGCTTGTGATGATGTGTTCGTGCTGCACTGGGACACCCCTCCCCCCGTTACAACTCCACACCCCACATGGAGTCCACACACCTTTGCCATACAAGGTTTGTGGAACCATCTTTGTACTTTATGGTCACATCTGTCTAGTTCAGTTTTTATTGTGCCAGCAGTAAGTGTTGTGTCACAAGAACCAAGTTCATCCCATTACAAAGATATAAAGATGGATCTTGCTTTGGTAGTGCCTGCCAAGCCGACTTCACAGGAAGTGAGCGTTCACAGCTATCACATGAGAAGGCTGTGGCCAGGTGCACATTGATATCCAAGTATGAAAAGTGATGGTTATTATTACCTAGTAGGTTCTCAGCAAGAACTGACCTAATAAAGACTCATAAATCTCTGCATGTTTAAGTAATGTCACTTCAAATAGTCCTGAGGCTACAGTAAGTCTGTGTAATCCTAATAGTTCTAAATAATATTTTAATTGATTATATCCATTGGAAAATCAGCTTGGGGTAGTAAATATCGCTTTCTTCCTTCCCTTCACCATTGCACCTCTTGGAAGAGTTTGTATTTCCTGCCTGTGTTTCTTTATATGTGCTCCGTAATCCCTTGTGCTTTGGCTCCTGCCCTCAGGACTCTACTCAAAGTGCAGTGTGTTAGTTACCTATCGCTGCATCACAAATTACCCCCAAATTTAATGACTTAAGACAACATACATTTATTATCTCACAGTTTCTGTGGCTCAGGAAATTGGGCATGGCATAACTGGAGCCTCTGGCTCAGGGTCTCTTCACAGGTGGCAATTATGGTGTCGGCTGGAGCTGCACTCTTTTCGAAGCTTGACTGGGGAAGGATTCAATTTCAAGTTCAGTCATGTAGTTGTTGGCAGGATGCAATTCTTCATGGACGTGGAATGAACGAGGGCCTCAGTTTCTTGCTGGCTGTTGGCCAGAGGCCACCCCCAGTTCCCTGCCCCATGGGCCTCTCCAAAGGGCAGCTCATAACATGGCAGCTGGATTTATCAGCGTGAGCAAGTGAGAGAGCAAGAGAGAGAGAATGTAAGATGGAAGTCACAGTCTTTTTAAACTTCATCTTAGAAGTAATATCCCATCACTTTCACTGTATTCTGTTTGCTAGAAAAGAGCCACTAGGTCCAAACCATACAGAAAGGGAAGAGCTTAGAGAGGGGCATGAATTCCTGGAAGCAGAGATCACTGAGGGTCATCTTAGAAGTCTGTTTCCTACATGGAGATCACTTGAGACCTCATTGCCAAACCCAATGAACTCTTTTTTTTTTTTTTGGCCACACCGTGTGGGTTGTGGGATTTTAGTTCCCTGACCAGGGATTGAACCCAGTCCTTGGCAGTGAGAGAGCCAAGTCCTAACCACTGGACAGCCAGGGAAGTCCCCTCAATGAACTCTTTATATGTTTTATCCTTTCCAACCTTTCTGGAGCCACTCACTTTTGCAATATCCCCAGCTTGTAATGCTCTCTTCACTGCAACTGCACGGCACTTTATCTTCCCACCTCTCTACCACTACTTTCTTGTCTCCATCTCCCTTCCTTTTCCTCCTCCAGCCCACTAAATAAGTGGCCTAAGTCAAAGTAGGCACACTAACAAAAATCTGCAGACGGACGGAATAAATACAGAATCTCTCAAGGGTCAGTCCTTGACTCTCATATTTACTTCTTCCCCTTCTACTGTTTTCGCCATGGCAATCCCCTCATATCCCCCCTCTCTACTAATATCCCTTTGGTTCTCATCTTTATAGAAATACGTCTGAAATCTTCATCTACAACTTTGGTGCCTTCCTGAACCTCACTTCTGACTAACTGCTGTGAGACATCCAAAAGGATGTACGCTCCACCACCATTCCCAATTTCTGGTATTGCCATTTACCCAATTACCCAGACCTAAAACCTCAGCACTGTATATGATTCCTCTTTTCCCTCCACCTGTCACATCCAATGAATTACTAAATTTTGTCTATTCTTAAACTGGCATCATCTGTCCTCTCCTCTCTGGCCTCATAGACCACTGTAATTGGTTTCCCTGCCATTGGGCTCTATCCTTTTTCATCTCTCCTACACATTCCTTTCAAATGAATCTTCCTGAAGTACATCTCTGATCATTCCACTCCTTGCTCAACCACGATCAATGGTTGCCCATTGTTTACCGAATAAAGTTCAAGTTCCTTAGCTTGTCAGTCATTCAAGGCCCAATGTGATCTGGTCCCATCCTTGGTCCCTACTTATTTCATGCACTTTGTCCTCCAATCATGTGGGGTCTCTATCTGCTCTTCCCAGAGCTCTCATGGTTCCCTGCCTCAGTGGCTTTGTTCCTGCTCTTTGTTCCCTCAGCCTGAAATTCTCTCTTCCCATTTTTTTTTTTTTTGGTATGCAGGCCTCTCACTGTTGCGGCCTCTCCTGCTGCGGAGCACAGGCTCCGGACGCGCAGGCTCAGCGGCCATGGCTCACGGGCCCAGCCACTCTGCGGCATGTGGGATCCTCCCGGACCGGGGCACGAACCCATGTCCCCTGCATCGGCAGGCGGACTCTCAACCACTGCGCCACCAGGGAAGCCCTTTCTTCCCACTCTTTGCCCCAGTTCTCCACAGGTATCTCCTACCCCTCCTCTGTGGCCTGCCTCACATGACATTGCCTACGTGGAAGTTTCCCTGAGTGTTCCACCTTCTCCAAAGTCTAACTTGAAGTTTATACTTCTGTACTGTGAAATCCCAGAATCCTTTACTTCTCTATCTTATGGCACTTTCCCTAGGTATTTCTGTTCAAATTTGCTTTTTCCTACTACACTGGGAGCTTCTTGGTGGTAGGGTACGTGTTTGGTTCTTTTTTGTCCTCTTTGTCCTATAGTGTTTTACATATCTGTAGCATCAGTAGATTTTAAATCTTTTTATAAAACCCCCATTATATATGTATGCCCGTTTGCCTCATGGTCACAGAAAAAGAGGGCAGATTTAGTTAATGCAGTGCTATTGCTTAAAGGGTAATATTAGATTTGGATGACATCTTATAGCTCATTATTTCCTTTTATGTTCTCCTTGATTACATCTGAATTTGTCTCAAAAGGGTAAATAACACGTTTTAATCCTAAGAAATGATGTCTACATTTTCCTGTTGGAAATACTAAGTCAATAAGTGTATCAGTCAAACTTTTTCACGGGAAGACATTCCTAGTATTAAGTTCTACAAAATAGTCATCAGGCATCTACAATGGATGATAGAGAGGTAAGACCTAATTCCTCCTTAGAAAAACCTTTCAATGGGGGGTGGAGATATAATACAAAACAACAAGTAATATAACAGGATGAATTTCTCCCCTGCAGTGTCCAACAGTGCAGCCATCAATTAAGTGCATAAACTCATTTGCTACAGTGTGGGAGAATCTCTAGGCAAGAATCAGTCAGTTACAGAGATAAGTGCATGGACTCCCAAGATTCACATGGTTTACCTTAGAGTAGTGGTTCTCAGTGTGGTGCCTGGACCAGCAGCCTCATCACCAGGAGCTTATGAGTGATGCAAATTCTCGGGCCCCAACCTAGACCTACTGAGCTGGAAACTCCATTGGTGGGGCTCAACAATCTGTGTCTTAACAAGCCCTCCCACCCAGGTGATTCTGATGCACATTACAGTTTATGAAGCACTGATTTAGGACATTACTCAGTCTCTCCAAGTTCTTCCAGTTAGACTTGCCCCTTCTTTAAAGAGATTCCACTGGTTTTCAAACTGGGGTCTGTATTTTCCTTGGGAGCACATGAAGACTCTCCATGAAGTTTTAAGGAAACCAAGTTCTAGATCCTCAATTTCACTATGTACTTTTTCCTAAAACCTGTCTGCTTGAGAAAGTGTCAATGGTGGAGGCAGCAAGCCAGTTTTACATTTCTACCTCTTTTTACCACAAACCTTCTCTCGGTTCACCAAAGAAAAGCTAACTTTTACCCATCCTAACTCTCACTATGGTGCATTGACCCAGGAATGTAAACACCTCTGGGAAAACAAACAAGGAGGCAATTTGAAATACTGTGCCAGTGTTTAAAAAGTGGATGACTCTAATCAATACTGGGTAACACGTCTCTTTTCAAGTAGGTGGTATCCAATTCTTTGCTTTTAACAAAATTGACGAAGGGCCTACTTGTATTGTCAGCTGACTGATCATTAAACAGATTTTTCAGTGGAACTCTTGTGCATTGCTGGTGGAAATGTAAAATGGTGAAGTCACTGTGGAAAACAGTATGACAGTTCCTCCAAAAATTAAAAATAGAATTACCATATGATCCAGTAATTCCTCTTCTGGGTATAAACCCCAAAGAACTAAAAGCAGGACTCAGACATATATGTGTATACTCATTATTCACAATAGCCAAAAAATAGAAGCAACTCAACTGTCCACTGATGAACGAATGGATAAACAAATGTGGTCTATCCATACAATGGAATATTATTCAGCCTTTAAAAGGAAAGAAATTCTGACACATGATACAACATGGATGAAACTTGAAGACACTATGCTAAGTGAAATAAGCCAGATACAAAATGAAAAATATTGCCTGGTTCCACTTACCTGAGTTTCTTACAGGACTCAAATTCATAGAGACAGAAACTAGAATGGTAGTCGCCAGGGGCAGGAGGGATTGGGGAGTTAGTGTTTAGTGCTTACAGAGTTTCAGTTGGGGAAGATGGAAAAGTTCTGGAAATGGATGGTGGTGATGGTTGCTCAACAATGTGAATACACTTAATGCCATTTAACTGTACACTTTAAATGGTTGAAATGGTAAATTTTGTGATGTATATTTTGTCACAATTTAAAAAGTTTTCAGTGATAATTATTATGTAATTTGGGGGGCATGTAACATGAAAAGAGGTTTAAAAAATCAGCTGACATTGAACAAAACTTCACTCCTCCTAATCTAATATGCTTACTTATGTGAATAAAGTTGCTTTGAACTTACATCTATAAAAATGAAAAATAGAAATAAAATCAATGTTGATTCCTGTCTCATTTTAGCATTAAATAATAGTTATCTCAGGTACATGAACTAATTTTGCAGAAAAACCTCATCAATAATTGATGACAAGACTGTGGAGAGAAGGGAACACTTATGCACTGCTGGTGGGAATGTAAATTGATGCAGTCACTATGGAAAACAGTATGAAGGTTCCTCAAAAAATTAAAAATAGAATTACCACATGATCCAGCAATCCCACTTCTGGGTATATATCTGAAGTAAATAAAAACAGTATCTTGAAACAGACATATGGGTCAATGGGACAGAATAGAGAGCCCAGAAATAAACCCACACACCTATGTCAATTAATTTTTGACAAAGGAGGCAAGAATATACAATGGAGAAAAGACAGTCTTCAGCAAGTGGTGTTGGGAAAGCTGGGCAGCCGCATGTAAATCAGTGAAGCTAGAACACACCCTCTCACCACACACAAAAATAACTCAAAATGGCTTAAAGACTTAAATATAAGACAGGACACTGTAAGACTCCTAGAAGAAAACACAGGCAAAACATTCTCTGACATAAATCATAGCAATGTTTTCTCAGGTCAGTCTCCCAAGGCAATAGAAATAAAAGCAAAAATAAACAAATGGGACCTAATCAAACTTAAAAGCGTTTGCAGAGCAAAAGACGCCATAAACAAAACAAAAAGACAACCTATGGACTGGGAGAAAATATTTGCAAATGATGTGACCGACAAGGGATTAATTTCCAAAATATACAAACAGCTCATATAGCTGAATAACAAAAAAAATCAAACAACCTAATCAAAAAATGGGCAGAAGACCTAAATAGACATTTCTCCAAAGAAGACATACAGATGGCCAATAGACACATGAAAAGATGCTCAACATCACTAACTATTAGAAAAATGCAAATCAAAACTACAATGAGGTAGCACCTCACACCAGTCACAGTGGCCATCATCAAGAAGTCTACATATAATAAATGCTGAAGAGGGTATGGAGAATGGGAACCCTCCTACACTGTTGGTGGGAATGTAGATTGGTGCAGCCACTATGGAAAACAGTAAGGAGGTTCCTCAAAAAACTAAAAATAGAATTACCATATCATCCAGCAACTCCACTCCTGGGTGTATATCAGAAGAAAACCATAACTTGAAATGATACATGCACCCCAATGTTCATTGCAGCAGTATTTACAATAGCCAAGACATGGAAACAACCTAAATGTCCATCGACAGATGAATGGATAAAGAAGATGTGGTGTATATATACAACGGAATACTACTCAGCCATAAAAGAAGAATGAAATAATGCCATTTGTAGCAACATGGATTGACCTAGAGATTATCATACTAAGTGAAGTAAGTCAGACAAAGACAAATATGATATGATATCACTTATATGTGGAATCTAAAAAAATGATACAAATGAACTTACTTACAAAACAGAAGCAGACTCACAGACATAGAAAACAAACTTTTGGTTACAAAAAGGGAAAGGGGGGAGGGACAAATTAGGAGTTTGGGATTAGCAGACACAAACTACTACATATAAAATAAACAACAAGTTCCTACTATATAGCACAGGGAACTATATTCAATGTCTTGTAATAAACTATAATGGAAAAGAAAAAAAACACTATCTTGAAGAGATATCTGCACCTCCTTGCTCATTGAAGCATTATTTACAATAGCCGAGATATGGAAGCTATATATATATTAATACACACACACACATACACACACACACACATACACATGCACACACACTCTGTGGTAACATGGGTGGATCTTGAGGGCATTATGCTAAGTGAGATAAGCCAGACAGAGAAAAATAATTTGGTATGTTCTCACTTATATGTGGAATCTAAAAATGCCAAACTCACAGAAATAAAGAACGGTGGTTGGGCTTCCCTGGTGGCGCAGTGGTTGAGAGTTCGCCTGCCGATGCAGGGGACACGGGTTCATGCCCCAGTCCAGGAAGATCCCACATGCTGTGGAGCGGCTGGGCCCGTGAGCCATGGCCGCTGAGCCTGTGCGTCCGGAGCCTGTGCTCCGCAATGGGAGAGGCCACAACAGTGAGAGGCCCACGTACCGCAAAAAAAAAAAAAAAAAAAAAAAAAAAAAGAACAGTTGCCGGGGGCTGGGGGGTGAGGGAAATGGGGTGGTGTTGGTCAAAGGATACAAACTTCCACCTATAAGATGAATAAGTTCTGGGAATCTAATGTAAAACACAGTGATGATAATTAACAATACTGTATTATATATTGATACTTGAAAGTTGTTAGAAGAGTAGATCTTAAATTTTATCACCACAGGGCTTCCCTGGTGGCGCAGTGGTTGAGAGTCTGCCTGCCGATGCAGAGGACACGGGTTCGTGCCCTGGTCCGGGAAGGTCTCACGTGCCGCGGAGTGGCTGGGCCAGTGAGCCATGGCCGCTGAGCCTGTGCATCTGGAGCCTGCACTCCGCAACGGGAGAGGCCACAACAGTGAGAGGCCTGTGTACCAAATTAAAAAAAAATTTATCACCACAAAAAATTCTAATTATGTGAGGGGATGGAGGTATTAACTAACATTATTGTGGTAATTATTTTCCAGTATATTTATGTTTCAAATCATCACATTGTACACTTTAAACTTAATAGGTTATATGTCAATAATAGCACAATAAAGCTGGGAAAATGTGAACAAAAAAAGGATATTGTGCTTCATACCCCAATAACCTAAAGAATAAATAAATAAAAACAAAATGTGTGTGAGGGATTCTTATTTTTTCAAAATAGTTTTAGAAAGGCACCGGGGCAAAAAAGCTTTAACATCCTTGCTTTGAGACCTTTCTTGCCATTTTCTCCTCACTTGCACACTGTACACACTCCCAGTCCAAGACTGAATTACTTTTCTCAGCTCCCTCTAGCCATGGAAAAGATGAACTTTTCCATGGCTAGAGGCGCACTTCTTGATTTCAGATTAAAACCACCATTCTTGGGGAATCATAGTGAAATTCTTGGATTCTGGTACAAGTGTTCTCAACCAGAGACGACTATGCCCCCCGCCCCAACCTGGGGGACATTTGGCAACATCTGGAGACACATTTGGTGCCACAACTGGGAGAGGTCAGCTACTAGTATCTAGTGTGTAGAGGCCAGGGATCCCCTAAACGTCCTACAGTTCACAGGACAGCCTCCCACAACAAAGAATTATCTGGCTCAAAATAACAATGGTGCTGAGGTGGAGAAAACCTATAAGGCATGCATTCCTGAATGAATGGACAAAAGAATGAATGAATGAGAAAAGAAATGAATGAATGAATGAATTCTAGCTAGTTCAAGTTAAGTCTTGAATCAGTACTGTGTGGCAGGTACTGTGCTAGGCTCTCAGAACATACTGGTGAATGTGACAGATCCAAGACTAGCTCGAATGGAGCTTAGAAGTGCCAGCCCAACACAATGTCTTTTCTAAGCCCAGAGCACCTTGCTCAAACAGCAGTCTCCCCCTCTATCCAGACTGACATTTCTCTTGCCTTTGGAGTGCTCTAAAAGCCCTCAACCTTTTCTTTGCTTGGGTTAGGGGTTTCCATGTCTCATTTTGAGTCACCTTTCCTCAGATAGTCACCTGAAAGCTCTCATCACTATAACACTTCCTCTTTTTATTTAATTGAAATACAGTTGTACAATATTACATTAGTTTCAGGTGTTCTACATAATGATTTGACATTTGCATACGTTATGAAATGGTCACCACAAGAGTCTAGTAACCATCTGTCCCCATACAAAGGGGGGACATAAAAAACAAATATTTTTATATTTATTAATATATTATTGACCACATTCCTTATGCTGTATATCACATCTCTGTGGTTTATTTATTATATAACTGGAGGTTTGTACTTCTTAACCCTCTTTACCTATTTTGCTCTCCCATCCCCCTTCCCATGGGCATTCACCCATTCATTCTGTGTATCTGTAAGTTTGTTTCCATTTTGTTTTGTTTGTTTTGTCTTTATACATTCCACATATAAGTGAAATCATACAGTATTAGTATTTCTCTGTCTGACTTACTTCACTTAACTTAATACCCTCTAGATCCATCCATGTTGTTGCAAATGGCAAGATTTCATTTTTTATGGCTGAGTAATATTCTACTGCATCTATTTCTATATCTATATATCACATCATATATATATCTCACATCTTCTTTATCCATTTGTCTATTGATGGACACTCTGGTTGCTTCCATATCTTGGGTATTATAAATAATGATTGAATGAACACACAGCTGCATATATCTTTTCAGATTAGTGTTTTTGTTTCCTTTGGGCAAATATCCAGAAGTGAAATTGCTGGATCATACGGCAATTCTATTTTTAATTTTTAAAGGAACCTCCATACTGTTTTTCATAGTGGCTGCACCAATTTAAAATCCACCAACAGCGCACGATGGTTCCCTCTTCTCCACATCCTTGCCAACACTTTTTATGTGTTGTCTTTTTGATGATAGCCATTCTGACAGGTGTGGGATTATATCTCATTGTGGTTTTAGCTTGCATTTCCCTAATAATTAGATGTCGAGCATCTTTTCATGTGTCTGTTGGCCACCCGTATGTCTTCTTTGGAAAACTGTCTATTCAGTTTCCTCTGCCTGTTTTTGAATTGGCTTGTTTGTTTGATGTTGAGTTGTATGGATTCTTTGTATATTTTGGATATTAGCCTGTTATCGGATATATTGCTTGCAAATATCTTCTCCCATTCAGTAGGCTCCCTTTTTGTTTAGTCAATGGTTTCTGTTGCTGTGCAAAAGCTTTTTAGTTTGATTAAGTCCCATTTGTTTATTTTTACCTTTGTATCCTTTGCCTCAGGAAACAGATCCAAAAAATATTGCTAAGACTGATGTCAGAGAGCATCTTGCCTATGTTTTCTTCTAGGAGTTTTATGGTTTCAGGTCTTACACTTATGTCTTTAATCCATTTTGAGTTTATTTTTGTATATAGTGTGAGGAAGTAGTCCAAATTGATTCTTTTGCATGTAGCTCTCCAGTTTTCCCAACACCACTTATTGAAACACTTCCTCTCCTTTAAAACATCCTCATGACTCAACAGCATGACTCCTGAGCAGTTGCATTCCCATCTCTCTGGTTTCACTCAGCTGGCTGAGAGCTGAGATTACTGTGCTCACCCCAGGGAAGGGCTGTTTGCACCAAGTATCTCTTAAGAAGTAATATGTACTGTATACAACCTCATTTACATACTTGATCCCTGTGTTTTTCATCTATGCTTAACTAGTGGCATCTGAGACTACCCTTTCTTCCAAATAGTTGGTAAATAAGGTTAGCTGTTTGAACAATGATAACTACAAGCAGTCACTTCACAAAGGGCCCTAAGAGGTTGATATTTCCTTTCAGTCTCCTGTTCCATCCTGAGTTCTTAGGGACTGAAGATTCTGTAGGAAGATCTTCACATCTAGGAGCCTACAGATTCAAATCTTCAGTAATGCAGCCTCTTGGCAACATCTACAAATAACAATAGCTAACATTTATTGAGTGCGTTATTATATGCTAGGCACTGTGCTAAGCTGTTTCCAAAGGCCAGACTATTGTGAGTGTCATTCAAGAGTGATAGTCACAGGCCAAGGAGATTCTCCTTCTCTAGCCCATACAAGTTCTGATGATCTTGAACTTTAAGGCTACTGAGTAGGCCCATAAAATAAAAAGCTCCTCTAAGACATATGCATGACTTTCTGATGCAGTAAACGTTTAGTAGGTAAGTTTGAAGTGCCTGCCTCCCCACACTTTCTCTGAGAACTGCTTCCCATCCATAATCCCTGCCAAAGACATGACCCTAAGCTTCCCAAGTTAACCCATGCATCCTGCTCTCAGCTGACTGAGCCCACCTAATTCAAGCTGGACAATTCAATACTCTTCCTGGGAATCTGGAATTGAGGTCCCAGGACACTGAGCTGTTTAGCTATGGGCAACAGCTGCTTAAGGATGATCATGATGCTCTATATGCAGCAGTTGAGTGAATTGAGAAAGCAGGTCTGCAATGAGAGAGAAGAGTAAATCAGAGATGCCATGGGAGAGAGACTGGATGGTCCCATGTAGTGTCAATTCCTGATGGCTTTGTGGCCCCTATGAGGCCTGGCTTACTTTGTTTACTGACCCTGAGTTCTGTGACAATCCCCTGTGTCCTTTATTTTCAATAAACTCTCCTTTTTTGGGGAACTAGGTTGGGTGAGTATCTGTTCCTTGTAACCAATGACTAATGACAAATAAAACCTTTATTGAAAAGCTACTAGACAATAGAAGCTACTAGACCTTACTAACTCTGGAGTATCCTGGTCCATTGTGATTGACTCTCTGAAAACTTATGATGCCTATGTTTTGTAATACCCAATCTAGTAGTAAGTTATCTGCTGATTTCATTGATTTACCTAGTCATTGAACATTTATTGGGTGCCTACTATGTGCCCAGTGTTCAGAGGATCACATAAGGACAAAATATGAACTCTGCTTTCAACAAGCTTACAAATCCATTAGGAAATTGAAAATACAAAGCAAAAAAAAGTTACTATAATAAAATGCACATAAAACATGAGATTTCAGAGAAGGGAGTAATTCATTTTCATTGTGAAAACTTGGGAAGGCATCATAGAGGAAGTGTCATCTGAGCTGGAGTTTAAAGGTTGAGTAGGATTTTGGCAAGCAAAGAAAATAAGGAAGAGTAGATTAGTCAGCTATTGCCATGATCATATGCTGTGTAGCAAACCACCCCAAAGCTAAGTGGCTTTAAACAGCAATCATTTATTCTTACTCATACAACCATATGTTGCTTGGAGATCAGCTGCTCTAGGCTGGGCTCCACTGGGGCTTGGCTCCAATATGCAGAGGTTGTGTGTGTGTGTGTGTGTTCCTTCTGGATCCCAGGCTGAAAGGGCAGTAGCTGCCCAAAGAAATCTCCTCTCATGGCCATGGCAGAAGTGCAAGAGAGCAAGTCCAACTACTCAAGTACGTTCAAGCCCTTGTTTACATCACAGCTGCTAACATAACTATTGGTCAAAGTAAGTCACATAGCTGAGTCCAAAGCTGCAGGGTAAGAAGTATATTCTGCCTCTAGAGGAACTGCAGAGTTACATGGCAGAGGGTGTAGATACAGGGAAGATGAACAGTTTAGAACAACCACAAAAATTCCAGGCAGAGAGAGAGAGTAAAAAGATGATCAAAAGCATGGAGGTATGAATGTGTATAGATTGTTCAGAGGGAAGTACTAAGAATAAAGAATGAAATTAAAAAAAAAGAATGAAGTTAAATTTTAAAAAGTTTCTAGCAAAATTATGGAGAGACTTGAATGTCATGCTAATGAATGTGGGCTTTATTCTGCAGGTTCCAGGAAGCCACTGGGGTTCACATGATTATATCTAGGTTTTAGAAAAATTAAAAGCAAGGAGACAATTCAGGAGGCCAGTATAACAGTCTAAGAATGCATGGAAGTTGGGTGGATATGAGATGTTTAGGAGATTTTAAGATATGTCCATAAATTATCTGATACGCCTCCTTTCAAAAGGACTTTAGTTGTCCTCTCTTTTAGTGTGTATTCTTCAGTAACTTGTCTCTATTGAATAGAATATGGTAGAAGTGAGGGTGTATAGCTTCTGAGACTAGGTTATAAAAGACATTTGGTCTCCTCCTTGTTCTCTTGGATCACTCAGTCTGGGGAAGCTAGCTGTCATGTCATGAGGTCACTCAAGCAGCCCAGTGGAGAAGCCCATCTATTGAGGAATGAGTACTTTCTGCCAGTAGCCAATGAGGAAGCGAGATCTCCTGCCAATGGCCACGTAAGTGAGCAATTTTTAATACTGATCCTGCAGCTCTAATCAAGCCTTCAGATGACTACATCCTTAGCCAACATTTTGACTGAAACCTCATGAGAGACTCTGAGCCAGAATAACCCAGTTAAGCTGTTCTTAGATTTATCACCCACAGAAACTGAGATAACGAGTGTTTATTGTATTAAGATGCTAAGTTTAGGGATAATTTGTTACACAGCAATACATAAATACTACAGCTTAGATGTAGAAGGTGAGGGAAAAGAAAAGGCAATAACAATTCTCAAGTCTCAAGTTCTCATACCACTGGGTGGTATGATTTACTGAGAAGGGAAGAGAGGGTAAGCGCAAGTATGAGGGACAGTGATAGGAGAAATCGGATAAAGAGTTCATTTTAGGACAGTTTTTTGGACTGAATTGTGTCCTCCGCCTCCTGCAAAACAAAATTTATATGTTGAAGCCCTATTCCCCAATGTGACCATATTTGGAGATAAGGCCTTTAGGGAGGTAATTAAGGTTAAATGAGGTCATATGGGTGGGGCCTTATTCAGATAGGGCTGGTGTCCTTATTAGAAGAGGAAGAGATACTAGAGATCTCTCTCTCTTCATCTGTGCACAGAGGAGAGGCCATGTGAGGACACGTAAGAAGGTGGGAATCTTCAACTCAAAGTGAGACAGCTCTCAGCAGACACCAACCCTACTGGCACCTTGATCTTATAATTCCAGTCTCCAGAGCTGTGAGGAAATAAATATCTGTTGCTTGAGCCACCCAGCCTGTGGGATTCTGTTATGGTAGCCCAAGCTGACTAATACAGACAGGCTGACTTTGTGACAGCAGGACACTTATGTTGTGGATATCTAGTGGTCAGTTGGAAATACACCTGGAGCTCAGAAAAGAGATGTAGCTTGGCATTTGGAGGTGGATGGGATAGATCATCCAGAGGGAAAAAGAACACAGAAAAGAAAGAGAAGGAGAGGGAGTTCCCTGGCGGTCCAGTGGTTATTAAGGCTCTGAGCTTTCACTGCCAAGGGTGCGGCTTCGACCCCTGGTCAGGGAATCAGGGAACAAAGATCCCAGAAGCTGTGCGGTGTAGCCAAAAAAAAAAAAAAAACAAAGAGAAAGAGAGAGAGAGAGAGAGAGAGAGAGAGAGAGAGAGAAGGAGCTAGGATGCAACAAGGGGGTGGGGACAGCACCTATAATTGAATGGTCCACTGAGGAAAATAGAATTATGACTTTGAAGGAGTTTCAGAAAAGTAAAAGTGAACTACAGCAGAAGTGAAGGGAGGTTTCGAAGCCAGAGAAGTTGATCAACAATGCCAAGTGCTTGGAAAATTCATGTACGAAGAGCATCAAGACGAAGCTGTTAAGCTTTCTAATGAGGGGTTCATTGCTAACCTTGGCAAGAGGGATTTAGTTGGCTTCTGAAAAGCCACCTTACAGTGGGTTGTGGTAGCCACTGTGATGTACCACCCAGATGTCCCCTCAATGCAAAATCTGTTGCTCAGCTGCTGGGAGTACTATCTGCACAGGGTCTTCAGCAGCCAGCCCCTTCAGAGATGGCCTCAGCTTCAGAGAGACCCCTCACCTAAAGGTCACACTTCTTTTCAGGGTGGCACACATCTAATGACTGATTTATGTGGGAGCATAAAGCCCCAGCCATCTCAGTCTAGCTCAGGGCAACTCTGAAGGACCACTGGAGAGCCCTGTGAGGTTGGCTGAGCAATCACTGGGCCTGCATCACGGCCCATCTTTTCCCTCCGCCTAAGCCCGTCTCCTCTCCTTCCCGTTCACAGATGTTAATCCCAAGGGAACTCATTCATAAATATCCTGCATTCTAACTCTGTCTCAGACGCTGCTTCCCAGAGAACCCAACCTGAGACATGGGTTGAAGGAAGGAAGAGTCTCTTCTCTACCAGGAACAGAGTTGGACAGAGTAGGTGTTTTCGCCTTGGCTGTAGATCTCCGACTGGCAACTGGATGACTAATTCTTCAGAGTTTTCCCTTTCAAATATTTAAATGAAAATGTGGGGCCAGAAAATCTTAGATTGATTTGTATTCCCTCCTCACTGCCCACCACACACACACACACACACACCCTCTCATCTCCTAGAACTAACTGATTCTCTTTTAGCTTTTCCCTAGCCGAGGTCAGACAGGAAAAGTGATTATACTGTCTCTTTTCCCTAGCCAAGAAGGTTATAGGGAAAGGAAAAGAGACAAGGAGACAGATGAATGGCTGGAAGCACTTCTAATTGCTGATAACAGGAGCAGCCCTGTCAGCCGGGGTCAAGCCAACCACTACACTTCAGACTTGAACCACTTGAAACGTATTCCTCAGATGACAGGAACTCAGTCCACTGGGAACAAACACATGGCTGGATTGAAATGTCTAGGAGAATCATGGGGCAGGTCCAGAAGGAAGCTATACCATTCTCAGCAGCCCTCCAACATGACAGACCCCAAGCCTCTTCTCTGGAGAAAATGGGGCAGAAAAGAATGCTTACTGAGGTGCGTTGTGATCACGGAAGAGGGAGCTTCCCCACTAAGGCCCCGACCCTCAACTCAAAGGGCTCCTTTTTCCATACAGTGCTCTGACTGGAAGCCAGTGAGGGCTCTATGCTTGTGTGCAAGAGACATGCAGGGGAGACAGGTGGGGACCATGGGTATCATGATGCCCCAGCATCAGAGCAGCAGAATGCAGGTGCTGGGGCATTTTAGGAGGTGCAGATGCTGACTGCAATCTGCCTAAGCCCAAAGTTAAGGGCTATGGAAAAACACAGAATTAAAGGGATACATGTAGGAAAGAAAACAGGAAGTATTTTACAGGACATTTGGCATCGCCCAGGTGAAATCATCAATCTTTGGAAGCTTATTAAGTGAATGATAACAAGGAAAGAGCTGACGTATGAAAGGCTGGAAGATGAGGGTGCATTTAGTTTAAAATAATTCCCTAGGAAACGTTAGGGGAAAAAAGAACATGCTTCAATCACTGCTCCAGTGTAAGAGACTTTCCAAAGTGTCTCTGATGGTGTTTTGTATTTGAGGTTAAGAGGGTGCTATTCTAGAAAATACAGAGGTGCAATGGGCAGAGAAAGGGATAGAAAATAATTCAGAAAAGCTATAGAAAAAGGAATTGCAACACAGGAATCTAAATGGCTGGATTTTTTATATCAGTACAACTGGAAACATAATGCTCAATTCCCCAACAATTACCTTTAAGTAAAAAAGCTTCACACAATTTTGAAAGAAAGAAAGAAAGAAAGAAAAGAAAAAAGTTCAAATCCAGGAAGCAAAATACATGTTTTGAAGGCACTCACTCCCACTTCCCACATGCTAACCTCATATGGTTTAGTTTCCCCACATTATTCTTCTTCAGCTTCAAAAGCATTTTTAAATCCGAAGAGCAAAAGAAAATTGAAGATAGATAGAGATATCGATCTGGATATGGATTATAGACTTAGTGTCTTTCTCTATATATGTAGCAGGAAGGGTGAAAGAAATAGACTCCAAGGATATTCTTAAACTTCTGCTTCAAATTAATATCTCCTCCAAAATCCAGTGGTCTTCCACTGAACTACAATGTTACAGTGTTTCATGTCACTCTGAAACGGAATGCTCAGATGAATGCAGTGAGCACAGATTCCAGCATGGAACTTCCATCACCCCAGAGCCAAGATGCTCTTTCTTTTGTCTTCTAGTAACGCACTCACTACTTTGTGTTCGACCTCAACTACAAATTGTTCTGACTCCAATATCCTTAAGTCTCATTGGTCATTTTCAAACTCTGTATAGAATTGTCAATTCTTCATCCACTAAGTCAGCACACTTTGATTGTGTGCCACTTCTATGGCAGGAGCCAAGGTATGCCCTGGGGATGCAGCAGTGATGGAACCCAAGTCTCCAGATGTGAGCAGCCCAGAGTCCAGATTGGGAGAACTTTAAGCAGACAGCCAACTAAAACATGGAACAACAAGGTCTGGGGCGAGGGGCACACAAATTACTACAGAGGCACAAGGGAGGGGGATGGGGAGCATGGAGGCTTCCTCCAAGAAGTGGCACCTGAGCTCCACTAAGGCCCAGCCTCTGCCATTGTCCATCCTGAGCTCTGTGAGATGGGGACTGTCATTTCACCAGTGCGTCCTCAGTACCTAGAAGAGTGGCTGGCACTCAACAAATGATACTCAGGATGTATGCCTTTCTTTGAAAAGGTTACAAGGGAAAAAATCTGCTTAAACATTTTCTCCTTCCATTTTCATAGCAGAAAACATATTTGCAATGGATGTGTGCTAAATAAATAAATGAACAGGGAAAAAGCATATTTAGGGAAGGAGCCAGTTCAGTTCCATATCAGTCCAGAAGGACAGTTCAGTTCAATAAACTTTGAGTGCCAGACTTGGGTGCTGGGGCTACTGGATGGCTTAGACACAGGCCCTGTCTTTAGAGTGTTCGTTGTCTCCTGGGGTGACAATGCAGGATGACAGAGGCGTGAGGACTGTGTGTATTTAGGTCATTTGGGTGTGAAGGCATCTTTTCCCCTCAGTAGGTAGAAAGATGCATTAGCGAGGCAGATGTGGCCTTGGCAAGATGTGCTCTGAGACCTTCCAACTCCATGACAGCCTGGACAGTTTCAGAGCAACTCTTCCCATTAGAAGAAATGCCAAGTTATCAAGCACTTCAGCTTATGTGTATATAAGTACTAGTATTTTAAGTATTTGGAGAAATCTGCTGAAAATATATAATCATATCTCAAAGAATGCAAATCTCACAAAGACACTTTGCTTTGCTTTGAAGTTGAAACATAACTAATGTTCAAGCAACACTTGAAAGCAACGGAGGACCCCAGGGTGGAGATGAGTATGTTTCTAGGACGAAAGAGTAGGGGAAGGAAGGGAAGGTTTGCATATGTTCACTGGAAATTACACTTTAAATATAGACTACGAATTCTAAAGTTATTTGTCTTAGTATGTCATCCACTATCCTAAAAAAAATCTAGAAAGAATCTAGCCAAAACCTAGACAATAGATAAGCTAGGCAGAATGGCAAACTTTGAAGTCCATTGGATGTGAGCCAAATTCAGGCTAGAGTTGTGTTTTGCATTGTCACCACAGCATTTAAAAATCAAAAGGAACTCAGCCATAAAAAGAAACAAAATTGAGTTATTTGTAGTGATGTGGATGGACCTAGAGTCTGTCATACAGAGTGAAGTAAGTCAGAAAGAGAAAACCAAATACCGTATGCTAACACATATATATGGTATATAAGGGGAAAAAAAAAGGTCATGAAGAACCTAGGGGTAAGACAGGAATAAAGACACAGACCTACTAGAGAATGGACTTGAGGATATGGGGAGGGGGAAGGGTAAGCTGTGACAAAGCGAGAGAGAGGCATAGACATATATACACTACCAAACGTAAAATAGATAGCTAGTGGGAAGCAGCCGCATAGCACAGGGAGATCAGCTTAGTGCTTTGTGACCACCTAGAGGGGTGGGATAGGGAGGGTGGGAGGGAGGGAGACGCAAGAGGGAAGAGATATGGGAACATATGTATATGTATAACTGATTCACTTTGTTATAAAGCAGAAATTAACACACCATTGTAAAGCAATTATACTCCAATAAAGATGTTTAAAAAAATCAAAAGGAAGAAGACTTTGAATGCCTTTAGCCAGAACAAGCCCTCGTGGGTTTGCCATGGCTCCCACCATTCCTTACTGTCTCACACTCACCCACCCTACCCACTGATGCTCCCTACCTGACCCCCGAGAAGGCATTTGGGTTTATGACCTAGAGGCTTTTTGTTCTCATTCAGCAGCTAGATGAGCAAATGCTTCAAACATAGTACTGTAGAACCCCTAACTTTAGGGGAAACTTTAAGAGCGCCAGCAGGGAAGCAAGTGCCAGCTGAGATCGTGATGGCCTCCTTGAAAAGTCTCAGCTGCAATCTTGCTCTAGGTCCTCACTGCTCTAAACCCTGGGCCTCTTGTTGGCCAGTACTGTCCCTTACCACCGCCTCCAGAGTACTAAAAGTAAAGGTACACGAGGAGCTCCACCCCCTCCAAAACCTGCTCTGTCGTCACTTCCTGGATGGGAAAGCTTTCCTTTACCTTACTCATTTTCCATCCCCAGCAACTGGCGACGCAGAACAATACAAAAGCAGGAGAAAGACAGTACTAGCATTGCTTGGGGGGATGGGGGGAGAGAGAGAATCAAGAGCACAGAGTGTAATGGACAAAGGTGAAGAGGAAACGAGGAAAAGCAAAGCAAGCAAGAGGGAGCCTAAAGAGAACTTGAGAGAGGCATGGTGATTGTGAGTGGGTAAAGGTTTCTCTCCCCCTCCCTGTTCAAAGAGCCAGAATATCAGCCCTGGAAGGCACCTAGGATATATATGTGGCACAGCCTTCTTACTACACCGAGGAAGGGAAGCAGGTTAGGAGACAAGTGACTTGCTCAAGGTCACACAGTGAGTGACTTGCTGAGCTGAATCTTAAACTAAGGTCTGCAATTTCCCAAGCTCTTTTTACTCACAACTATGCAACAGCAGCGTGGAGCTGCCCCGGGGGAAAGCATCTCCTTCCTGGCTGTCTCTTCCAAAGTCAGTGTTTTCTAGGTCTGCAGTATTGGAGGGGGCATTCATTCAAGTGTAAGCCCCTACCATCTGTCAGGCACTGTACTTGACTCTGGAGATACATCAGCAAGAAAATGTGGCCTGTTCTAGTGCTGGGCACAGAGTAGGTGTTTAGGAGCCTTTCCCAACTCCCTAGGGAGTGCTACCCAACAGAGTCAGAATCTGAGGCACAATTGTGAACCATATGTGTAAGTTTTATTTTCTGGTAGTCCTATTTAAAAAGTGAAAAGAAAAACAGTTGAAATTGTTTTAATAATATATTATATTTAATCCAGTATTATTTCCACATGTAAAATATGAAAATTATTACTGAGATATTTAGCATTTTTTGTACCAAGTCTTTAAACTCTAGTGTGCATTTTCCACTTACAGCACACCTCAGTTTGGCCTAGCCACATTTGAAGTGCCCATGTGGCTAGTGACCACAGTACTGGACTGGGCAGGCCTAAGGCGAGTGTCAGCACTTTCTCCCAAACACTTAACTTTGATGAGTGCCAGACTAGTCTATCTGGAGCTTCAGAGTCTATGAGCCCACAGCTTGGCCACATAAAGCTGGGAAGTGAGGTGGAGGCGACAGAGGAAGGCAGGTTCCAGAACACAGTCGACTTTAGGCCTTCAAGGATGTCATGATTTTTCCTATTCACGACACGTTCTGAGCTACTCAGCCAGTGAACAAGTGCACATCCACAGCTGCAATGGCTTTGTTGTTGTCAGTTTTAGAAGCTTCATGCCAATTAAGAGTGGAATAACAAAATCAGCGGTGGCCCTGCTCTTTGTGTTAACAAATCTACTATACACTCTAGACAGAAACAAGAAAGTCCAATTCAAGCAACTGCTTCAGGTATTCCCATCAGTGTAAAAATTGCTCACCAGAGGAAAACCAAAGCTTCACTGTGGGTTGAAAAGGCCTGAGGAACACAAATCTGTCAACGGACATGACACTGGCCTTCTTGAATCTGAGGGTTCCCCAAGGTCACTAGACCGAGGCCAGGAGAATGTTAAGGGTCCCCTCAAACTTTAGCATTCTGGCCTGACCCCGAAACCTCAGCCTTCTCCTGGTGGACAGTGCCCCAGTCTCAGGGCTTTTTTTTTTTTCCTCAAGAATTTCTACTTACAACTCATTTGCTGTCTGGGTCCATCAGCCTGAGAGCATCTTTGTTTCTACTGTTTCTAGCACACAAGCTAAAGTATTGTTCTCAGAACAGCTCTCAAGCTGGATAATGCAAAAAGTGAGCATCACAAAGTGGTCAGTATTGCTTGCTGCCTTCATCCCTGCCTGCGTACTACCATCTTTTCGAAACCAGGGTTTGAGGATCCTAGAATATGAGGATTAGATTCTAAGTGGGCTCAGATCTCATTTTGTTCCCAGGATCCCATCCTGTTAGAGCAAGAAGGGACCTTAGAGGTGATCTACTCCTATTACAGATGAAGAAACTGAAACGCAGAGAGGGGAAGTGACTTGACTAAGAACTCACTGGAAGGTACAAGGACCAAGGGCTTTCAATGTCATATTCAGTGATCTTTACAGCATTTCCAGCTGCTTCGTGGTTTTGAGAAGTCGTAATTGTTTCCAGGTATCATGGGCATACAGCAAACATCAGGTCTTTATTCGGTGGATACTCTGAACTCAACCTCAGAGTGGTCAAATCAAGAGTTTCAAGGTCTGTTTTCCAGTCCTGAGATACTTTTACTTTTTGAACTCTCTTTGGGTATAAAACTTACCAACATGTCCTCTCTTGCTCTTTTTGTTTTTACTTTCAAGAAATAGACATTTATTCTCATTTTCTAGATCTCCACTGGAGCCCCATTCCAACGGGATTGTATCCACCATTCTGGCCCCTGCCTACCATTCTCACCTCCAAATCTGGAAATAGGGTTTGACAGTGACGAGTCTGCCCTCTGCTGACTGGATGTCTGCTCTGCAGTCATGTCTACATAATTCACATTTGCACATTTGGAGCCTCAGCTACCTGAGATATACATTAAACAGAAACAAGACATGAATGAGGGTTTCCTCATTTCTTATAAAGAATCTATAAATTTTTTCACAAATCAATGTCTTTGCTACTCCTAATCAGTTCTTATAATGAGAAAAGTATTATTGAAGAAGTTGCCAAGTTTTGATTTTCTACAGATTTTGCCAGAAAAGTACATTGATAGCATTTACCATCCTTCTACCCTATACAAAAAGTTAAAACGTATAAACAGCGCTTTCAGAGTGTAGACTATGACTCAGAACAATAACCAGCTTTTAAAATAGAACTTAAAAGGAGCCTCTTTCCTGGGAGCATGAAAAGTAATTAGAAATACATTTTGAGTCCTTCCTAGATCCCCAGCTCTCCCGGGGTGTGCTTTAGGATGTGTCACTTTTCTCACACGTCTCCTCCTGCCCTCCCCCCACCAGAGTTGCCTTGGGAGCCGGGAGCCTCTCATTCTCAATCCTTTTCAGCTGGAGGCCTCCCAGAGCTCTCCCAGTATTGCTTTCTGCTGGGGCCTCTCCTTTCCCTCTCTCCCGCCCTTCCTTCCTTCCTTCTTCTTTCTTTTTCTTTCCTTCCTTCCTTCCTTCATGAGATCAAGAGAGGCACCTCTAAGGCAACCGTACAGGGTTGGACACCAGAATGCATTTGCTACCTGCAGCGAAGTGTAGATACCACTGAGGAACAAACACCAACCCATGTGGAAGTCTCCAAGAGTTCACTGACTAAGGCATAGATCTAGTTAGGGGTGGGGGTCTGAACCTCATGATTGTCTGCACATTCTCTCAAACCACCTGGGGGACTGGCACATCCCCGAGTTCTGCTCGGGGTCCTGACTTACTGTAGTTTGATTCTCTGTGAAGGGTCAGGGACGAGAGGACAGGAAAGCTGTTCCAGAGAGCTTTTAGAAGGAGAGGGAGAGGTCAAGGGATGTCTCAGGATAAACTTCAGGTTTGGGCAGGAGAAGAAGCAAAAGGAAACCATCAGAACAAGAGGGTGAAATAAATCCAACAGGATCCATGGGGAAGACAGATGCTGAACAAAACCTGACTTCTCATTCAACCCTGAAAGGTCTTGTGCAGAGACAGGAAAATGAGGGCCTTCCCCAGTCACTACCCCAGCTCACACCTTTGCTACAGGTGGCAAATGTCGGCGGCCTTTAATTCCTAGCTAAGCAGCCTGTGGCCACTGCTTCTGAATCTAAGTGAGGGAGACCCGGAAACCTGGTTAGAAAGGGTAACTGCTAGAATTCATGTTGACAGTAATTCAAGGTATAGGCTCAGTTTGTGTGTGTGTGTGTGATGGGGGCGGGGTGTGAATCAAGATACATTTGGAGATGGTGGACAAACTTTTGAATACAATGGCTAACACAGATTCTCCTTCCCATTAATTAGAAGCTGGAAAAGGTCATCAAGAAAAAGTTTAGCATCACCGTTACTGCTGAGAAAAACATAGCCCTGGGCTGAAGAAAAGAGCAAGTTTGGAGTGGGGTGGGGAGTGTCGGGGTTCATGGGCTGGAGGTGGGTGTGAGGTGAAGCTGAGAACTGGTGGCTGCTGCCCAGTCGCCGGAGGCGGTGGAACCTTATCCCAGCCACTGCCTAGAGATGCTGGGAGACTGTCAGAGAGGTAGCACCCCACCCCACCGCGCCCCCAAGACGCGGCACGCCTAAACTTTTTACTTTTGTTCCTTTGATTAGAGGTTTCCTGTATTTGGCGACAAGTGGCGACCCGGGGGTGCCGTTGGGGCGTGTACTTGTGGGCCCTGGGAATATGTGTGAGAGCAAACATCCCAAGCTACTAAGACATGAGCGTGTGTCTTCTCAATTTGTGGAGATGGGGTTGAATCGTGACCAGCGAAGTTGTGTCAACCCGATCAGTTTTTAACAGCTTTCTGGGGTGTCGCTGGAAACTTTGGGTCCACTTTCTTCACGAGAAACAGTGAAGCGTGCCAGGCGCTGTACCCAGCGCTGGAGAGCTCCGTTTACTGCGTTTGGGTGGTGCTTAGGTCAGGGTTTTTTCGGTGCCATGCTTCCCCCTCCGCAGACCTGCTCCCCTAACTCTCCACCGCATCCCCTCTGCCTGGCGGTCGCCTGCGTGGTCCCAGACCTCAACCCCAGCACCCTCTCCCCCGCCCCGTCGTCTACCTGTAGCTCTGGGTCCCCGGAACCCCGGGCTGGTCCGCATAATGAGTGCGTTGTGCAGCTCTTTCTGTTGATTTAATACAAGTGCACCGTGAATGCGGAAAAATAAATAGAAGGACCGAACATATGACTCTCCATAGTGAAAAGTCTTTTCGAATAAATAAAAAGAGGCTGAGTTTTCACTGTTGAATGTAAATTCCTTTGAAGTGGAACTAATCATTTCAAGGATAGTTCACGTTGTCCTAACAACGTGGGTGAATGGCAAGGGCCCTTCTTTTTGTTAAAAATATGTTTCCTTTCTTTCAGTCAAAACTGATGATGATACCCCTTTCACGCTCTGTCCTCTAGGCTCGTAAATCTCCACTCCCAGCTACCCATATCGCGCTTTCAGATGCCAAGCCCCCGCGGGTGACCAGGCGGGGCCCGCACACACCCAGTTTCCCGCCCCCCATCCGGACCCAGCCCCCGCCCCGGGGCTCCCCGCCCCCGCCGGGTCCCACCTCCCCGCCTTAGGGGGCGCCGCAGCGGGGCGCCCGGACCAGGGGTGCAGCCGCGTCCTGGGGTCCACTGAGCCCGGGAGGGGCAGGGTCCTGGGGCGCACAGGCTGCAACTTCAAACTAGGCGGGATACCGCGAGTCCCATACCTTCCAAGGCCCCTGTCAATCTTGCCCAGGTCCCAGGAATGTGAAAAATGTTCACAAAGACTGCACGCCCCTCGCCCGTGATTATCAGCTGCTGGTGCCCACTTCCTGGGTAGAAAAGGTCATCCGAAACAATCCTGGCCCGCCAAGCCTCTCAAATCTAACTTTTCTCCCCCAAACGCCGCCTCCCTCCGCAATCCCGAAGACCCTTGCGGCCCAGGCCCCCCGACTGCCCGGCCCCGCGGCGCTAGAGCCGACCCGCGTCCTGACACCCTGGCCTCCGGGCCGGCGTCAGTGCTGAAGCGGATGGGGGAGAGGGGCAGCCAGGGATTCACGGCCCCAGAAAGTGTGCTTGTGACCTTTGGCTGGAGAAGGTTGCTCCTAGGTCACCTACTGTGAGGCCCACATGTGGGGGAGGGGCTCCAGACGTCCAGACAGTCCCTCTTGGGTCGCGGAAATGCTGAGCCTGGGGCAGGGGCGGCTAGCTGGGGTTCCCCGTACCGGGGCGAGCTGGCCTAGCCGCCCCCCATCCTTCTGCGTCCCGGAAAAAAAGGAGGAAAGGGCTCCACCGAGACAAAAGGAGAGGTGCTTTGGTCCCAACAACGAATGGGGCCGGCCGAGAGCCCCCAAAAGGGTGGGCCTGCGCCGGGCGAACCCCGACAGAAGCGTGGGGAGCAGAGCTTCCCGGGAAGGAGCAGGCTGAGCACTTGGTGCCCAGTTGCGCCCCGGGACAAGCTGGCACTTCTGGCGGCCCGGCCCAGGCGGGTCCCACTCGCTTCTTGGGCGCTCGGGGCCGGGCGTTGGAACACCAGCCAGTCGGAAATGTCGAAGGGGAAAGCAAGGGGCTGATTCCGTCGCCTGGTTTCGCGCCAGGGCTGGCCCCTCGGGGAGAGAACGTGGACGCTGTCGGACCCCAGCGGTGACCGTTTGCGTTCGCCTGAGTTTTAAACTCTTTGCCACCTCCAAGGATAACCGGCCTGCACGCTGCGGGCGGTCCAGTCCCCGCGCACAGTGGGCGCGGCTGCCCCGAGGTGGGTGGAGGCGGCTGGGAGGGCCCCCTTTGGTCCCTCCACCCGGGCTCGCAGGTCCGGGCAGCGAACGCCCGCGGTGCAGAGTCAGCACCTCCTCCAGCCCCGCTGAGGCCTGCGAGCGCTCTGGGACCCAGATTAGTGGCTCCCGGACCCGGGAGGAAGCAGCTCGGGGAAAGTTCATCAGCAGGGCAACTCCGAGGAACTTGGAGTCAGCCGCTAGCTCAGCTCAGGCTCTGATTATTCACACGAGCTCCTCTGTCTTTAAAACAAAACGAAACAAAAATTCCAAACTCGAGCCGCCGGCTGTGCGCAGCCAACTCGGAGACCTGGGCCGGGCCCTGCGGCCGGTTCTGCCCTGGCCCCCACGCCAGCCAGACTAAGTTACCCAAGAGAATGGAGGGCTCTGGGGGAAAAGTGGGGAACGTTTTTCGAGAACCTCCAAGGGTCCTTCCAGCCTCAGTGTCTGCATCTGTTAAAGGGGAGCAATAATACCCTCTTCTGGGAAAGAGGGAGCTAATTGTGGCTTAGCAGGTGTTCAGAAAATTCTTACTCCATTTCTGCAGCCCGCAAGCCCCAGCCCCTTAACTTGCCAATTTGGTCAGAAAGGTTGAAAAGGAAAATCGGCGTGAGCGCCGAAGGCGGCTTCGTTGTCCAGATTCTTGGCTGCGGGGTGGGCCTGGGCCCCCAGCACCCCGGAACCCCCAGGCCGCATGGGGTGGCGTGTACCAGCTACGGCAGCTTTCTCCCCGGCTGCAGCCTGCGGGCCGGGACCGAGCGAGGAGCCACCTGGTGCCCCTCCTTCTCGCTCAGCCTCCTGGCCTCTGGCCTTTGGGCCGGGAAAGTGGCTTAGAGGCCGGCGTCGAGACTTCGGGAAGCGGAGGAGCAGAACCTAGCGACAACACCCAATGCGACCTCGGCAACTCCGAGCACGCTAGCGGCCGTGTCTGCCGCTGAACCGCGCTTACCGGGCTGCCGGGGCCCAGTCGGGGCGCGGCCGCCTGCGCTTCGTTTGGCGGGACTCGGAGCTCGCGGCGGGCAGGGCGGGAGGCGCGATCCCGGAGGCTCCTTCCCGCCACCGCGTCGACTGCGGAGGTAACATCTGTGCCGACCCCCCTCCTCATCCCCCCTCCACCCGCCACGCCACTTATATGTGTATGTGTGTGTGTGTGTACGTGTGTGTGTGTCTGTGCGTGTGTTTTAAGAAAGAAAGAAAACGAAAAACCAACCTTCCTTTCCCTGCACAATAGACGCACCAGGGGGCCTTTCACTTGGCCAATCTCAGGAGTTTCATATGAACTTCATTAAATCAATTACTCGGTGAACACATCACAATTTATTTGCAATTAGTATCAAAATGTCTTACTTTTCTTAATAGGTCGGAGCAGATGTAGCTACAGAAGGGACAAGGCGTTTTCGTGAAATCTATCTCTTGCAACATATTAAATCTTCTGGTCAGAAGAGAAGGAGAAATTCAAAGGCAGTTTAGAGGAGGAGAGAGAAACCACGCTGGAGACAAATGCGATCCGTGCAGGTGTTGGAGCAGCTTGCGTTATAATTGTATCTAGCGAAAAGGTTGCCTTTATTATCCGTAATGATCGAACAAAAGTCACCATAATTAAACGTCTGGTTTTCTCCGATGACTGAGAGGTGCGTGTCTGAAAGGCGCCGGGTACAGCGAGGGACTTCAGAAATGGTTAACAAGACGCCCCGTTCTTTGAATAGTGGCTTTGTCTTATGGGGGTGGGGGGTGGGGGAGAAGAGACAGAAAGAGAGAGAGAACAGTTATCTAATTTTCATTGCCCCAAACCAGAGATTTATTGATTGCGACAACAGTTTTATTGTACTCGGGGAGGGGATTGCTGCAGGTTTATAGAAACTGATTTACTTTCGTTTGGAAGTAAAATCATATGCAACAGCCTCCCGTTGGAAGGTTGGACCTTAGCTCCTGTTAATACCATTAGTGACACAGGATCGAATTTCAAATGAAGCCTGGTGACAATTACAGACGGAAACAGATGCCCTTGGAAATTTAGGTCAAGTGTTCAAGATTCTGGTTTCATGGTCAAGGTTGTCTTGAGGGTAACCTTAAGGAGACGCTCATAAATCTGTCCTGCTCTCCGAACTGGGGATGCGCCTTCGGGGGGTGGGTGATACGGAGAAGGGGGGGGCCAGAAAATTTATTTAGAGGGCCCTCAGGTCACCGAAAACAGAAGAGATGCCGGAGTGTTGTAAAAACTGGGCTAGTGTGCTGGGCGGGCAGCGTGAGTTGTCTGGTGGGGGGCACCAGCCTGGGGGCGCCGCGGGGAAGAACGACTGGTCGGGCCGGAGCTGCAAAGACCTGGACACTTCCGTCATCCACTTAACCTGAAGGCTGGCCCTTAGCCTCAGAGCGTTTTTTGTTTTTAACCCATCCACAAAATGGGAATCATGGTCCCGGCCTGATCTTTCTGGAAGGGTGGTGGCGATGATTAAGTGTGATAACGAATTTGAAAGCGTCTAGGCTTTCAAATGGAAGGTATTATTCTGAAAGTGCAGCCTCCTTCCTTTGTATTTTAATCACTTGCCCCTCAGCTCAGTGAAAGAGACATCGTGTCTCTTCCCTCA
The DNA here is from genome assembly GCF_025265405.1 of Mesoplodon densirostris. Taxonomy (NCBI): domain Eukaryota; kingdom Metazoa; phylum Chordata; class Mammalia; order Artiodactyla; family Ziphiidae; genus Mesoplodon; species Mesoplodon densirostris. Next base: position 17,720,108 of record NC_082681.1, read on the forward strand.
TGCCCACGGAAACCTTCCCTGAAAGCAGCCGGCTCCGGCTTTGGCAGCACCAACGTCTTCCCTCAGGGTATAAAAACATGTTGTCTTTTCCCCAGCTCTCCATCCCAACCGGCGTCTTTAAGCGTGGCAATCTTTGGGGTTTACATCCCTCTGGTGGGTGTTTTCCACTTGACAACTCTTTTAAAGACATAGAACCATATTTTATTTACTGCCTACTATAAATTATTTACTAGCAGGCTGAGGTAATTCCATTAAAGCCTCACGGTTTGTTTATACTAAATAGTTATCTGGGGACTCCTTGCTCGCCTTAGAGCGGCGAGGCTCCGGGGATGTGGGGACGGTCCGCGCGGGCAAGAGAGGCCCACGGAAAGGAAAGGGGTCCAATGGAAACGAAAACGGTCTTATTTATCTTAATGATTCATTAGAAATTAAATACAATCTGATAATCGTCGTTTTTGTTCGGTGTGAGGTGTCGTTACCGCCCCCGCTGCCCCTGCCCATGCCCCCGTGTGCACGGGCTCACACTCCATAGCAAGATGACTTCTTCCTAGGAACTAACGCGACGATGGCATCAATCTGATTTGGGGGAGGGTGGAGGATTTGGCTGGGGGGAGATGCAGGGGGCCATTCTGAGATGAAGGGAGAGGGAGGGGAGAGGAAGTCTGGAGCTCCTTGCCCGGGTTGCTGCGGAAAGAAAGCCCTGCGAACTTTGCCTCTGGTCCCTTCCCCCAACACGTGTATCCGGGCAGAAAAGAGGGAATAGAAAACCAGCCTGAGGGAAGGCACCAGGCTTTATTGATTGGCTGCGCGTGCGCACGTGTCTCTCTCGCAAGATTTTAGCACTGGCCCGCTGAGTTACTTCTTTCTACTTTTCTGACTCTGTGTGTGTATATAAAACAATTTACTTCTGTCTCTCAACTTAGGGACCTCTCTGGAAATACCAAACACCCCAGGAGACATATTGGCCTTTGGGGGAGGGAGAGGGGATTCGGCCAACCAACCATAAATGAATTTTTTTGTCTGATCTCGCTGCCTTGAGTTATGTTGTCCTTGGAAGGAGGGGGGAATTTATCTATATCTGTTGAAGCCTTTCTCAAAAGGGGCTCTGGAGGCATGGAGTAATGGTGTGTTAGTTTCCCACCTGGTTTTGCAGATGGGGATTTCAGAATGGTTGGGTTATTGCCATAACACAGGGAGAGATAAACAAGACACCTGGACAAAAAAGCCAGTTGTCTGAAGCAACTCGGAAGTGATCTACAATAAATAGAAAGGTCACTTATTTCATAGAAGATTTTTTTTCTCCTTTTCTTTCAGCTGAAATAGAGATGCAAGGTAGGAAAAAATCATATTGGTCTCAGTGAGTGAAAGACCTACTGCTGTTCATTACAGAGCTGAAGAACTGGAATTGACAAACATTCAGGACACAGCTTCCATTCTCAGTAGTTAGGTTCACCAGTAATTTAAAATTCAATGACATATTTTTAATATTCTTGGATTATATTTCCTGGTAACTTGGTTACCTTTATTAGCTGAAATCCTGTTTTATCAAAAAGGAGGAGAAAATTATAATATGTATAAATACCGTACGTATGCAAACATGCAGGAGGCATTTTATGATGTTGGAGATGCAGGTTAACCCTCTGAATGTCAAGTTGAATGTGCATTATATAACCACTATATTTCAATAGCCACATGCATACATTTTTTAGAATGGAGGTACAATTTACATAACAAAATTAACCATTTTAAGGTGAACAATTCAGTGATATTTAGTACATTCACAATGTTGTGCAACCACCACCACTATGTAGTTACAAAACATGTTCATCAAGGACTGTGATGATGGTTGCACAACCATAACGTGAATGTACTTAATATCTCTGAACTGTACACTTTAAAATGGTTAAGATGGTAATTTTTTTAAAAAAAATAACTTACTTTCATTACTAAATTCAGTCTTAATCCAATCATATGAAAACACCTACTTAAAAAAAAGACCCAACCCAAACCAAACCAACAAAAAAATATTCATCAACCCCAAATAAAACCCTGTACCCAGTAAATCATTACTCCCCATTCTCCCTAACTCCAAGCCCCTGGCAGATCTTTTTATTGGTGCTTGTATTTCTTAAAACAAGTATTTTCCTCAGCAGCAAAATTTCTGTCTGCTACTATTTCCTTAAAATCTATTTTATCACATTCTATTCCATACATCTAACTACAGATACAAAGAGAGAGGGGATAAACGACATAATCTGCTTATTTGTTCTAGAAGCCAATAGAAGGTTTCTAGATTGGTATTTGCAACATGGGTCTTTTTAATGAGCTGGTAGATCCCTGGGCAACACATACAAATACTTTGTTAGTCATTGTGGGAGGGACATGAGTTTGAGGCAACAGTTAATCTTGCTGTCATCAATAGAAAGTGGATTAGAGTGGTATTTTCTCTTTTGAAATGTAATTCATAAAGTTTAACAAAGCAATAGTTATCATCAACCTTTTGGGAAAAAAGAGTGCTAAGATGAGTTTTTTTGGAAACCATTTGTTTCTGGGCATAAAAACTGTGCCCTGAATTCACAATTATGGAAAAACTTTGTGAATAGCTTACAATTGTCAGAGTCCCATCTCCTTGCTCTTGTGTGTGCTGACACATTCATCTGTTTCACACGGTTTGCCGCAAAGACGAAAGGAAATATGACTATGGCTAAAGAATTTTAATCAAAATGGAAGCTACCATTCATGTAGCTAGGACCACAGGGTCCGAGGCCATTGGAGAAGCTATTTCCGTAAGATGGCAGCAAGAGGTCAGGACTGGCCCAGAGTTGTGTGCTCAGAAAGATTTTTGAACCCTATCCACCACTGTGGATTAATGGGAATTAAAGGAGCAAAGAATGTGTTGGTGGACAAAATCATGGGTGGTCAGTTCTGTAGTTCAACATTGTGCTTTATTCTATTTGAAGAATGATAACTTTCAGAAGAGCTGGCTAATTTTGACCTGTATTGATAAACAGCGAAAGGCATATTTTACATTTAATGCTCAGATTAGTCTGTCATGAGGGGAAAACAAAAAGTGGCACTTAAAACAATTCCATTCCTCCTAATACGTTCTTCCAGTGAAACCTGTTTCCTTTATTGCCTTAAACATTCTTCCTGCAACAGGGTTTTTCGACCTAGCACTATCGACATTTTGGACTGCATAGTGAGTTTGGTGTCTATGAGCTAGGTACTGGTATTATTTCCATTTTACAGAGAGGAGAAATTGAGGTACAGAACCTTAAGTAAATTGCCCAAGGTCACAGAGTTACTAAACGGTTGAGCCAGAATTCAAGTCCAGGCAGTCTGACTCCACAGCCCAGACTCTTAACCACTCCACTACCTTGCCCAGGGCATGGAGAGAGCAAGGGTGAGCGTGGGGTGTGAGGGGGCTGAGGAGGCAAGTGGGGGCCAGTCTATGTGAGGACTCTGTAGGTCTCAGGAAGGAATCTGTCTTTATCCTATGACCGGAGAGGAGCCCCTGAACCATTCTGAGCAGAGGAGTGACGTGATCTGGTTTACATTTTCACAAGATCACTCTGGCTTCTTGTGAGGATAGACTGTAGGAGTTGGAGTCAGCAAGACCAGCTAGAGGCTATGGCAGTTATTCAGGTGGGAGATGAGAAGAATCTCAACTAGGATGGTGGTGATGGAGAGAAACAGAGGGATTTAGTAAATATGCTGGAGATAGTGTTGATGGGACCTCCTGGTGAGCCAGATTGGGGAAGGTTAAGTGGAAAGACAGGAACAAATCGGAGATGATTGATAGGTTTGTGTTTGAGCAACTAGATGGATGGTGGTACTTAGCTTCTTTCCTGCTCTTTACCCATGTGGATTCTGGATGCCATCTTGCCTTCCTGACCTCTAGGAACTATTCAGCCACTACCTCTTATTCTTTTCTGGGACAAATGTCAATGCTTTATTTCCAGAACACTCAGAATGCCCCAGGTTCTCCCCACTCAGTCTTAGTGTTCAATATGAACCAACGGTAGTTCAGAGCCAGTTTGCATGGCAAATATCAGCATTTAACACTATTGAGAGTTCTCAGTTCACCCCTAATACATTCTGGAATGAATCCTTCAGGTAACTCCATTTCCCATGTATGGGCAGTATTGCATAAAGAAAAGATAGTATAACATGGAAGATGAGGTCACTGGCTCTGGAGTCAGATACATATTCAAATTCCTGGGCTTCCCTGGTGGCGCAGTGGATGAGAGTCTGCCTGCTGATGCAGGGGACGTGGGTTCGTGCCCTGGTCTGGGAAGATCCCACATGCCACGGAGTGGCTGGGCCCATGAGCCATGGCTGCTGAGCCTGCGCATCTGGAGCCTGTGCTCCGCAATGGGAGAGGCCACAACAGTGAGAGACCCGCGTAACGCAAAAAATATATATATACATATATATATATGATATATAATGATAAGCTCTCCTAATTTGCATATGAAAAATCAAGGCACCAAAATTCAACTGAGACAAACTGCGAATTTCTAAATTTTTATCTAATGTTATTAAAAAAAGAAACCTGGAAATCCTTTGTGAGCAAAGATAACTGCATTGCAGGAAACGAGTTCAAATGTATGGTTAACTCCCAGGATATATATGCTGTGGTTTGAAATGTTTATTATCTAGTCTACAATTCAACCTTGACATGCAGTGTACAAATATCATACTTCTAGATTTACAAATTTAACTCTCCTCTATAACACAGGTAAAATAAAAAGAACATGGAATGCTTTTGTGCCAGGTTCTGTGCTAAATAATATATTTATCTTCTAAAAATCAAAGTAAATATATACCCCCAATCAAAAGACTAATATAGATGTTACACTTATTGGTCAAAATTATTCACAGATTTATAACCAAAAAAATTCATGTTTTAATTTAAGAATATATCCATGCTTTAAGTGAATGTCAAAAAAGAACTGTTTTAATTACACTTGTCTCAGGTTGATTTAAAATTGTGAACTAAAATAGGCCTGGCAGTCTCTTTCATCAAGGTCTTAAAGTCTTAGAAATGTTTGAGGTTTTACTTCATCATCAGAGTTGATGAAATACCCTTTCTGCTTTCTACAAAAAAGCTTCAACATTCTTTGTATTATTGAAGTGGCTCCAAAAGGAATTTTTTTTGCTATAAAATAAATTTGGCAAAGTATTAACAACTGATGAGTTTAGGTGAAGGTTATATTCTTTAAATTTGTTTGTAGTTTGGAAATTTCCAAAATGAAAAGTTAAGAAAATATATTAAAAAAAAGTTTTCATGAGCCATAAAGAGTTCATTGCATGTTAAAATAATTAAAATACATAATACATAATACATAAATAAATAAAATACATAAATAAATAAAATAGAAATTATTTGGCAAAATATAGAGTAGATTTACTTTGAAATGTATGGATTTACAACTAACCTAAAATAATATTTGGAAAATGCATTTTAAATTTTATTAAACTTCATTTTTTACTCCTTTTAAAAAGAATATCCCTTGGCTTCTGCAGTCATTCCTTCCACAGATATTTATTGAGCACCTCCACTGTGGCTAGTAATTGTCTAGATGTTATGTGAGATACAAAGATCTATAAGACACGGCCTGTGCCCTCAAGGAATTTACAAGCTAGAAGTAGTATCATATTCTTCAAAAAGCTTTGACAGTGTAAACAGAAACTATAAGCTTATAAAAGAAAGCAAGCAAATCTACTCCAGAAGTCCATGTTGTAATATCACTACACTGATTCTGAAGTTGATGTCTTTCTCTAAGGCAGAGATGGTTCCTATCATTGTCTCTTCATCCTTTGTCCTTCTCTCTCTTCTTCCTCTTCCTTCACCTCCGTTTTTTCTTCCTTTTTCTTCGTTGTTCACATCATCAATTTTCATTCATACTTTTTCAGTGCTTGCAAACAATTTTTGATCCTTAAAGTTAGTTATTGTTTTTATGCTTTTAAATGGTAGGAAGAACAGAAGCATAAACTATAATTGACCTAGGAATATTAGAAAAAAATTTCAATAAAAACATTAGCTTCACATGATCAGTGCTTTTCGCATTAAATAGTGTTTTATTACTTTAGGTAAATTGATCCAATAAGACATTAAGACATCTTTAAAAACCCTGTAATAGAGAACTTTTGTGTGAAAAGAATGCTTCCTTTATAGTCTCCATCACCTGCTCTCCTGGGTCCCTGCCTTAACTCTGTCTTCTGTACTTTAAAATCCTCAGAAATATGGGTTGAGAGGTGTGACATTGTGTATTAGCAACAATTACCACAGAATAGGACTTCTTTCTTTGGCCTGCCTCTTTTCACTGCTCTGGGGCCTTTTTGATGGCAAAGGAAACAAAATGATCTAATACCTGCTTGCTAGTGTTTGCATTTAACTATAGAAGGATGTTCACTTTGTCTCAGCAAAACATGGGGGTCTGTGAACAACAGCAACAAGAGGGGGTCATGAGGGGTTTAGTCTGATTACAAGATTCAAAGCTGAGGACTTTTTAAGGGAGGAAGGAAGAGAATAGCAATGAGAACAATGACGTCTACTCCATCTCCTTACAAGCCGAGGGCATCTTACCATGTGGACTAGTATAGAACTACTTTATTTTATAAATCCACTGCGTACTATTCCATAATGTGGGTGGGTCATAATTTAGTTAACCTTTCCAGCAGGTAATGGATATTTAGGTTATTTCTAATTTTTCTTGATATCACATGCAATCTCATGCAGTTTTTTTTTTCTGTGGTTCTTATATAGAAAGAACTTACTTCTCCCAACAAGGGGAAAAGAGTGAAGGCTCTTCTGTATTTTATCCTGTGCTTCAAGATCACAGAATGTCAGAATTGAAAGGGGCTTTAGACATCTTCGTCTCTCTACTCAAGCCTCTACTGCCTCCTCTCCCATCCCCATTCTCAGCTAAAGACCTTGTTTCCCATTTCCTCCAGAAAATAGAAGCAATCAGAAGACATCATCCACAAGTTCCCAGTACCATGTGTTCACACCTACCTGGAGATTCTGTACCCCTGGCCTTGTCCTTCTCTCCAGTTATTATGAATGAGCCACTGTGCTACTGGCTAAGGATAGCATCTCGTCTTCTTATGTACACAATAGATTCTACTCTTTTTGCATACTCAAAGACACGAGCTTAACAATTCTTCTTTCTCTCTTCTGCATCATCAAATTTTCTCTTTCTAATGGATCATTCCCATTACCATACCATCATGTTGTTATTTCTCCTATCTTAAAAAGTATACTCTTTCTTGACCCTACTTCCTCTCCTAGATACTGACCCACTTCTCTGCTCCATTCTGCAGCAAAATTCGAGTTGTCTATACTCATGGATTTAAATTCTTCTTCTTTCATTATATTTTTAAACATCTTTATTGGAGTATAATTGCTTTACAGTGGTGTGTTAGTTTCTGCTGTATAACAAAGTGAATCAGCTCTACATATACATATATCCCCATATCTCTTCCCTCATGCGTCTCCCTCCCTCCCACCCTCCCTATCCCACCCCTCTAGGTGGTCACAAAGCACCGAGCTGATCTCCCTGTACTATGTGGCTGCTTCCCACTAGCTATCTATTTTACATTTGGTAGTATATATATAAGTCCATGCCACTCTCTAACTTCGTCCCAGCTCACCCTTACCCCTCCTCGTATCCGCCAGTCCATTCTCTACGTCTGCGTCTTTATTCCTGTCCTGCCACTAGGTTCTTCATAACCATTTTTTTTTTTTTAGATTTCATATATATGTGTTAGCATACGGTATTTGTTTTTCTCTTTCTCACTTACTTCACTCTGTGTGACAGACTCTGGGTCTATCCACCTCACTACAAATAAGTTAATTTCATTTCTTTTTATGGCTGAGTAATATTCCATTGTATATATGTGCCACATCTTCTTTATCCATTCATCTGTCGATGGACACTTAGGTTGCTTCCATGTCCTGGCTATTGTAAATAGTGCTGCAATGAACATTGTGGTACATGTCTCTTTTTGAATTATGGTTTTCTCAGGGTATATGCCCAGTAGTGGGATTGCTGGGTCATATGGTAGTTCTATTTTTAATTTCTTAAGGAACCTCCATACTGTTCTCCATAGTGGCTGTATCAATTTACATTCCCACCAACAGTGTAGGAGGGTTCCCTTTTCTCCACACCCTCTCCAGCATTTATTGTTTGTAGATTTTTTGATGATGGGCATTCTGACCAATGTGAGGTGATACCTCATTGTGGTTTTGATTTGCATTTCTCTTATAATTAGTGATGTTGAGCATCCTTTCATGTGTTTGTTTGCCATCTGTATTTCTTCTTTGGAGAAATGTCTATTTAGGTCTTCTGCCCATTTTTGCATTGGGTTGTTTGTTTTTTTGATATTGAGCTGCATGAGCTGCTTGTATATTTTGGAGATTCATCCTTTGTCAGTTGCTTCATTTGCAAATACAATGGAGAAAAGACAGCCTCTTCAATAAGTGGTGCTGGGAAAAGTGGACAGCTACATGTAAAAGAATGCAATTAGAACACTCCCTAATACCATACACAAAAATAAACTCAAAATGGATTAAAGACCTAAATGTAAGGCCAGACACTATAAAACTTAGAGGAAAACATAGGCAGAACACTCTATGACATAAATCACAGCAAGATCCTTTTTGACCCACCTCCTAGAGAAATGGAAATAAAAACAAAAATAAACAAGTGGGACCTAATGAAACTTAAAAGCTTTTGCACAGCAAAGGAAACCATAAACAAGATGAAAAGACAACCCTCAGAATGGGAGAAAATATTTGCAAACAAAGCAGCTGACAAAGGATTAATTTCATTCTCTTTTGAACCTGATTCGCTGAGGCTTTTCTCCCCACTACTCTGCCAAAACTTCTACCAAGGTCACAAGGGAATTCAACCACCGCCAGTTTTGCATCCTCATTATTTCTTTACCTAGCAGCAGCATTTGGCACAGTTGATTACTTCCTCCTACCTTGACACACTTCCTCCTTGCCTTCCAGGATACCACTTGTATCATGTCCCCTCTCTCACTCTTAACGTTGATAATTTGCATTTTTTTTCTTTCTTCCTGATCAGACTATATAGAGATTTATCAATGTTATTGGTCTCACCAGTGAACCAGCTTTTGGTTTCTTTGATTTTCTCTATTGTTTTTCTACTCCCTATTTCATTAACTTATGCTTTCTTCTACTTACTTTGGGTTTTCTTTGTACTTCTTTTTTTTAGCTTTTTAAGGTACAAATTGAGGTCATTCATTTCAGACCATTCTTCCTTTTCCAATAGAGGTGTTCAGTGCCATACATTTCACTGCAAGTACTGCTTTAAGTGACATCCCATAAATTCTTTTCATTATTAGTCAGTGTAAAAATTCTACTTTTTCTTTTGATTATTTTCTTTGACCCATGGTATATCCAGAAGGGTGGGGGTTTTGTTTTGTTGTTTTACTTTCCAAATATTTGGGAATTTTCCAGTTAACTTTCTGTGACGTATTTTCCATTTTAATTCCATTAAGTAAGAGAACAGACTGCAAATCAAAACCACAATGAGATATCACTTCACACTGGTCAGGATGGCTATCATCAAAAAGAACACAAAAAACAAATGTTGGCGACGATGTGGAGAGAAGGGAACCCTCGTACACTGTTAGTGGGAATATAAATTGGTGCAGCCACTGTGGAAAACAGTATGGAGGTTTCTCAAAAAACTAAAAATAGAACTACCATATGACTCAGCAATTCCCCTCCTGGGTATATATCTGAAAAAACCAAAAACACTAATTTGAAAAGATACATGCACCCCAATGGTCATAGCAGCATTATTTATAGTTGCCAAGGTATGGAAGCAACATCAGTATCCATCAACAGATGAATGGATAACGAAGATGTGGTAGGTATATACAATGGAATACTACTCAGCCATAAAAAAGAATGAAGTTTTGCCATTTGCAGCAACATGGATGGACTAGGAAGGCATTGTGCTAAGTGAAATAAGTCAAACAGAGGAAGACAAATACTGTATGATATCACTTATATATGGAATCTAAAAAGTACAACAAACTAGTGAATAAAACAAAAAAGAAGCAGACTCACAGATATAGAGAACAAACTAGTGGGTACCAGTGGGGAGTGGGAAGGGGAGAGGGGCAATATAGGGATGAGAAAGTAGGAGGTACAAACTATTGGGTGTAAGATAGGCTCAAGGATATATTGTACAACACGAGGAATATAGCCAATATTTTGTAATAACTGTAGATGGAAAGTCACCTTTCAAAATTGTATAAAAAATTTAAAAAATAGAAATACAATTAAATGTTATTATGGGATTGTATGAAATCATGTGTGTGAGACTTTCAAAAATTATAAAGCACTATAGAATTTAAAGAATCTTTCATTCAATAAAAAGAAAAATTATTGACACTTGTTTTATGGCCTAGAGTGTAGTGTATGTTGGTAAATGCTCCATGTGCACATGAAAAGAATGTGCATTCTGCTGCTGTTGGGTAGAGTATAATGATGTCATTTAGGTCAAGGTAGTTGATAGTGTTTTTCCAAACTATTGTATCCTTGCTGATTTTCTGTTTACTTTTTATATCAGTTATTGAGAGAAGGTTATTGAAATTTCTGACCACAATTGTGGGTTTCTCTATTTCTCCCTGCAGTTCTATCCTTCTCCAACTTTCTCCTCCACATTCTTTTTCAAAATTGTCATGACTATGCTTGATCAGCTATTCTTATATATGGATTGTAGATTAGCTTATTGAGCTCTATGAAAAACCCATGTTTGGAATCCATTTAAATTCTAGATTTTTTCGGAGAAGGAATTCTTATCTTTATGATACCATGTCTTCTTATCTATGAATACAGTATGTTGCTATGTTTATTTAGGTCTTCCACTTGCTTTTCTATAACTTTTATTATTTTTTTTCTGTAAAGGCTGTGCAAAGGAAATACATTAATCAAATATGTATTGAGTCCCCATTATGCATCAGGAACTGCTCTAGGCCCTGAGGATCCACTGACAAGTAACCAAAAGTAGACATGGCCCCTGTCCTCATGCAGCATTGTATTTGGGGGGTGCAGTGAACAGGCACACAATGAAAAAGTAATAAATAAATAGAATAACTGCAGAGTGACACATGCTCTGAAGACAATAAAACAGAGTAATGTAACAGAGAATGATGGAAGAAGGTTTCATATATTGAGTAGTCAGGAGAGTCTCTCTGAAGAGGTAACATGTGAACAGAGACTCAAATGACAAGAAGAGACCAACCACAAGAAGTCCTAGAAGAGTGCAGGCAGAGAGTACATCAAGCACAAAGGACCTACTGAGGGAATATAATAATGTCAGTACTCTTAAAAATAATAGCTAATGTTTGTTGACTATGTCACTTGTACTGTGCCAGGCACTATTTTAAGCACCTTTCATTATATCATTATTAATCATTAATGAAGCAGATACCAGCTAGTAAGTGCCAGAACAAGACTTTAAACCCAGGCAGCCTGGATTTCAAGCCCTTTTTCTTAACCACTATACATTACTAATCCCCCCCCCCTTAAGCACAGATCAGTGTGGCTGAATTGTATGGGGAAAAGTGTATGAACGGTATGGTAGAAGTTGAGGGTAGGGAAGGAGCATTTTAATAAGACCCCTCTCAAGTGATGCAGATACTTCAGAGACCACACACAAAAAAGAACATAGACTTTAGAAAATTCATTCAGAAAAGTCACTAAACAAACATATTACAACAACAAACTCTGGGAAAGGAAAGAATATGATTTCCAGAGCTGCCACATTATATTATTTAGAATGTTCATTTTGCAACAAAAAATTATGAGGCATGCAAAAAGAACAAGAAATTATGGTCTATACACAGGAAAAATGTAATGAAGAAAAACTGTGTTTGAGGAAGTTTGGATGTAGTATTTATTAGACAATGACTAAACATCAGCCATTTTATATATATGTAAGAACTAAAGGCAACCATGTCTAGAGAACTAAAAAATGGTATGAGAAAGATGCCTCACTAAAGGGACATAAATTATAAAAAATGAATCAAATGGAAATTCTAGAGATGAAAAGCAGAATAACTGCAATGAAAAATTCACTACAGGAACTCATCAGCAAATTTGATTAAGCAGAAGAACCAGGGAACATAAGTAAATTGAAATTATTCAGTCTGAGGAACAGAAAGAGAAAAGAATGAAGAAAAACATGAACAGAGCTACAAAGAACTCTTAAAAATTCAACAATAAGAAAATTTGAACAATCCAACTGAAAAATGGGTAAAAGATCTGAATAGACACCACACCAAGGAAGATATACAGATGGCAAATAAGCATCTGGAAACATTCTCAACATTAGAGAATGAGGTTATTAGGGAATTGCAAATTAAAACAACGAGATACCATTATATACTTATTAGAATAGCCAAAATCCAGAACACTGAAACACCAAGCACTGCAAAAGATGCAGAGCAACAGGAACATTCATTCATTGCTGCTGGGAATGTAAAATGAGATGACTTCGGAAGACAGTCTGGTTGTTTCTTATAAAACATTCTTTTACAACATGATATAGCAATCACCCTCCTTGGCATTTACCCAAAGAAGCTGAAAACTTATGTCCACACCAAAAACCTGCACATGGATGTTTATGGCAGCTTTATTCATCATTGCCAAAACTTGGAATCAGTAGGTGAATAATTAAACTGTGCAATGGAATATTATTCAGTGCTAAAAAGAAATGAGCTATCAAGCCATGAAAGGATATGCAACAACTTTAAATGCATATTACTAAGTGAAAGAAATCAATCTGAAAAGGCTACATGCTGTATGATTTCAATTATATGACATCCTGAAAAGGCAAAACTATGGAGACAGCAAAAAGACCAATGGTTGCCAGGGGTTCGGTGGGAGGGAGGGAGAGATAAACGGTTTACGTAAAGCACAGGGAATTATTTTAGGGCAGTGAAAATATTCCGTACAATATTATAATGGTGGATACATATCATAATACATTCCTCAAAACCCATAGAATATACAAGAGTGAGCCCTGACATAAACTATGGACTTTGGATGATAATGATGTGTCAACGTAAGTTTATCAATTGTAACAAAATGTACCACTCCGGTGTGGGATGTTGATAGTGGGAGAAGTTGTTCAGGTGGTATGTGGGAACTCTGTATTTTCTGTTTAATTTTGCTGTGAACCTAAAACTGCTTTGAAAATAGTGTATTAAAAACATAAAATAAAATTGTCTGGTGTTTTGGATCTCTCTTGTTAAGTGTATATATGTTTATAGGTTTTTCTGAATGATTGACACTTTTAGCATTATGAAATGTCCCTTTTGTCTCCAGTAACAACTTTTGTCTTAAAGTCTATTTTGTCTCATATTAGTAGCCACTCCAGCTCTATTTTGGTTCCCGCTCTATTTCATGGTATATCTTTTTTTCTATTCTTTTACTTTCAACCTACCTGTGTCTTTGAATCTTAAGTATGTCTCTTGTAAACAGCATATAGTTATATCATGTATTTTGTATCAATTCTATTATAAAACCTCAAAATCACTAAGAAACTTCCACCTTAAAAAACTATGAAAAAGAAGATCAAAGTAAACTCAAAGTAAGCAGAAGGAAGACAATAATAAATATTAGAGTAAATAAAATAATAGAGAACTGAAAAACAATAGAGAAAGACAACAAAACTGAAAATTGGTTCTTTGAAAAGATCAACAAAATTGACAAATCTTTAGTTAGCCATATTGGCCAAGAAAAAAAGTGAGAAAGCCCAATTCCTAAAATCAGGAATAAAAGAGGATACATTACTACTGAATTTACAAAAGAAAAAGGTTTATAAGGGAATATTATGAATATTTGTATGCCAACACATTAGATAACCTACCATATAACCTAGCAATTTTCTCCTAGTTATATAGTGAAGCGAACTGAAACAGAAATGGAAACAACCCAAAAGTCCATCTAACTGATGATGGGATAAACAGAACGTGATATATACATATAATAGAATATTATTCAACCATAGAAAGGAATGAAATACTGATACATTCTACAGCATGGAAATACATTAAAAACATTATGCTAAGTGAAGGAAGCCAGACACAAAAGGCCACATATTGTATGATTTTATTTATATGAACTCCCTAGAAAAGGCAAGTCCACAGAGACAGAAAAAATATCAGTGTTTTCAAGGGGCTGGAAGTAGGAGGAAATGGAAACTGACTGCTAAAGATATGCTGTTTCCTTGGGGTGATTAAAATGTTCTGGAGTTAAATAGTGGTGATTTTTTTTGCGGTACGCGGCCCTCTCACTGCCATGGCCTCTTCCATTGCGGAGCACAGGCTCCGGAAGCGCAGGCTCAGCAGCCACGGCTCACAGGCCCAGCCGCTCCACGGCATGTGGGATCTTCCCGGACCGGGGCCCGAACCCATATCCCATGCATCGGCAGGCGGACTCTCAACCACTGCGCCACCAGGGAAGCCCCCAATAGTGGTGATTTTTTGTGAATACACGAAAAAGCACTGAATTATACACTTTGAAAGAGTGAATTTTATGGAATTTGAATTATATCTGAAAAAACGTTTGAATACAAATGTATAAAGCCAGCCTGCCTGGATTTGAATTTCAGCTGTTGATGCTCTCATTCACCTTAGCTAAGTTATGAATTAGTAACCACGTTAGATTTAATCACTGGTCCCAACTCTTCACTACATCCATGCCCTTGTCATTGCATTATGGAGAGCAGATTATTTTTCCCTAACTCTTGACTTTGGTCTTGGCCATGTGACTTGCTTTACCCAATAAGATTTTAGAGGACATGATGCCACTTCAACAGTTTAAAATATGAGTCGGACTTGCTCTCTTGTCATTCTGCCACTGCATGAAAAGCCACTGATAGCTGATGGCCCTCCACCTTGGGCCCTTGAATGAGACACATGGAGCAGGCTGTCCCACTGACCTGCCAACTTGAAAGCAAGAAATAAATATAAATAAATGTAAATATAAATATAATAAATAAATGCCAATGAGATCTGGTGGTTGTATGTTACACTGCCAAAGATTACAAACATCTGAACAAATAACCCAAGGATTTGGGTGGTTCACGGTCACAAAGGTTTAGTTCTTGGTCATGTTATGTGTACTATGTGGGTCAGCTCCATCTGCTCCATCTGTCTTCATTCTCAAATCCAATATGAAAGAATGTCCCCTCTCTCAAACACTGTTGGTCTCATGGATAAAGAGGAAAAGAACACGGTGAACTCTGAGCTGACTTTACGGCTTTTGTTCAGAACATTTTACTTCTGTTCATATGTCATAGGACAATGCAAGTTACATGGCCAAGCTGAACGTAAATGGAGAAAGGAAAGCAACACGGTAACATAGCTAAGACTGTTGCCAACAGGGAGGAACACCTAATATTTTAAACACTAATATAATCCACTACAGTGACCTTGAGCATGTTATCTGACCTCTTTGTGCCCTGGTTCTCTCATTTTAAAAATGGGAGTAATAATAGAAACTACCTCACAGTAATAATAGTACCTTGTTATAAGGACTACAAGACTTATTCTGGTAGAGGACTTAAGACAGTGACTGACACATACTAAACACTATATGCTTGTTAAATAAAAATAAATAAATGGTTCACCCATGCAATTGTTTCCTCTTGCCATGGTGAAAATCATATATTCAGCCCTTCATCATCACATGACAAAGAAAAGTACTTTATTTACAGGCATTTAAAACAAGACATTTCTATTTTAGAAGTCTGTGCTTTTAAAATTAAGTCTTAAAAAGTTGTGTCATTGCTTAAACTCAGTTAAAGATGTCCCTATCGTGGGCTTGCAGTCAGGTTAGTTCTTGTCTGGAAAAGGGGAGAAGAGTTTCTGTGCGGTAGGAACAGGACAGCAGGTGGTGGTAGCATAAAACAGAAGAAAAGCTTCTCGGCTGGAAAAGAATGGCAGCCAAAAGGTCCAAAAAGCTGTTTACGGCTGTGATGGAAAGAGCATCACAGGAACCCAGGTGTATAAGCTGCTGTCCGAGTTGCCACTACCCTTGGAATAAAAGGATT
Organism: Mesoplodon densirostris; assembly: GCF_025265405.1. Classification (NCBI taxonomy): domain Eukaryota; kingdom Metazoa; phylum Chordata; class Mammalia; order Artiodactyla; family Ziphiidae; genus Mesoplodon; species Mesoplodon densirostris. The sequence continues at coordinate 17,736,217 of NC_082681.1, forward strand.
TCTATTCACATTACACTTTTCCCTCTTTTCCTGCTATACTCTGAGTGCTCAGTGTATATTTTGATTGAAATACTCTGCTGACTCAGCATGCCTGTTAATCCCATCCAGGAACACTGAACACACACCTGTGATTTGCTAAAAGCATTCAAAGTTTTTTCCTCACTCACTTTCTTCCTGAGTTAAAAAAAAAAGGCAATAATTGATACACATCTGAAAATAAATTGGGGAAAAAATGTAACTACAGACAAATGCAGCCTGTTCAGTACAACGTCCAATTTCTACCAAAATAACAACTACTTGTGTGAAGATTGAGAAAGGAAAGGTCTGAATATTTTTTCTTACTGACCCTGCCCTGCACAAAAGAGAGCTCAATAAATGCCTATGATATTATACTTCTCATTAAGTACTTTCTACATCTTTTCTTTGTATATCCTGGGATTTTTTTTTTGCGGTACGCGGGCCTCCCACTGCCGTGGCCTCCCCCACTGTGGAGCACAGGCTCCGGACGCGCAGGGTCAGCGGCCATGGCTCACGGGCCCAGCCGCTCTGTGGCACGTGGGATCCTCCCGGACCGGGGCACGAACCCGCGTCCCCTGCATGGGCAGGCGGACCCCCCAACCACTGAGCCACCAGGGAAGCCCTATCCTGGGATTTTTAAGGTGGCTTCCAGTCCTGGAGATTCTACCCTGGGTATAAATATAAAATAAAGCTTCACTGTGGGAGTGGGGGGGGGTCTCAAATTCCTCTGTCTCTAATCATGTATGTTCTACAGTCTTAAATTAGAATGAGTTGACTCATTTTCCAGCTTAGTTGGAAAGGATGTCTCTATTTCTATAGACCAGATTCATATGCCACAGACTCTACCGATCTCTCCAGCCCAGAGAGTTGATAGTAAGGCTACAGTAACTGACATAGCTGACATCCATTGAGCACTTTTACCATATGCCAAGCACATACATTATTTCACTTAATCTTCTCAATGAGTTAGGATTCATCATCTCCATTTTACAAATGAAGAAACCTAAGTCCCCAAAGCTAATGTAAATTGTTCAAAGTTGGCATATGGCATTGATTGAGTACATAGATTCTGAAATTAAAACCAAGACAGCTTGGTTTTAATTCTGATTTTGCTACTTCCTAGCTGTTTTAATTTGTTTAATTTATTTGCCCTTCCTGTGCCTCAGTTTTCTTATCTTTGAAAAGAAGATGCTATTGATAGTACCTAACTCTTAAGATTTTTATGATAATTAAATGAGCTAATCAAAAGAATTAATTGTGAACTTTGCATAGCACATAGTAATTATCATAAAAATGTTTCCTAATTCAATACCAATTCAAACTCTCAGCAAAGTAGGACTGGAGAGGGAATTCTCCAACTTGATAAAGAATATCTACAAAAAACCTACATCTAACATATTTAATTCAGTGAAAGACTGAATTCCTTCCCTCTAAGAATGGGAAAAAGGCAAGGATGTCTGCTCTCATCACTCTTTTTCAACATAGTACTGGATGTCCTAACCACTGCAATAAAACAAGCAAAGTAAATTAAAAAGTATGCAAATCAGAAAGGAACAAATAAAATTGTCCCTATTTGTAGATGATTGTCTATATAGGAAACCCCTAAGAACACACAAAAACTCCTAGAACTAATAAGTGAGTCTAACAAGGTTGTAGGATACAAGATTAACATACAAAAATCAATTGAATTTCTATATACTAGCAATGAACATGTGGACATGGAAATTTTAAATGCAATACAATTTATAATCACTATAAAAGTAAAACACTTAAATGTAGATCTAACAAAACACATACAGAATTTATGTAATGAAAACAACATCATGCTGATGAAATAAATCAAAGAAGATCTAAATAAATGGTAAGGCATACTATTTTCATGAATTGGAAGATTCAAAAGAGTAGAGATGTCATTTCTCTTCCAAATTTATCTACAGGTCGAATGCAATTTCTATCAAACTCCCAGTAAGCGTTTTGTGTAAATAGACACTAAAGTTCTAAAATTTATAACAACAATCAACAAAATGAAAAGGTAACCTAAGGAATGGAAGAGAATATTTGCAAATCGTGTATCTGATAAGGAGTTAATATCCAAAATATATAACATACAACTCAATAACTCATACAAAACAACAACAACAAATAATCTGGATTAAAAGTGGGCAGAGAAACTGAATAGACATTTTTCCAAAGACAATATACAAATGGCCAACAAGTACATGAAAAGGTGCTCAACATCACTTATCATCATGGAAATGCAAACCCAAACCACAATGTGATATCACCTCACACCTGTTAGAATGGCTATTATAAAAAAGACAAAAGACATGAATATTGGTGAGGATATGGAGAAAAGGGAACACTTGTACACTGCTGATGGGAATGTAAATTGGTACAGCCACTGTGGAAAACAGTATGGAGGTTCCTCAAAAAATTAAAAATAGAATTACCATATGATCCATCAATCCCATTTCTGGATGTATATCAAAAGGAAATAAAATCAGGATCTCAAAGAGATATCTGGACATCCATGCTTACTGCAGCATTATTCACAAAAGCCAAGTTATAGAAATGACCTAAGTGTCTGTCAATGGATGAATGGATAAAGAAGATGTGATATATATATATGTGACAACATAGATGGACATTGTGGGCATTATGCTAAGTGAAGTAACTCAGAGAAAGACAAATACTGTATGATATCACTTATATGTGGAATCTAAAAAAGCCAAAGCCATAGAAACAGAGGAGAATGGTGGTTACCAGGGGCTGGGTTGGTGGAAAGATGCTGGTCAAAGGGTACAAACTTCCATTTGTAAGATAAATGAATTCTGAGGATAATGTACAGCATAGTGGTCATAATTAATAATACTGTATTATATATACTTGAAAGTGGCTAGGAGAGTCAATCTTAACTGTTCTCACCACACACACAAAAAAATGGTAATTATGTGACATGATACAGATGTTAGCTAATGCTATGGTGGTAAGAATTTTGCAATATATAAGTGCACCAAATCAACAAGTTGTACACCTTAAACTTACCCAAGATATTATGTCAATTATATCTCTATAAAGCTAAAAAATAAAAATAAAAATACAATTTATATGGAAAGGCAAATTCATATGGAAGAGCTAAAACAATTTTGAAAAATAAAAAGTGGGAGAATCATTCTAGGAAATATTAAAATTTGTTATATAGCTACAGTAATCAAGACTGAGTGGCACTGAGAGATAGACATATAGATTAATGGGACAGAATAGGTAACCCAGTAATAGACCCACACAAAGATACGCAACTTATTTTTGACAAAGGTACAAAATCAACTCAATGAAGTCAAGACAGCCTTTTCAACAATTGCTGCCTAAGCAATTTGATATCCATAGACAAAAAGAACAATGATCCTTCCACTATAATTGAAAAATCAACTTGAAATGGATTATAGACTTAAATGTAAAACATAAAACTATAAAAACTTAAAGAAAAATAGAAGAAAGTCATTAGGACCTAGAGTTAAGTGAAGAATTTTTAGACTTGACACCAAAAGTATGGTCCACGAAAGGAAAAATTGATATTTTGACCTCATAAAAATAAAAAACTATTGCTATGTGAAATACTCTATTAAAAAGACAAGTTATCGTTTATATATTTTGGATATTAACCACTTATTGGTCATATCATTTGCAAGTACTTTCTCCCATTCACCAGGTTGTATTTTCATTTTGTCAATGGTTTCTTTTGCTGTGCAAAAGCTTTTAAGTTTAATTAGGTCCCATTGGTTTATTTTTGCTTTCATTTCTTTTGCATTAGGAGACAGATCCCCAAAAATATTGCTATGATTTATGTCAAAGGGTGTTCTGCCTATGTTCTCTTCTAGGGATTTTATGGTTCAGGTCTTACATTTAGGTCTTTAATCTATTTTGAATTCATTTTCGTATATGGTGTGAGGAAATGTTCTAATCTCATTCTTTTACATGTAATTGTCCAGTTTTCCCAGCACTACTTATTGAAGAGACTGTCTTTTCTCCACTGTATATTCTTGCCTTCTTTGTTGTTGATTAATTGACCATAAGTGCATGGGTTTATTTCTGGGCTCTCTATTATATTCCATTATCTGTGTCTGTTTTTGTGCCAGTACCATACAGTTTTGATTACTGTAGCTTTGTAGTACAGTCTGAAGTCAGGGAGTGTGATACCTCCAGCTTTATTCTTTTTTCTCAAGATTGCTTTGGCAATTCTGGGTCTTTTGTAGTTCCATTTAAATTTTAGGATTATTTGTTCTAGTTCTGTGGAAAATGTTGTGGGTATTTTGATAGGGATTGCATTAAATCTGGACATTTTAACAATAGCCATGAAAAAGAATGAAATTCTGCTATTTGCTATAACATTGGATGGACTTAGAACTTAGTGAAATAAGTCAGACAGAAAAATACAAATACTCTATGTTATCACTTAAACGTGGAAGCTAAAAAATAAAACAAACAAATGTATATAACAAAACAGAAACAGACTCACAGATATAGAGAGCACACTAGTGGCTACCAGTAGGGAGAGGGAAGTGGGGAGAGGCAAAACAGGGGTAAGGGATTAAGAGATACAAAGTACTTGTATAAAATAAATAAGCAACAAAGATATATTGTTCAGCACAAGGAAATATAGCCATTATTTTGTAATAACTTTAAATGGAGACTGATCTAGAAAAATATTGAATCACTATGTTGTACACCTGAAACTAATATAATATTGTAAATCAACTATACTTCAAACAAACAAAAATAAGTCAAGCTACTGAATGGGATAACATATTTGCAAGCCTCATATTGGCAAAGAATTAGTATCTAGAACATACAAAGAACTCAACACTCTACCATAAGAAAACAAACAACTCAATTTAAAAATGCGCTAAAGAGCTGAAGAGACACCTTACTAAAGAAGGTATGCAGATGGAAAATAAGCATATGGAAAGCTGTTCAACATCATTAGCCATTAGGGAAATTAAAACCACAATGAGATATCACTACACAACAATCAGAAGGGCTAAAATGTAAATAGTGGCAACATCAAATACTGATGAGCATGTGGAGAAAGTGAATCATTCATACATTATTGTTGGGAAAGTAAAATGGTACAGCCTCTTTGGATAATAGTTTGGCAGTTCTGGTCAAAACTAAAAATAAGCTCACCACATTATCCAGATATTGTACTATCAGGCATTTATTCCTAATGAAAATGTATGGTCTATGGCCATACCACTCTGAATGTGCTCAGTTTCATCTAATGAAAACTTATGTTCACAAAAAAACCCTCTATACAAAAGTTCATAGCAGCTTTATTCATACTAGCCCAAATTGGAGGTAGCCAAGATATCCTTCAATGGGTATACAGCTAAACAAACTGTGGTACATTCATAGCATGGACTACTACTCAGCAGTAAAAAGGAATGAACTATTTATACAAGCAATAACTTGGATGTATTTCCAGGGAATTATGCTGAGTGAAAAAGGCCAGTCTCAAAAGGGTGCATACTGTATGATTCAGCTCATATAACATTCTTGAAATAACAAAATTATAGAGATGTGGAACAGATTACAGTACTTGCCAGAGGCTAGGGATGGTGGGAGGAGTGCTGTGTGTGTGGTTATAAAGGCATGAAGGAGATTCTTGTGGTAAGAGAATAGTTGTATACTTTAATTGCAGTGGTAGCTATATGAATCTACACATCATAAAATGACATACATATACATGGTACAATGTCAAACTTCTGGTTTTGATATTGCACTATAATTATGTAAGATAAAACCCTGGGGGAAACTGGATGAAAGGTGTACAGTACCTCCCTGTACATTTTTTGCAACTACAATTATTGCAAAATAAAAAGTTTTTTAAAAGTTTGTTAAAACATTGGGAACAAAGCTGGAATTTTAATGTCAATTTTTCTGATTTTAAAGTTAAGCTGTATAATAATAGTGAGCAATTGTTAAGTGTTTAGGCCAAGTTCTGTTAAGTAACTAGCCAGACATCACACAGTTAGAAAGTGATAGCGTAGTTCTATAACCCAACTCTGATTCCAAACATGCATTTTTAACCACTGGGCTGACGCTCTGAATCATACGGGAGGGGGAGGAACATGGCATGAATGGAGGAAAAGAATTGGATATGAAAGAAACTAAAAGAGAGAAAAGGACAAAGTGACAAATTTAATTTATTGTAGTCAGGAAAATAAAAATTAAGTCCACAACGAGATGCCATAACCCACCCACCAGACTGACAAAACTAACAAGTCTGACCATACTAACTGTAGTCAGGTTGTGGAGTACTGGGAACTCTTATACACTGGGATGGGAGTGTAAATTGGTACAGTCATTTTGGGAAATAAGCACTGGCTAGTGAATTTGAACATGTGCAAAATCTACACGTAGCAATTCCACTCCTTGGTATATGTTATGAGAAACTTGTGCACTGGGAGATATTTTTCTACTTCTTTGTTTATAATAGCAAGAAACTATAACCAATGCAATTGCCCAGCAGTAGTAGAATGGGTAAATAAAATGTGGTATAGGAAATCAGAGGACTAGAATAACACTAAAAACCAATGAGATCTACCAGACATATATAGAAGAATCCACTCAACAACAGCAGAATAAACATTCTTCTCAAGTGCACATGGAATATTATCCAGGATAGACCACAAAACAAGTCCCAATAAATTTTAAAATATTGAAATCATGCAAAGTACCTTTTCCAACTACAGTGGCATGAAGCTGTAAATCAATAACAGAAGGAAAACTAGAACATTCACAAATATGTGGAAATTATACAACACACTCTTTAAAAATCCAAATGGTCAAAGAAGAAATCACAAAGGAAATTAGAAAATAGAGACAAATGAAAATAAAAACACAACATACCAAAACTTATGGGATTCAGTGAAGGCAGTACTTGGAGGGAAATTTATAGCAATAAATACCTACATTTTAAAAAGGAAGATCTCAAATCAATAACCTAACTTTAGCCCTTGAGGATACAGAAAAAGAGTAACGTAAACCCAAAGCTGGCAGAAGGAAAGGAATAATAAAGATTAGAATGGATGTAAATAAGAGAATAGAAAAATAATAGAGATAATCAACAAAAACAAAAGCTGGTTCAAGGAAAAGACCAACACAATTGGAAAACCTTTAGATAAGCTTTTAGACAAAGGGAAAAAAAGAATATACAAATAACTAAAATCAGAAATGAAAGTGGGGACATTAAAGGATTGCTGTGAACAAGTTGTTGTACACCAATAAATTAGATAACCTAAGTGAAATGGACACATTCCTAGGAACACACATATTACTTAAACTGACACAAGAAGAAATGAAAATCTCAACAGACCTGTAACAATTAAAGAGATTTAATCAGTAATTGAAAACCTTCTAAAAAAGAAAAAGAAAAAAAATATGCCTTCAATGATGACTTCTACCAAACATTTAAAAAATAAACACCAATTCTTATCAAATTCTTCCAAGAAACAGAAGAGAAGGGAACACTTTCTAACTCAGCATTGCCCTGATACTGAAGCCAGATAGAGATATCTTAAGAAAGGAGAATTATAGGCTAATCCCTTATGAATAGAGGTGCAAAAATCCTCAACACAAAAATAGCAAAATGAATCCAACAGCATATTAAAAGAGGTGGTTCAACATAAGAAAACCAATCAATTTAATACACCACACTAATATAATGCAGAAAAAAAACCCCACATGATTATCTCAATTGATGCAGAAAAGGCATTTGACAAAAATCCCACACCCTTTCATGATAAAAACACTGAGAACTATGAATATAAGGGAACTTCTTCAACATGGTTAGGGGAATTTATTTAAAAAAAAAAACACAGGTAACATCATACTCAATGGTGAAAAACTGAAAGCTTTCCCTCTAAAATCAGGAGCGTTACAAGAATGCCCATTTTCACCATGGTTATTCTACACTGTACTTAAAGTTCTAGCCAAAGCAACTAAACAAGAAAAATAAATAATAAAAGGCATCCAAATTGAAAAGAAAGAAATAAAACTATTTCTACTTGAAGATAATGTGATCCTATACACAGAAAACTCCAGAGAACCCACAAGAAAGATACTAAAGCTAATAACTGAATTCAGCAAAATTTCAGAGTACAAGATTAACACAAAAATCAGTTATGTTTCTATAAACCTGCAGTGGACAATCAGAGAAGGAAATTAAGAAAGCAATTCCATTTACAATAGCATATAAATGAATAAAATACCTATGGATAAATTTAGTCAAGGAGGTGAAATACTTGTACACTGAAAAATACAAAACATTGCTGAAAGTATTTAAAGAAGACCTAAAATATAGAAAGGCATTTGTTGTTCATGAGTAGGAAGACTACATTGTTAAGATGTTAATACTACCCAAAGTAGGCTACAGATTCAATGCAATCCCTGTCAAAATTCCAACAGCATTTTTTTTTTCAGAGATGGAAAAGCCAATCCTCAAATTCAAATGGCATTGCATGGGACTCCAAATAGCCAAGACAATTTTGTTAAAAAAGAAAAAAGTTGGAGGTCTCACACTTCTTATTTCAAAACTTACTGCAAAACTAAAGAAAAAATTTTAAAGCATGGTACTGGCATAAGGATAGACATATAGACCAATGTAGCAGAATTGAGAGTACAAAAATAAATCCATACACCTATGGCCAATTGATTTTTGACAAGGGTGCCAAATTCATTCCATGGGGAAAGAGCAACCTCTTCAGCAAATGGTTCTGGGACAACTGGATTTCCACAAGCAAAAGAATGAAGTTTGATCCCTACCTCACAACATATATAAAATTAACTCAAAATGAATCAGTGACATAAAGATAAGACCTAAACTATTAGAAGAAAACATAGGGGTAAAAATAGTCATGGCCTTGAATTTGGCAAAGGATTCTTAGATATAACACCAAAAGCTTGAACAACAAAGGAAAAACAGATAAATTGAACTTCATCAAAATTTAAAGCTTCTGTCTCTCAAAGGACATTATCAAGAAAGTAAAAAGGGCTTCCCTGTTGGCGCAGTGGTTGGGAGTCCGCCTGCCAATGCAGGGGACACGGGTTCATGCCCCGGTCCGGGAAGATCCCACAAGCCGCAGAGCGGCTAGGCCCGTGGGCCATGGCCGCTGGGCCTGCGTGTCTGGAGCCTGTGCTCCGCAACGGGAGAGGCCACAACAGTGAGAGGCCCGCGTACTGCAAAAAAAAAAAAAAAGTAAAAAGGAAACCTACAGAATGGGAGAAAGTATTTTCAAATCATATATCTGATAAATGTCTAGCATCAAGAATATATAAAGATCACATGGTAGTTCTATTTTTAATTTTTTCACAACATATATCAAACATCAAGTTGCACACCTTAAACATATACAATTCCTATTTATCTGTTTTATTTCAATAAACCTGGGGAAAAAAGAATATATAAAGAACTCCTTAAACTTAACCAAAAAGACAAAGAACCCAAATAAAAAATGGGCAAAGGACAAGAACAGAATTTTTCAAAGAAATACAAATGGCCAATAAGCACATGAAAACATGCTCAATATCATTAGTTGTTAGAGAAATGCAAATAAAAACCACAATGAGGTACTACATCACACCTATTAAGATGGCTATAATTTAAAAAAATCAGAAAATAAGAAGTGTTGGCAAGGATGTGGAGAATTAGAACCTTCATTCATTGGTAGTGGAAATGTAAAATGGTGCAGCCATTGTGGAAAACAGTTTGGCAGTTGCTCAAAAAGCTAAACGTAGAATTACCATATGACCTAGTAATTCCATGCCTAGGTATATAAACCCAAAAGAATTGAAAATAGGAACTCAAACAGATACCTGTACACCAATATTCATTGCAGCACTATTCACAGTAGCCAAAAGATAGGAAGAATCCATCAACAGATGAATGGATAAACAAAACGTGGTATATACACACAATGGACAATTATTCAGCCATAAAAAGAAATGAAGTTGTGATACATGCTACAACATGGATGAACCTTGAAAACATTATGCTAATTGAAATAAGCTAGACACAAAAGGACAAATATTGTATGATTCCACCTCTATGAAATATCGAGAATAGGTAAATTCATAGAAATGGTAAGTAGATTAGAGGTTACTAGTGGCTGGAGGAAGAGGTGAATGGGAGCTATCACTTAATGGTTACAGGATTTTTGTTTGGGGTTATAACAAAGTTCTGGAAATTGATAGTGGTGATGGTTGTACAACATTGTGAATGTAGTCAATGCCACTGAATTGTATACTTAAAAGTGGTTAAAATAGCAAATTTTATGATCTATATAATCAAACTTAAAATGTGGAATAATTTTGCAAAAGAATACCATACAGTAGTAAAAAAGGATGAATGGCAGCTATACTCATCAACATGGATGAATCTCACTAGTATATTATGAGAAACAGGCAAATTACAAAGGAGCATGCATATTACAATTTTGTTTGCATAAACTTCAAACACAGTCAAGCATAATAAACCACATTGTTTAGGGACACATACATAGATTCAAAAATATAAAGAAAAGCAAGGTAGTGATTACCAGCAATCAGGAGAATGGTTAACTCTGAAAGTAAAGTGGAACGGACTGACGCCATTATGCCATACTGGCCATGTTCTTTTTCTTGATGTGGATGGTAACTACATAGATATTTGATTTATATTTATTGTTTCAACCCTTGTGGCAAGTGGAGAATATCAGACTTTACCCCAAACATGCATTTTAACAGATCCCCATGTGATTTCTGTGCATGTTAAAGTTTGGGAAGCCCTGTTTGTGAACTTTACACGTTTTGTGCACTTTTTCTGAGGGTGTGATATACCTCATGATTTAAACATATGGTCCTAGTTTGATTCAGATTCCATCAGGCTATCAAGAGAACAGTTGTCTATCTCTGATCTAACTCTAGTCACATGTACATATCATATATAATAATAATAATAAAAATGCTAATAATGAGCATTTCTATGCCAGACACCATACATGTATTACTTCACTGAATCTTAAAGCAACCTCAAAGTAGGTTCTATAATTGTCCTCTTTTTACAAACAAGGAAACTGCAATGCAGAGAGGTCAGGTGATATATCTGGGATTCGAAAAGCTTCTGTTAATCTCCAAAACCCGCATTCCAAAACTTCGCATGAAGATTAGTTAATCCCTGTGTTTCTGCAATAGTAGGAGGGAGGACTCTGGGCGGCTGCCCTGAACATAGAGGGCGCGGGCCGCTGGAGCAGTAGTGGCTGGAGCAGTCGTTCCCGGGGGAACGGCCCTTGGACCGGTCCTCAAGGCCACGCCATCGGTTGCCCTTCCCCTCTGTAAACTGGGCCTACCGCTCTCATGTGGCTTCCAGGCGCGTGGCAGTGGTGATAGTGGTGGTGGGGTAGTTGGTGGTTACCCGGCCTGGCCTGCTGCCGTTGAGCCACCCCTACTCGGCACTGCTCCTGGGTTAGAAGGACACACTCCTGAGAAGGCGATCAAGGTCTTGGACTCTCCTGCATCGGTGCCACGGGAATTCCGGAGCCCTTCGCAGCGTGCGGTTACCCAGGGACTGGCGGGTCGCTCCGTGGCCGCACTGGGGCGATATGGAGAAGGAAACAAAGGCTAGGCTCGCCAAGGGCCGCTGGAGCGCCGAGGTCCAAGGCGCGGCCCAGGAGCCGCTGGGGGCTCTCGGCCCGGCAGAGGAGCGGCTCGTCACTCCCAGAGCCTGGGCCTTGCGCGCCCCGTCTGGGCTCGCTGTTCCCAGTCCTGCTACTCCTTCATTGAGATTTTGTGCTTTATCTCCACCCCTCAACGATAAATAGATTTAAACGCTGTACTTTTCTGATATTTCACCCCCCCAGTTTTTTTTCTTCTGCACAAACTCTTTGAACCAGAATCATAATATAACGAAAGGCATCTGGCATTTAACGACGCTTTGAAATTTACCTTGGGTTTCCACTTGAGGCTCTTGGTTAACTGACAATACAGAGTATTATTTGCAAAGTTTAAAATTATTTGTGGTGAGATGGAAATGAGAAGACATCGTTCTTGGGGAAAGCCATAAGTGCAAAATGCTTTTTTAAAACCAGTACTATGGATGGTAACCTACTACAGGAAGTGATATTTTTCCAGTGATTCATTACTCATTACAGTTATAATGAAAGATGCATGATATTAGGATTTAAAGTAGAATGCAATGTTCTTTCTTCAAGCTTTACAAATCGAGCTGTTTGTTTTCCATATTTGTGTATACCTATTAGTTTTAATTACACTAATAATTTCCCTGGGTTCTTAAATTTACATTAGCTTTTAAAGTATAGAGAAAACATTCCTCATATAATTTAATCATTTGTGCAAATGCCAGACAAGGAAGTTATTGGTTTGTATTGTAATTATTGTAGTTCATGTTTTGAGCTCACTTGTACAATTGCTAAATTAATAATTATCATTTACGTAAGCAGATTAGGTCATCTGCACTCATTTACAATTATAATTCAGAATTGATTAGATTTTCTTCAAATTTCCCAGTTTCTTTAATGCCCTTATTAAAACTGTACATTAAAGAATTTTCCAATTAAGTCTATTATCATAAGTAAATTTGGCTTAGTATATATAATTCCTCCCATGCTATTGCATATAAATTTTCAATTAATCCATCTCTTCCAAAATGTATGGCAAAACAAGTTGATTGTCATACTGTTGTTGGCAGCATTTGCTCAAAAGCCATCCTAGTTAAAATTCACAAGGCCAAACTATTATTAGTATAAAATAGTATATGAAATTAATCTATATAAAAAACAGGTATTACATCAGGTAAAACTTGAATGTTCCTTGCTCTTTACTGGGATGGTACAGTTTGTGGGAAGAGAACTTTTGACTGACTGAATAGATTCTTCAATATCATAGAATGCCAGGAAATATTTAAAAAGCCACACATAGTTGAAACACATTGACTTTTTTTTTCAAATTATAAATGTAATGCATATTTGGAAAATACAGAAAATCATGAGGAAGGAAAAAATATCATATATAATTTTGCCACCCAGAGATAGTCTTTGTTATCATTTTGGTTTTTATCTTTCAAGACCTGTCAATGGATTTTTATCAATCCATCCCTTTGTGTGTGTGCTATGCAGTAACAAAATTGGAGCTGTATTATACATACTGTTCAAATTCTTATTTTTCATGGCTGCAATAAAAAGAATGATGTTTTGTTCCATTTTCTTTGCCACAGAACTGACTGACAATTGTATTTATTATAAAAGTTCTACACTTTGAAGAACAAAGTTCCTTGTAAACAAAGGTAATTGAATCCCAACTACACTTACTAGCTGTGTGACCTTGAATAAGATACTTAATCACTCTGTGCCTCAGTCTCCTCGTTAGTAAAATTGGGATAATGATGGTGTACCTATTTCAGAGAGTTGAGAGGATCAAACATATTAATTTAATATGAAGCTCACAGAACAATGCCTGACACATAGTAAATGCTATGTAAATGTTTGCTATTTGAATTATTTTACTAGCTTTCTGGGGGTTAAATAATTAGTTTGCTGCTAGGGTATCCAAATCTTGGAGATTTTTTCTTTTAGGTTAGTGATACTATTACTGTGTGAGAGTAATACTGCCTTCTCAGGCCGTTCATGAAGAACATCATGTCTACTCTGTACATACCACATGAAGACAGCCGGGATATGGAGAATGAGAGGCAGGGGAGGAGAGACAAATAGGAAACCAACTTAGAGACACTGTAGAAAGGGTAAGGATTAAAGGATACTTTTTTAGTTAGAGAGGTATTAACAATGGGCTCTCTCTGAGTGCCAGAACTACTCCTGTTTAATGTTTTTATGAGTGCTCTGACAGTAAGAGTACATATATAAATGTCTGTTTCTGCAAATAACATTACGTTTTTCCAGTGGTGAAAAGTCAAATTAATGGACATAAACTAGAGGAAGATTTTACTAGTTAGTGGGCAAAAACGAGAAAATAAGCTTTTTAATGAACTTTATTGAGGTATAATTTACATACAATAAATTACACCCATTTAAAGGATACAGTTTGATGAGTTTTGATAAATATTTTCACCTTCACCCCACCTCCCACCCTACTGCCAGACTTGGAGAACCATCGATCTTTCTGTCCCCTAAGTTTTAGTTTGCATTTTCTAGAATTTCATATAAATGGAATTATACTGTACATACTCTTTTGTGCCTGGTTTCTTTCATTCAGCATGTCTTTGAGATTCGTCCATGTTGTACCATGCATTAGTAGTTTATTCCTTTTCATTGCTGAATGGCATTCCATTACACTGCATATACCACAACTCGTTTGTCCACTCAACCATTGATAGACATTTGGGTTGTTTCCAATTTTGAGCTAAAAATTACTGGTGTGCTGAAGCTGGCTCATACTGTCTCGTAGGAGCTGATGGTACACATCTCTTCTCAACTCCGTGCTTGGTGATGACAGGCTGGTAGCTTGAAATCAACCATGGTAGGAGTATTTACATAAAGGAAATTGACAAATCAGAAATTCTTTTCCCCCAGTGAGCCAGTGTTACCAGGACTGCACTGGCTATTATGAATAAAGATGCAATAAATATCTGTGTAGAAGTTTCTGTGTAGACATAAGTTTTTATTTCTAGTGCGTAAGTACCTAACAGTATGATTTCTGAATTGTATGGTTACTGAATGTTTAATTTTATAAAAAACTGCCAAGCAGTTTTCCAAAGTGGTTGTACCATTTTACCATTCCCGCAAGCAATGTGTGAAAGTTCCATTTTTCCACATCCTCACCAGTACTTGGTATGGTCAGTCTTTGATTTTAGCCATTCTAATGGTTGTGTAGTGGTACCTCATGTGGTTTTAACTTGACTTTCTATGAAGACAAGTAATGTAGAGCAGTTTTTCAGAGGCTTATTTGCTATTCTTTTTTTAAAAAATACTTATTTATTATTTATTTAATTTATTCTGGCTGTGTTGGGTCTTAGCTGTGGCATGCAGGATCTTTGTTGAGGCATGCAGGATCTTTCACTGCGGCGCGTCGGCTCTTTGTTGTGGTGCGCAGGCTTCTCTCTAGTTGTGGCGTGTGGGTTTTCTCTTCTCTAGTTGTGGCGTGTGGGTTTTCTCTTCTCTAGTTGTGGCACG
This sequence comes from Mesoplodon densirostris, assembly GCF_025265405.1. NCBI lineage: Eukaryota > Metazoa > Chordata > Mammalia > Artiodactyla > Ziphiidae > Mesoplodon > Mesoplodon densirostris. The sequence goes on from NC_082681.1 coordinate 17,751,414, forward strand.
CAGGCTTCTCTCTAGTTGTGGCGTGTGAGTTTTCTCTTCTCTAGTTGTGGCACACAGGCTCCAGGGTGCGTGGGCTCTGTAGTTTGCAGCACACAGGCTCTAGTTGAGGCGCCTGAGCTCAGTAGCTGTGGTGTGTGGGCTTAGTTGGCCTGTGGCATGTGGGATCTTAGTTCCCTGACCAGGGATCGAACCCACGTCCCCTGCATTGTAAACCAGATTCTTTACCACTGGACCACCAGGGAAGTCCCTGCTATTCTTATATCTTCTTTTTTGATCTTTTATTCATGCATCTTGACCATTTAGGGGGGGTTGTCTGTCTTCTTCTTATTGAGCTGTAAGAGGTCTTTATATATTCTTGATACAAGTCCTATATCAGATATACGCATTACTAATATTTTCTCCTAGTCTATGATTTGCCTTTTCATTTTCTTATTTGTGTCTTTCAAAGAACAGAAACTTTAATATTGTATAAAGTCTATTTTATCAATTTTTTAATGGTTTATGCCTTTTTCATACTATATAGGAAATCTTTGCTTAATTCACGGTCAAAATTTTTCCCTATGTTTTCTTCTAGAAGTTTTGGAGTTTTAGGTTTTTTATGTAGATATATAATTCATTTAAGTTAATTTTTAGGAGTTTTATGTAGATATATAATTCATTTAAGTTAATTTTTGTGTATGGTGTGAGATAATGGTTGATGTTTATTCTTTCCCAATATGGATATCCAGTAGCTCCAGCACCACTTGTTGAAGAGTACCCATTTCCCAAATCAACTGACTCTATATGTGAGGGTTTATTTCTTGACTCTCTATCCTAATCCACTGATCTATATGCCTATCCTTGATTAATGTAGCATTATATTGGGTTGGCCAAAATGTTCTTTTGGGTTTTTCTATAACGTCTTATGGAAAAACCCAAACGAACTTTTTGGCCAACCCAATAGAAAGGCTTGAAATCAGATAGTTTGTCTTCAACTTTGTTCTATTTTGCTTATTTGCTTATTTGTTAAATTGTTTTGGCCCTTCTAGATTTTTCCATTTCCATATATATCATAGATTCAGTTTGTCAATTTCTACAAAAAGCACGCTGGAATTTTCACTGGGATTGTATTGAATTTATAAATCATTTTTGGGAGAATTGATATCTTATCAACTTTTGGCCTTCTAGTCCATGATCATGGTATATCTCTCAATTTACATATTTTCTTTAATTTCTTTTGACAATATTTTATAGTTTTCAGTTTATAGGTCTTGCTCATATTTTGTTAAATTTATTCCTAAGCATGCCATGTTTTTGGAAGCTATTGTAAATTCTATTTTTTAAATTTAAATTTTCAATTTTTTACTGTTACTACATAGAAATACAATTGCCTTTCATATTGTCTGAGTATCTTTTTATCTCTAAATTCACTTATTAGTTCTAGTAGCATTTTTGGAGATATTTTAGAATTCCTTAAAATGTACACAACCATGTCATGTGCTAATATAACAAAGACAGTTTTACTTCTTCTTTTTCAATCTATATACCTTCTATTTCCTTTTCTTGCTTTGCAATGACTAAGATGCCTAATACAGGCATAACTCATTTTATTGCATTTTGCAGATACAGTTCCTTTGTGTGTTTTTAAATCAATTAATTAATTATTTTACACATTGAAAGTTTGTGGCAAACTTGCAGTAAGCAAGTCTATTGGCATCACTTTTCCAATGGGATTTGCTCACTTCATGTCTCTGTGTCACATTTTAGTAATTATCACAATAGTCCAAACATTTTCAGTATCATTATATTTGTTATGGTTATCTGTGATCACTGATCTCTGATGTTACTATTGTAATTGTTTCAGGGCGCCACAAAACCCACCCATATGAGACAGCAAACTTAATCAGTAAATGTTGTGTGTGTTCTGACTGCTCTACTGACCAGCCATTCCCCCATCTCTCTCCCTCCCCTTGGGCCTTCGTATTCCCTGAGACACATTAATACTGAAATTAGGACAATTAATAATCCTACAATGGGGAGGACCTTCAAGATAGCAGAGGAGTAAGATGTGGAGATCACCTTCCTCCCCGCGAATACATCAAAACTACATCTACATGTGGAACAACTCCTACAGAACACCTACTGAACGCTGGCAGAAGACCTCAGACTTCCCAAAAGCCATGTGGCTGACAGGGTCTTGCTACTCTGGCCTGGTGTCAGGCCTGAACCTCTGAGGTGAGAGAGCTGAGTATAGGACATTGGACCACCAGAGACCTCACAGCCCCTGTAAAATCAATCAGTGAGAGCTCTCCCAGAGATCTCTGTCTCAACGTTAAGACCCAGCTCAACCCAGTGGCCAGCAAGCTCCAGTGCCGAATGCCCCATGCCAAACAACTAGCAAGATAGGAACACAGCCCCACCCATTAGCAGAGAGGCTGCCCAAAATCATACTAAGTTCACAGAAACCCCAAAACACACCACCGGATGTGACCATGCCCACCAGAAAGACAAGATCCAGCCCCACCCACCAGAACACAGGCACCAGTCCCCTCCACCAGGAAGCCTACACAAGTCACTAAACCAACCTTACCCACTGCGGGCAGACACAAAACTCAAAGGGAACTACGAACCTGCAGCCTGCGAAAAGGAGACCCCAAACACAGTAAGATAACCAAAATGAGAAGACAGAGAAATATGCAGCAGATGAAAGAGAAAGGTAAAAGGCCACCAAACCAAACAAATGAAGAGAAAATAGGCAGTCTACCCGAAAAAGGATTCAGAGTAATGATACTAAAGATGATCCAAAATCTTGGAAATAGAATGGAGAAAATACAAGAAACGTTTAACAAGGACCTAGAAGAACTAAAGAGCAAACAAACAATGAGGAACAACACAATAAATGAAATTAAACATTCTCTAGAAGGAATCAATAGCAGAATAACTGAGGCAGAGAACGGATAAGTGACCCGGAAGATAAACTACAGGAAATAACTACTGCAGAGAAGAATAAAGAGAAAAGAATGAAAAGAATTGAGGACAGTCTCAGAGACCTCTGGGACAACATTAAACTCAGCAACATTTTGAATTATAGGGGTCCCAGAAGAAGAAGAGAAAAAGAAAGTGTCTGAGAACATATTGGAAGAGATTATAGTTGGAAACATCACTAACATGGGAAAGGAAATAGTCAATCAAGTCCAAGAAGCGCAGAGAGTCCCATACAGGATAAAGCGAAGGAGAAACATGCCAAGACACATATTAATCAAACTACCAAAAATTAAATACAAATAAAAAGTATTAAAAGCAGCAAGGGAAAAGCAACAAATAACATACAAGGGAATCCCCAAAAGGTTAACAGCTGATCTTTCAGCAGAAACTCTGCAAGCCAGACAGGAGTGGCAGGACATATTTAAAGTGATGAAAAGGGAAAAACTGACAACCAAGATTACTCTACCCAGCAAGGATCTCATTCAGATTCGACAGAGAAATTAAAACCTTTACAGACAAGCAAAAGTTAAGAGAATTCAGCACTACCAAACCAGCTTTACAACAAATGCTAAAGGAACTTCTCTAGGCAGGAAACACAAAAGAAGGAAAAGACCTACAAAAACAAACCCAAAACAATAAAGAAATTGGTAATAGGAACATACATATTGATAATTACCTTAATTGTAAATGGATTAAATGCTCCAACAAAAAGACATCAACTGGCTGAATGGATACAGAAACAAGACCCATATATATGCTGTCTACAAGAGTCCCACTTCAGACCTAGGGACACGTGCAGACTGAAAGTGAGGGGATGGAAAAATATATTCCATGCAAATGGAAATCAAAATAAAGCTGGAGTAGCAATGCTCATATCAGACAAAATAGACTTTAAAATGAAGACTATTACAAGAGACAAAGGACACTACATAATGATCAAGGCATCAATCCAAGAAGATATAACAATTGTAAGTATTTCTGAACCAACATAGGAGCACCTCAATACATAAGGCAAATGCTAACAGCCATAAAAGGGGAAATCAACAGTAACACAATCATAGTAGGGGAATTTATCACCCCACTTTCATCAATGGAAAGACCATCCAAAATGAAAATACATAAGGAAACACAAGCTTTAAATGACACATTAAGCAAGATGGACTTAATTGATATTAATAGGACATTCCATCCAAAAACAACAGAATACACTTTCTTCTCAAGTGCTCATGGAACATTCTCCAGGATAGATCATATCTTGGGTCACAAATCAAGCCTTAGTAAATTTAAGAAAATTGAAATCGTATCAAGTATCTTTTCCAAACATACTATGAGACTAGATATCAATTACAGGAAAAAAATCTGAAAAAAATACTAACATGTGGAAGCCAAACAATATGCTACTAAATAACCAAGAGATCACTGAAGAAATCAAAGAGGAAATTAAAAAAATAACAATGAAACACAACGACCCAAAACCTATGGGATGCAGCAAAAGCAGTTCTAAGAGGGAACTTTATACAAATACAATCCTACCTCAGGAAACAAGAAAAATCTCAAATAAACAACCTAACCTTACACCTAAAGCAATTAGAGAAGGAAGAACAAAAAACCCCAAAATTAGCAGAAGGAAAGAAATCATAAAGATCAGATCAGAAATAAATGAAAAAGAAATGAAGGAAACGATAGCAAAGATCATTAAAACTAAAAGCTGGTTCTTTGAGAAGATAAACAAAAGTGATAAACCATTAGCCAGACTCATCAAGAAAAAAAGGGCGAAGACTCAAATCAATAGAATTAGAAATGAAAAAGGAGAAGTAACAACTGACACTGCAGAAATACAAAGGATCATGAGAGATTACTACAAGCAACTCTATGCCAATAAAATGGACAATCTGGAAGAAATAGACAAATTCTTAGAAAAGCACAACCTTCTGAGACTGAGCCAGGAAGAAATAGAAAATATAAACAGGCCAATCACAAGCACTGAACTTGAAACTGTGATTAAAAATCTTCCAACAAACAAAAGCCCAGGACCAGATGACTTCACAGGCAAATTCTATCAAACATTAAGAAGAGCTAACACCTATCCTCCTCAAACTCTTCCAAAATATAGCAGAGGGAGGAACACTCCCAAGCTCATTCTACAAGGCCCCATCACCCTGATACCCAAACCAGACAAAGATGTCACAAAAAAAAGAAAACTACTGGCCAATATCGTGATGAACATAGATGTAAAAATCCTCAACAAAATACTCTCAAACAGAATCCAACAGCACATTAAAAGGAACATACACCATGATCAAGTGGGATTTATCCCAGGAATGCAAGGATTCTTCAATATACACAAATCAATCAATGTGATACACCATGTTAACAAATTGAAAGATAAAAACCATATGATCATCTCAATAGATGCAGAAAAAACTTTTGACAAAATTCAACACCAATTTTTGATAAAAACCCTCCAGAAAGTAGGCATAGAGGGAACTTACTTCAAAATAATAAAGGCCTTACATGACAAACCCACAGCCAACATCGTTCTCAATGGTGAAAAACTGAAACCATTTCCTCTATGATCAGGAACAAGACAAGGTTGCCCACCCTCACCACTATTATTCAACACAGTTTTGGAAGTTTTACCTACAGCAATCAGAGAAGAAAAGAAACAAAAGGAATCCAAATTGGAAAAGAAGAAGTAAAACTGTCACTGTTTGCAGATGACGTGATACTATACATAGAGAATACTAGAAATGCTACCAGAAAAGTACTAGAGCTAATCAATGAATTTGATAAAGTAGCTGGATACAAAATTAATGCACAGACATCTCTTGCATTCCTATACACTAATGATGAAAAATCTGAAAGAGAAATTAAAGAAACACTCTCATTTACCATTGCAACAAAAAGAATAAAATACCTAGCAATAAACCTACCTAAGGAGACTACACACCTGTATGAAGAAAACTATAAGACACTGATGAAAGAAATTAAAGATGATACAAACAGATGGAGAGATATACCATGTACTTGGATTGGAAGAATCAACCTTGTGAAAATGATTATACTATCCAAAGCAATCTACAGATTCAATGCACTCCCTATCGAACTACCAATGGCACTTTTCACAGAACTAGAACAAAAAATTTCACAATTCATATGGAAACACAAAAGACCCCGAATAGCCAAAGCAATCTTGAGAAAGAAAAAACAAAGCAGGAGGAATCAAGCTCCCTGTCTTCAGACTATACTACAAAGCTACAGTAATCAAGCAAATATAGTACTGGAAAAAACACAGAAATATAGATCAATGGAACAGGATAGAAGGCCTGGAGATAAACCCACTCATATACGGTCACCTTATCTTTGATAATGGAGGCAAGAATATACAGTGGAGAAAAGACAGCCTCTTCAGTAAGTGGTTCTGGGAAAACTGGACAGCTACATGTAAGAGAACGAAATCAGAACACTCCCAAGTGCCATACACAAAAATAGACTCAAAATGGATTAAAGACCAAATGTAAGGCCAGACAGTATAAAACTCTTAGAGGAAAATATAGGCAGAACACTCTATGACATAAATCACAGCAAGATCCCTTTTGACCCACCTCCTAGAGGAATGGAAATAAAAACAAAAACAAACAAGTGGGACCTAATGAAACTTAAAAGCTTTTGTACAGCAAAGGAAACCATAAACAAGATGAAAAGACAACCCTCAGAATGGGAGAAAATAGTTGCAAACCAAGCAACTGACAAAGGATTAATCTTCAAAATATACAAGGAGCTCATGCAGCTCAATATCAGAAAAACAACCAACCCAATCCAAAAATGGGCAGAAGACCTGAATAGACATTTCCTCAAAGAAAATATACAGATTGCCAACAAGCACATGAAAGGATCTTCAACATCACTAATCATTAGAGAAATGCAAATCAAAATGACAATGAGGTATCACTTCACACCAGTCAGAATGGCCATCATCAAAAAATCTACAAACAGGTCTTCCCTGGTGGTGCAGTGGTTGAGAGTCCACCTGCGAATGCAGGGGACACAGGTTCGTGCCCCGGTGCGGGAAGATCCCACATGCCCCGGAGCGGCTGGGCCCGTGAGCCATGGCCGCTGAGCCTGCACGTCCGGAGCCTGTGCTCCACAACGGGAGAGGCCACAACAGCTAGAGGCCTGCGTACCGCAAAAAAAATAAAAATAAAAAATAAATAATAAATAAAATAAAAAAATCTACAAACAATAAATGCTGGAGAGGGTGTGGAGAAAAGGGAACCCTCTTGCACTGTTGGTGGGAATGTAAATTGATACAGCCACTATGGACAACAGTATGGAGGTTCCTTAAAAAACTAAAAATAGAATACAATATGACCCAGCAATCCCACTACTAGGCATATACCCTGAGAAAACCATAATTCAAAAAGAGTCATGTACCACATTTTTCACTGCAGCACTGTTTACAATAGCCAGGACATGGAAACAACCTAAGTGTCCATCGACACATGAATGGATAAAGAAGATGTGGCCCATATATACAAAGGAATATTACTCAGCCATAAAAATAAATTAAATTGAGTTTTTTGTAGTGAGGTGGATGGACCTAGAGCCTGTCATAAAAAGTGAAATAAGTCAGAAAGAGAAAAACAAATACCATATGCTAGCACATATATATGGAATCTAAAAAAAAAAAAGGTTCTGATGAACCTAGGGGCAGGATAGGAATAAACACACAGACGTAGAGAATGGACTTGAGGACACGGGGAGGGGGAAGGGTAAGCTGGGACGAGGTGAGAGAGTGGCATGGACATATATACACTACCAAACGTAAAATAGATAGCTAGTGGGAAGCAGCCACATAGCACAGGGAGATCAGCTCGGTGCTTTCTGACCACCTAGAGGGGTGGGATAGGGAGTGTGTGAGGGAGATGCAAGAAGGAGGGGATATGGGGATATATGTATACGTATAGCTGATTCACTTTGTTACACAGCAGAAACTAACACAACATTGGAAAGTAATTATACTCTGATAATGATGTTAAAAAATAATAATCCTACAATGGCCTCTAAGTGTTCAAGTAAAAGATAAGTTGCACATCTCTCACTTTAAATCAAAAGTTAGATATGATTAAGCTTAGTGAGGAAGGCATGCTGAAAGCCAAGCAGAGGTAAGAAAAAGCCAAGAGGTAGGCCTCTTGCACCAAACAGGTAGCCAAGTTGTGAACGCAAGGGAAAACTTGTTGAAGGAACTTAAAAGTGCTGCTCCAGTGAACACACGAATGATAAGAAAGTGAAACAGCCTTATTGCTGATATGGAGAAAGTTTAGTCTGGATAGAAGATCAAACCAGCCACAATATTCCCTTAATCCAAAGCCCAATCCAGAGCAAGGCTCGAACTCTCTTTAATTCTGTGAAGGTTGAGAAAGGTAAGGAAGCTGAAGGAGGAAAGTTTGAAGCTAGCAGAGGTTGGTTCATGAGGTTTAAGGAAAGGAGCCATCTCCATAAGATAAAGTGCACGATGAAACAGCAAGTGCTGATGTAGAAGCTGCAGCAAGTTATCCAGAAGATCTAGCAAAGATAATTCATGAAGGTGGCTAAGCAATAGATTTTCAGTGGAGATGAAACAGCGTTCTATTGGAAGAAGATGCCATTTAGGACTTTCATAGCTAGAGAGGAGAAGTCAGTGCCTGGTTTCAAAGCTTCAAAGGACAGGCTTTTTAGGGGTTAATGCAGCTGGTGACTTTCAACTGAAGCCAGTGCTCATTTATCATTCTGAAAATCCTAGGGCCCTTAAGAATTATGCTACATCTACTCTGCCTGTGCTCTATAAATGAAAGAACAAAGGCTGGATGACAGCACATCTGTTTACAACATGGTTTACTGAATATTTTAAGCCCACTATTGAGACTACTGCTCAGAGAAAAAGAATCCTTTCAAAATATTACTGCTCACTGATAATGTAGCTGGTCCCCCAAGAGCTCTGATGGAGATGTACAACGAGATTAATGTTGTCTTCACTCCTGGTAACACAACATCCTTTCTGCAGCCCATGGATCGAGGAATCATTTCGACTTTCAAGTCATGATTTAACAAATACATTTTGTAAGGCTATAGCTGCTGTAGATAGTGATTCCTCTGATGGACCTAGGAAAACCTCCTGGAAAGAATTCACCATTCTGGATGCCATAAGAACATTCATTATCATGGGAAGAGGTCAAAATATGAACATTCACAGGAGTTTGGAAGAAGTTGATTCCAACCCTCATGGATGACTCTGAGGGGTTCAAGACTTCAGTGGAGGAAGTAACGGTAGATGTGGTGGAAATAGCAAGAGAACTAGAATTAGAAGTGGAGCCTGAAGATGTGGCTGAATTACTGAAACCTTATGATTAAACTTTAATGTATGAGGAATTTCTTGTTATGGATGAGCAAAGAAAGTGGTTTCATGAGGTGGAATCTACTCCTAGTGAAGGTTGTTGAAATGACAACAAATGATTTAGAATATTACATAAACTTAGTCGATAAAGCAGCAGCAGGGTTTGAGAAAACTGACTCCAATTTTTAAAGAAGTTCTACTGGGCATAAAATGCTATCAAATAGCATTGCATGCTACAGAGAAATGGTTCATTAAAGGAAGAGTCATTCGACACAGCAAACTTCATTGTTGTCTTATTTTTAAAAATTTCTCCAGCCACCCCAGCCTTCAGCAATCACCACCCTGATCAGCCAGCAGCCCTCAACATGGAGGCAAAACCCTCCACCAGCAAAAAGATTATGACTCGAAGGCTCAGGTGGTGATTATTATTTTTTAGCAATAAAGTATTTTAAAATTAAGGCATTGTTTTTTAGACATAATGCCATTGCACACTTAATAGACTACAGTATAGTGTAAATGTAAGTTTTACATGCAGTCAGAAACCAAAAAATTCATGTGACTCACTTTTTTGTGGTATTAGTTTTATTGTGGTGGTCTGGAACCGAACCTATGATATCTCTGAGGTATGCCTGTACAGTGTTGAATATAAGTGTTAAGAATTGATTTTTTTGTCTTGTTGCTGAACTTAGAGGAAAAGCATTCAGTCTTTTTATCAGTAAGTGTGATATTTGCTGTAATTTTTACATCAGTGCCTTAATTAGATTGAGGAAGTTCCCTTTTATTTATAGTTTGCTGAGAATTTTTATCATGAACTGATATTGAATGTTTTTTATTAATTAAGTTTTATTGGAGTATAGTTGCCAACTGATATTAAATTTTGTCAAATGCCTACATCTGTTGAGATGATTATATGTTTTTCTCCTTCATTCTGTTAATACAGGGAATTATATTGATTGATTTGAATGTTAAACCAACCTTGCATTCTTGAGATAAACCCCACTTGGTCATGGTGTAAAATCTTTTCTATATGCTGCTGGATTCAGTTGTTAGTATTGGAAAGAATGTTTCCCTCTATGTTTATCAGTCATATCTGTCTGTAATTCTTTTCTTGTAACAAACACAACACATATTGTTATTGTTCGAAGCCACAGTCAGCAATCTACGGTCTGTGGCTACATCTGGTCCACAGTCTGTTTTCATAGTCTACTGAACACAGCCACATTCATTTATGTATGACTGTCTATGGCTGCTTTTACAATGGCAGATTTGAATAGTTGTGAGAGAGACCATATGACCTGCAAAGCCTAAAATATTTACTATCGGGCCCCTTAGAGAAAATATTTGCTGACTCCTGCTCTAAACCATACATCTAGATATGAAATTCTGGGGAAAAATTCTGTCAGGACTGACTGTAAGTTAAACACAGATTTCTGTGGGTATGGAAGGTTGGGATCCCTAACTTCCTCATTGTTCAGGGGGTCAACTGTATATAGTTTGGAGAGGTTTAAACTGTACATTGGCTAGTGTCACAACCCCCTCCCCTTTTAAAACCAAAAAACCTCTACAGTGACTTCCCATTGTACTTAAAATAAAATCTAGACTCCCTTCCTTGGTCTACAAGGATCTATATGATCTAGCCTGTTCCCACCTGTCCATTCTCATCTTGCACCACTCTGATCACTGCTCATTTCTCTGCAGCCATACTGGCCTTCTCAATTCCTAGAACGTTGCCAAGCTCTCTCCCACCTCAAGACTGTTTACCTAGAAGTCCACTTTCAACTCTACCTCCAAATCCGTGTCCAATTACTAGTCATCCTTTAGGTTTTGCCTTAAGTTTCACTGACTCAGGGGAGCTGACTCTGAAGCTTCTATCAAATCAGCCTCTGTAGTTAGTCTTTTTCATAAAATCCTATTCTTTTCCTTCAAGGACCTATCAGAATTTGTAATTTATATATTTATCTGTGATGCTTTTTAAAATGTCTATTTTACTTATTAAGACCATGAAGGCAGGGACTGTGTCTCTTTCATTACTGTATCTTTAACACTACTACAGACCCTGGCACATAGTAGGCACTCAACGTAAATGCTTGTTGAATGGGACTTTTAGTTGTAGCAGAATGTCTCCTATTTACCTATCTCTAATGAAAACTGAATCCTACTTATCCTAAGCCATAAAATCCTTAAGCCCTCTATGCACTATAATCTTATTAAGTTGTTTTGACTGTAGGACTACCCGACACCTGCTCCCGGTTTTATTGAGTGTGATTATGCCAGTCATTTGTATTAATTTCCTGTAGTGTTTCTGAGAATGTCTGCTGGAAATAGGCTTTAATGTTTTCCTTTAATGTGCTTCCTGGTTGATCCCCACTGCACTCCACTGTCCAAGCCCCATCACTGTCACCCCTGTCCATGCCATTTTCTGAACTTTTTTTTTTTTTTTTTTTTTTCAGTACGCAGGCCTCTCACTGTTGTGGCCTCTCCCGTTGCGGAGCACAGGCTCCAGACGCGCAGGCTCAGCGGCCATGGCTCATGCGCCCAGCCGCTCCACGGCATGTGGGATCTTCCCGGACCGGGGCATGAACCCGTGTCCCCTGCATCGGCAAGCGGACTCTCAATCACTGTGCCACCAGGGAAGTCCCTCATCGTAGTTTTGATTTGCATTTACCTGATAGCTAATGATTTCCAACATCTTTTTATGTGCCACTTGTATATCTTCTTTGTAGAAGTAGCTATTCAGATTTTTTGCCTATTTTTTAGTCAGGTTATCTGTTTTTTCCTTATTGAGTTGTAAGAGTTCTTTATATTCCAGCTACGGGTCCTTTAACAAATACATAGGTTGCAAATATTTTCTACCAAAATGTTAATTGACTTTTCACTTTCTTAATAGTGTCCTTTCAAAGCACAGAAGTTTTTAATTTTGATGAAGTCCAGTTTTATCCATTTTTCTTTTGTTGCTTATGTTTATGGTGTCATTTTTGAGAATTCATTGTTAAGTCCAAGGTCACAAATATTTACCTCAGTTTTCTCCTAAGAGTTTTTTTTTTTTTTTTTTTTTTTTTTTTTATTTTTTTTTATTTTTTATTTTTTATTTTTTTTTTATTTTACAAATTTAATCAGTTATACATATACATATGTTCCCATATTCCCTCCCTTTTGCGTCTCCCTCCCACCCTCCCTATCCCACCCCTCCAGGCAGTCACAAAGCACCGAGCTGATCTCCCCGTGCTATGCGGCTGCTTCCCACTAGCTATCTACCCTACGTTTGGTAGTGTATACATGTCCATGCCGCTCTTTCATTTCGTCACAGCTTACCCTTCCCCCTCCCCATATCCTCAAGTCCATGCTCTAGTAGGTCTGTGTCTTTATTCCTGTCTTACTCCTATGTTCTTGATGACATTTTTTTTCTTAAATTCCATATATATGTGTCAGCATACAGTATTTGTCTTTCTCTTTCTGACTTACTTCACTCTGTATGACAGACTCTAGGTCTATCCACCTCATTACAAATAGCTCAAAAAATACCTAGAAACAAATGACAATGGAGACACGACGACCCAAAACCTATGGGATGCAGCAAAAGCAGTTCTAAGAGGGAAGTTTATGGCAATACAATCCCACCTTAAGAAACAGGAAACATCTCGAATAAACAACCTAACCTTGCACCTAAAGCAATTAGAGAAAGAAGAACAAAAACATCCCAAAGTTAGCAGAAGGAAAGAAATCATAAAAATCAGATCAGAAATAAATGAAAAAGAAATGAAGGAAACGATAGCAAAGATCAATAAAACTAAAAGCTGGTTCTTTGAGAAGATAAACAAAATTGATAAACCATTAGCCAGACTCATCAAGAAAAAAAGGGAGAAGACTCAAATCAATAGAATTAGAAATGAAAAAGGAGAAGTAACAACTGACACTGCAGAAATACAAAAGATCATGAGAGATTACTATAAGCAACTCTATGCCAATAAAATGGACAATCTGGAAGAAATGGACAAATTCTTAGAAATGCACAACCTGCCAAGACTGAATCAGGAAGAAATAGAAAATATGAACAGACCAATCACAAACACTGAAATTGAAACTGTGATCAAAAATCTCCTAAGAGTTTTATATAGGTTAAGAGTACATAACCCGGGACTTCTTTGGTGGTCCAGTGGCTAAGACTCTGTGCTCCCAATGCAGGAGGCCGGGGTTCGACCCCTGGTCGGGGAACTAGATCCTGCATGCTGCAACAAAGATCCTGAGTGCTGAAACGAAGACTCAATGCAGCCAAATAAATAAATAAATATTTTAAAAAGAGTACATAACCCTTTGATCCATTTTGAGTTAATTTTTGCATATGATGTGAAGGTAAAGGCACAGCTTCATTCCTTTGCATTTGGCTATCCAGTTGTCCTGACATGATTTTTTGAAAAGACTCTTCTTTCTCCACTAAAGGTCCTTGGCACCCTTGTTAAAAATCAATTGACCATGGATACAGGGGTTTATTTCTAGATTCTCAATTCTATTCCACTGTTGTATGTGTTTATCCTTAGGCCAGTACCACACTGTCTTGATTACTGTTGCTTTACAGTCAAGTGTGAAAATTGGGAAGTGTGAGTCCTCCAACTTTGTTCTTTTTCAAGATTGCTTTGGCTATTCTGGGTCCCTTGAATCTCCACATGAATTTTAGGATCAGTTTATCAATTTCCACAAAGAAACCAACTGGGATTCTCATAAGGATTGCTTTTAATCTGTATGTCAATTTGGGGAATATTGATATATTAACAATAATATGTCTTCCAATCAATTAACATGGGATATTTTTTCAGTTGTTTAGATATTGTTTAATTTCTTTCAGCAATCTTTGATAGTTTTCAGGGTATTAGTTTCATTATTCATTAAATATATTCCAAAATATTTTAAAAATGTTTTTGATGCTGTTGTAAATAAAATTGTTTTAATTTTGTTTTTAGATTATTGCAGGTGTATAGAAACTGATTTTTGTATATTGATTTTGAATCATGTCATCTGCAAACAGAGATAGTTTTATTTCTTCCTTTCAATCTGGGTATCTTTTATTTTATTTTATTTCCACTATATGTTTTTGAATGGATTTCTTAGTGGATTACTTGGGAATTACAATTAATAATATCTTGGGAATTCCCTGGTGGTCCAGTGATTAGATTCCAGGCTTCCACTACAGGTGGCTCGGGTTCGATCCCTGGTCGGGAATTAAGATCCTGCAAGCCATGTGGTGTGGCCAAAATAAAATAAAATAAAATATTAAAAATAATAATATCTTAATTTATTACAATCTCATTCAGATTGACACCAAGTTAATTTCAATAGTGTACAAAATATTTGCTCCTGTATAACTCCATTCCCTCCCCATTCTTTTCTGCTGTTATCCTCATACAAATTGCATATTATGCATTGTGTATCCATTAACACCGATGTATTTATGTATTATACAGTTGTCTTTTAAATCAAATACAAGAAAAATTACAAAAATAGATTTATACTATTTTATATTTAATTATGTAGTTACCTTTACCATTACTCTTTATTTTTTCCTGTGGATTTGAATTAATGTCCTTTCATTTTAGCCTGATTTCTTGTAGGGCAGGTTTGCTAGAATTGAAATCTCTCAGTTTTTGTTTACCTAGGACTGTCTTAATTTCTCCTTTATTTTTGAAGGATAGTTTTTTTCTGGATATAGAATTCTTTTAGCACTTTTATAACTTTGACTATGCCATCCCATCACCTTTTGACCTCCATGTTTTCTGATGAGAAATCAGCTCTTATAATTGTTGTGGATCTCTTTTACACAATGAGTCATTTATCTCTTGCTGCTTTCAAGATTCTCTCTTTGTCTCTTTCTTTTGACATTTTGATTATCATGTATCTACATAAGAATCTTTCTGAGTTTATTGAGCTTCTTGGATATGTAAATTAATGTATTTTTTCCAATTTCAACAGTTTTCAGGCATTATTTCTTCAAATATTCTTCCTGTCTCTTCTCTCTTTTCTCTCCTTCTGGGATTTCCATATGATAATATGCTTGATGGTGTCCCACAGGTCTCTGAAGCTCTATTCATTTTTTCTTCATTCTTTTTTCTTTCTGTTCCTCAAAGTGGATAATCTCAATCAACCTATTTTCAAGTCCACTGATTCTTTCTGCTGACTGCTCAAATCTGCTGTTGGGTTCTGCAAGTAGATTTTTCATTTCAATTATTGTGTTTTTCAACTCCAGAATTTCTATTTGGTTCCCTTTTATAAAGCCTATCTCTTTACTGGTATTTTCTATTTGGTGAGACATCATTCTCATGCTTTCTTAGGTTCTTTAGAGCTGCTTTTATTTGGCTTTTTGAACAAGTTTAAAATAGCTGATCTACAGTCTTTGTCTAATAAGTCCAAAGTCTTGGCTCCCTCAAGGACAGTTTTTATTGATTGCCTCTCCCCGCCCCCGGGGCTATATTTTCTTGTTCTTTTTTTCTTTTTTTTGTATACCTCATATTTTTTGTTTTAAACTGGACATTTTACATAATATAATGTGGCAAGTCTGAAAATCAGATTCCCCTCTCCTCAGGGTTTCTTATTGTTGCTGTTTGTCATTGTTGTTGTTGCTGCTGTTTGTTTAGAGACGTTTGTGAATAAATTATGTAAACTCTGTATTCTTTATTGTGTGTGGGCACTGAAGTCACTGCTTGGTTAGCTTAGTGGTCAGCTAATAACTGGACAGAATTTACCTTAAATTCCTGGAAGCAGTAAGTCTCCCAGCCTTGTCAAAGGGCTCTATATGTGTGTCGAAGCATGTCTTCAACACTCAGCCATATGTTGCTAACCTGGCTGGCCTAGCCTCAAACTCATAATCACTCTTTGGTTGGGAAAATATACACTACACATGTTATTATTGATTATTTTCTGGCACAAGTTATTTACTTGCTCTGAACTATAATGGAAAGATATAAATGGATGAAATAAACATTAAAAAATCATATTAAATTCCCCAGGTGTTTTATTGACTGGAAAGTAACAAAAACTATGCTATAACTAACTTCTTATTGTTTCAACCTATTTTTGCACTAAATTCAAAGCTTTAGGAGAAATAACTCATTATGGTTTGCTATGCTTGGAATTCCAAGTTTTGTCCTTTAACTGTACTAAACTATCTTTTTGGTTGTATTTTTATTTTTTGCTCATTAAACTACTATCTTTTCTAAGATGATCTTAAGAAATGACCCAGAGACATGTTAGTGAAGGGTCACTTTGATTTTGACTACCTATGATGTTGTCAGTATAAATACTTTGATCTTCTTTTAGTGAAGGATAAGCAGGTTATGAAAAAACCATATACTTTTAAGCAACCATGGACTTAGTGATAAAAGTGGACTTTAAAATCTGGCAAACAAAACTGTTTGATAGTCAGAAATATTTTGGAGAAAAACTTTCCTTGCCTTAAAGCTGAGAAGTCATTTGAGTTAGTCTAGCATGCAAATTAATGTGCTTGAGTTTAGTGAAGGAAGATATGTGAATGTCTTGAAGATTAGCAGTTAGGATTATAAGTGATAAGGAAGGATGGCAAAGTACAAAGAAAAATGATTGAATTTAATAGTCCCCAAAGAACAATGTTCCAAATCTTGCTCAAAATTTTTTTCAGATTGCATGTTTTTGGTACTGTGATCATTTAGAACTTTTGGAATAGCAAATGAAACAAGAATTGATCTAACTGGAGAAGAGTCATTCTAATGGAAGGGGAAGGTATATAGGCAACAGTAAAATGCCAACTCTGGAACAAATCTACTTACAAGTTAAGTTAAATACCTCTTTAGAATAAGGCCTGGCACACAGTAGGCTCTCTGTCAGTATCTGTTGAATTTGTTGAATGAATTATACTAAAATTTATTATGATGAGAACATACTGAGCTGAAGCTTATTTTTACTGAGCATAGGGAAAAAGATTTGCTAAGCAAGCATGCATCCTTAACACAAAGAAATGTTAGCCTCATTGATAGTGTCGGCTGACTATGGGGTATAGAGAAAATATTTTTGTGTATCTGCAGAGACTGGGGACTTATAAATAAATGTTGTTGAAAACTTGGGATCTTGGGCTAAGAGTAAGCCTTGGGAAGATAATTTACAACTGTATAGATAGTGACAGAAGTCCAGGGAGATTTATCTAACTCTGGAGGTAAATGTTTACATTTCAAGGAAAAGCGAGGCCAGGGACCTTGGAGACATTTCTAGGTCATAAGACCTAGAGACACATCTAGTCCTTGGAAAGATGCATTTATAGTCCAAAAGGCTGGAGTAAGAAGCCAGAATCCTTTCCATTTTGTCTCCAAAGAGAAAGGTTTCACTCCCTCCTTTCAAAAGGGAAGCAGGAGGTAGCTGCCTCTTTCTTCTGTATTTAAAAAAGAGAAAACCCATTTTTCCCTGTTCCTCACCTGTGATACAGACCTTGCATGTGTAGGAGATTTGACGTGGCTTTCACCGTGTTACTCCAGGGCTAAAAATCAGGGTATGGGGAATCGAGGTCATTATTTGCTTTTTAACTTAATAACGATAAGCTGTCTCTGATCCAGAACACTCCCTGTGTGCATTCAGAATAAAATTAATAAATATGAATATTAAAAACCCAAAACAGACCAACTGTTTTCAAGAACTGTAGTTACAGCAGCATTTGCATTCAAACAAGAATGTGCGGTTTTTTTTTAAAGCACTTACAGGATTCTCAAGTACAATACTTGAAAATAATAACATTGCAGGTTATTTTTTAAAAGTCCATAAGTCTGCGTTCTCCCCAAATCTGATTGACCATCTAATTAATAAGGCCAATTATGGGGATTTTACAAAAATTAAAGCTCATTTGAATTGTATGACTAAAGAGATAAGAGCTTTTCTTTAAAAATCAGAACCAAAACAATGCTAAACTCTGGAAGGTTTATATTGTTGTTGTTAAGATGATTCCATTTGCTTATAACTTAAAAAGAACATACCATACTAACTGGGAGACAGGCTTTCTATGAAGGAACAGCTACAGATATTATTTCATTTCCTGTCCACAGACATTTGAAATAGCTTAGAAAACACATAATATTGTTCAATTTGTGGTAAATGGTAAAACTCTTATGTTCGATTTTGTTGTTGTTGTTGTTACATTTTGGATCAAAATGATAACAGATATAGAAAAATCAGATAGTGAGATTCTGGAAATTAAGCTGACTTTGTGGCAGCAGAAAATAACTGATCTCTATTTTCATTTTGTTTTTGCTATGAATGACTTCCAACTCAGATGCAAGGATTATGTAGGCAAAGCCAAGGGCAGGAATAGAAGGAAGGCACATTTGTGCCCAGCTTCCTGGCATCCATAAAGGTTCAAGCTCCTTGGAGTGGCCACTCAAGATCTAGCCCAGTTTCAGACTTTCTTCCTCATCCCATCTCCTCTCCCCCATCTCCTGACAGACGTTATGCTCCAGCAATGACGAGTTAAAATTTTACAAACTTGCTCCATGTCTTTGAACATATTTTCCCCCTCATTTATAATGGTCTCCCCACCTTAACCACCATGCCTTCTGGGCAAATTCCAATTAATCCCTTCAGATTCTACTCAGGCATGACTTTCTCCTCCGTCAGATCTTCCTAGATTCCACTTCCCCATAACATCTCCATGACTCTTTCTGTTACTTATACATCTGTCTTTGCACGCATCATTCTATACTGTAATGACCTATCAATATTTACATTTTTGTATCATATATTTCTGTGTCATATATCTTGGGCTTAACATAGTACCTGGCACATAGTAGTCACTTAAGAAGTGTTTTTTAAATAAATTAAAGAATGGACACTTGGACGGATGAATGAATGAAGGTATATGATGTTATTTTCCTAGTTCTTGATCAGCATCATAGAAAAAATTAATTTAGAGTATGAAAGGGATAACTTTAGAGAATACTTAACCAGTCTCCCACTCATGCAAGCATCCTTTCTACGGCATCTCTACTAAAGGCTCAACTAACTTCAACATCTCTAGGAAGCAGCCGCTACTTCCTGAGTAAATGTATTCTATTTTTGGATAGTTTTCATTTTATAAGGTTTTGTTTATTTGTGCTGTTTATCTGAAATTTGCTTTCTTGCAATTTCTATCTATTTATTCTATATTTTGCTTCTGTAGTTACACAAAACAAGTGTACTATCTCTTCCGTTGTCAAATCTTGTAAGAGTCAGCATGGGTTAGCTTAGTCTTCTCTCCAGGCTAAACATATAGTTACTTCAGCCCTTTCTTGTTCGTTATGTTTTCTAGACCTCTCTCCAGCCTGGTCACTTTCTTGGGTATATTCTACTAATGTTACTCCTAAGATGCAATATCTACACTTAAACCTGAAGAGTTATTACTTACTGCACATGTACACTATTAGTTTGAGAAGCTAATGTCACAGGAAGCTGTCTTTCCTATCACTCCTACCACTAATTCACATTTCTGGAGTTCCCACTGCCCTCAGAGGGAGATTCTACTTTTTATTTCATATTTAGAGGGTGATCTGTTCAATATGGTTAAGTATGGGTTTATGGTCTGATGAATAAAAATATTTCACAAAGGAAACAATAAACAAACTGGTGCGAGAGATCAGGACAGCAGTATCTTAATGCACAAATTGGGTCTTCCAGGCAAGCTGACAATTACTTTCTGAACTGTCACTAGCTCAGTATATATAATAGAAGATGCGGATGGGGTAAAGGGCAAAGCTTTTAGCAATGTTGTTATGTGCAGATTCAGTCTAAAGAGACAACTCCACCTTGCACCTCCACACGTAGACATACATAATGATTGCTTCAGTCCTCTTTGCCAGAGAGCACTGGTAAATGATGCGATAGTGCTACCAAGGTCAGATGAAAGCTAAGAAACAGTTGGATCTCAACTGGATCTGGCCATCCTGTCCTTGTAAATGTTAACATGAGCAAGAGGCTCTTCAGCAACAGATTAAAAGACAATTACCACACAGCTTCTTCTTTTAGGAGACACATTACATAATACCCACCTAGGTGGGCAAAATGAGATCTCCTGGCACCAACCCTAGATCTCGTCTTTTCATGTCGAGCTCTTCCAAAATCTCACATGGCCACTTTGACTTCAACTTTGTTGACAAGGAAAAAACAGGAAAGTCCCATGCAGAGAAAGACACAGACTCCTGTCTTCTCATAAAGCACTTTTAATTAGTTACCTGGGTCAAAAAATAACTCTCACAGTCCTATTCTATATTCTATGCATATTGACTATTAAAGGTCTACATAGGAAATATTAGCCTGAATTCAGTAATCTCACACACACATGCACACATACACACGCATGAATGGACATGCATATATGAGCTCAGCATTTTAAAACAATATTGGGATTGTCTTGAGGATTTTGAGGGGTTTTATTCTAGGAAGTTCCATAGGCTTGCCTCAGTCAATCTATTCTCCCACATATATAAGATGAATGTCTCCCAAACCACACACTGCTCACTGAATACTGATAAAACATAGCCATAGTTCAAGGCGAACTTCTATAATCTTACATTTACAAAGATCACAGAGAAAGGTCTTGGATCCCTCACAAACACAGTAAATCCTTCACTCTCTTCTTTCTTATGGGTTAAAATACCAGTTGATGTGAGAATCAGTGGCCTCTATCTGCTGGTATTTCTTCTGTAGACATGAAGTATTAAATATCTGCTTTCTCACTCTTTCAGTTTCAGGGAGAAGAATTTTTTTCAGAAACAATTCTATGAAATAATGCAAAGGAGTTACTATTGATGAGATTTCACATTAATCAACTTGTAGCAATTGTTTAACATGCTATGGCCAGTTAATAAATGCAATAATCAAAAAATGAAGAAAAATGTTCACTTAAAATGATACTAAAATTTTTACTGATCTTAAGTATTTACAGAAACTTAGAGCCAGAAGGGGCTATCATGATTTAATTTAACCTGGAACACTAACAATTGCTTATATTTCCCAATCACTATATGCCAGGCACTGTACTCATCATTTACATGTATTTTCTTATTTAATCCCCATGAAACACTGTGAGGTAGATATTGTTATTATCTCCATTTCTCAGACAAGGAAACTGAGGCCTAGAGAGGTTAAGTGACTTTTTCAAATCCACACAACTGGTAAGTGGAAGAGCTGCCTCTTAACTTCTGTCCTATCCTGTCTTTTTAATTCTAGAGAAAGAGAAACTGAAGCCCAGAGATGATCAGCTATTTTTTCCAGGTTGTATGGCTACCCAGTGGCAGAGTCAGGGCTATAAGCCTAGCCTCCTGACACCTAATCTAGTGCCCGTTCTATGGCTTCCAGCCTCTAAGCTCTTCAGGGAGATAGAACATGTTTCTGACAGTTAAATCAATATTCTTTGCTCAACAAAAACTAAAAACAAAAGCCAAGCAGGAAGTCACCTTGGTTTTGTCTTGCAAAGCTTATTCATTAAAAGAAAAAAGGAAAATCTTCTGTCCCTTAAAATAGCCCTTTCTGGGTACACTGCTGCATAATGGGCATACTCAGGCAAATGGAAGCGGGTCGATAGTGGGGCACAGAACAGTCATCTTTGTGCAGAAAATGATTCAATATACTTGAGTTCATTGGCTGCTTTAGGCACTGGTTACATGGTACATCCATTACTAGGGAAAAGCTAAGAGCAGTTTCAAAAATCATTCTCAATAAACCCAGAAAAAATATTATCTATTAAAAATAAGAAAATGTATTTTGGCTGCTGTTCTACATGCTTGAATGCTGGTCGATATTTAAGTAAGGCAGAATGAGGTTCTTTGGAAGGGATTTGAATACGTGTTTCACATAAGCCTGAAGTCAACACTTAGTTGCTGGGTTTATCCAAGGTTGGTGCAGCTATCGAATGAAAATCAATGAATTGGGTTTCAGATTAAATATCTAATGGTTTCACATTGTGCTGGATTTGTCCTCCCATTTATCTCCTGGTCCGTGCTTTGCAGTCTCTCGGCACCAAACACAGATCATAGCATATAGTAGGTGCTAGATAATTGCTGATTCAATGACTGATGGGTGGGTTTGGCTCAAATTACCAAGGTTCAAAGGCTGGACCCCGCTTTTTAGAAGGACGCGAGAAACATAAAACAGGACATAAAGGAGATATTGGCTCTTCTGTGAGGCTCTTTGAATGAAACAGAGGAAAGTTTGCAAGTATTATTTGCTTTTTTTTGGCATTGCTTTTTCCCTCCATACACTGGGTAACTGCAGCTCCAAGCAGATCTGTGTATAGTACTCTGTCCTTGGCTCCAGATATGAAATCCTGAGATTTCAATTATAATGTGTGAGATAATTAACCCTATGTCACAATATGGTTTTGGGAAAACTGTAGCATGCACTTTGCCAAGTTCACAATGATATAGAAATGCTTGCCACCCACCCCCAACACACACACACGCACATGCACATGCGTGCCCACACACACACACACACATACTGCCTAGCTATAGAGCCAGCAGGGCCATAGTTAGTCCTAATTAAGGAAGGAAGCCTCTTCCAACTAATGTTAATCTGTCTTCACTCAAGGGCAGAAAGCGGTCAGGGAGAAGCTCATCTCCTGAGATAGATGGAAACAGCAACTGAGCCCTTTGGCACCATCCATTCTTCATCTAGATGCCCCCTTGGTTCAGTCTTCCATAAAGACATTTCCTGCACATCATTTATAAACTTGAAAGGGAGGCAATTGATCAGAGGAGTTGTTCCAATATTCCAGGGAGGAGAGCTGGATTTAAAATAACCTTAAAATCTACCCGCAGCTGCCCATTTCTCAGGGCTGTTTTGAGAAGAAAAGGTCAGTGATGAAACCTTAAAGCAAGTAAATATTACCTTGCTTCCACAGAGTTCATACATTAATTCCTTGAATTTTATTGAGTAGAAGCAATAAAACAATGCTTTAAAAAAAAACTAGTAAATGTCAGAAGTACAGACTTCCCTGGTTTTCCTGGCACTCCTCTCCCAGCCTCTTTAGACATTAACCCAGCAAGGCATGCTTTGAGGCTTTGCCCTTTAAACTCTATACAGAAATGAAGAAAATCTCTGGGTTCTTGGGGCTACCAATTTAGGGACAAAGGGCCAGCTTATAAGGAGGGGTTGGTAGACTGAAGGAAAGTGTGTGAGACTGGGGATTAAAAAGGGCCAGTCTTGGGCTTCCCTGGTGGCGCAGTGGTTGAGAGTCCGCCTGCCGATGCAGGGGACGTGGGTTCGTGCCCTGGTCCGGGAAGATCCCACATGCCGCGGAACGGCTAGGCCCGTGAGCTACGGCCGCTGAGCCTGCACGTCTGGAGCCTGTGCTCCCCAACGGGAGAGGCCACAAAAGTGAGAGGCCCGCGTACCGCAAAAAAAAAAAAAGGGGGGTCTTGGCTCTGCCACTTTCTACTGTGTACTCTTCAACAGGGTAGCTGCTCTCTCTGGGCTCCAGTTTTTTCTTCTATAAAAGGAAGGAGGTTAGGATAGATGCTTTCTGAGGTCCCTTTGAGGGTCAACAATTTATGATTCGTCATCATTTCTGACTTTCTTACGATGATGGAACAAGAAAACCAAATGAAATAAAAATAGTTTTATTTGTAGCAAGATTACTAATTGCCAGAGAGTTGGATATGAACCAGCACTATCATAAATTTCTATGAGAAAAGCAGAAGCTGTTTGTTTGGCATTATAACCGCAGAAACATGTGCTAATCAAAATGTCATTTCCTCTCAGTAATTAAAGCCTTGGCAAAAAAAATCCAACTGCAGCCAAAATTGCCTGGCATCAGAGAGTGTGGGTTGGAGTAGTGGAAAGACTAGATAGGGCTGGAGTTTGGAGTTCAGAGTTCAAATTATGGCTCTGCCACCTACTAGCTGGGTGACTTTGGGGAAGCTGCTTAATCCCTCTAGGACTCAGTTTCCTCATCTGTAAAATAATGTTCATATATTCAGATTGTTGTAAGAATTAAATCAGATAATGTACCTAAATACCCTGGCAAGTAGCAGATGCTCAATGAATTCATCTCTTCCTCTTCCTACCTACTCCCCCAATATAATTCATAGAAAACTCAGTTCCTGCTCTTCAGAAATGTATAATCTAGTGATTAAATCAGCAATAATACACTTGAGAAGAATTAGATAAGAGTGTCAGACAGCAGATGAACGGTAAAGACCTGAAGGGGTCCCAAAAAGGCTAACGTGGTCATGTAAGCTTCTTAGAGAAGGTAGGATTTATAGACGATATCTCATTTTCATCTGTGCATTTTAAAAATGTATGAAGAGAGATTTTTGTTCTAAGTGTACGGATGAGGAAATGAGCTCAGAGAAGGTAAGTGACTTGTCTGAAGTCACACAGCTTATAGTGGGAAGAACTGGGACTTGAATCCAGGTTTTCTGGTTCCAGGTACAGTGCTTTTTTCAAAGCAAAGAGGCTAAGCCTGGATAGGTAGAGAGGATTTGGTTAGGGAGAGAGAGTATGAGGCAGGAAGTACAGCAGGAAAAGAGATACAGATGTAGCAATGTTTGCCATCAGAGCAGAACTACCTCACCTTCTCACCACCAACTGCATCAACCCAAATGCACCCACTCTGCCTTCCTTCTTGTAGTAATAGGTAATATGCTCTTTCTTTTATCCAAGTTCAAACACTAGATTACAGCTCATCTCACCTTTTTAAGGGCTCTGTGCCTGCAACTTTCTTATTTCTCACTTCTTCTCAATTTCTCTCCCTAATCACAGAAAAACTTTTCACAATGGTTGTCTCTAATTGCTATCTTTATTTCCTCACTTCCCTTCCTCTTTTCTCAGGCTCCCAATTCCACCACTCAGCTGAAATGTCAATTATCAAGGCCAACAATGGCCTCTATCTTGCCAAATTCAATGATCCTTCTCAGTTCTTATCTTTATTCACGTCTCAGCAGTATTTGACATGGCTGATTACTCCTCCCTTCTGAAACCTCTTTCTTCCTTAGTCCTCTAGAAATTCATGTTCTCATGCTTTTTCCCTTATTTGGCTGCTACTTCTCAGTCTTCTTTGCTGGCTCCCCTTTCTTCTTTGCCTGACTTTTAAATGTTGTAGTATGAAGGCTCAATTCTTGGCCCTTATTATTCTTAGTTGTGTCCTCTCAAATTCATATGTTGAAGCTCTAACCCCCAGTACCTCAGAATGTGACTGTGTTTGGAAGATAGAACCTTTAAAGAGGTGATTAAGTTAAAATGAGGCCTTTGGGGTGGGCCTTAATCCAATCTGACTGGTGTCTTTATTAGAAGAAGAAATTTGGACACATAGAAACACCAAGGGCACACATGCACAGAGGAAAGGCCATGTGAGGACACAGCAAGAAAGTGGCCATCTACAAGCCAAGGAGGGAGGCCTCAGGAAAAACCAACCCTGCCGACACTTTGATCTTGGGCTTCTAGCCCCCAGAACTGTGAGAAAAGAAATGTCTGTTATTTAAGCCACCCAGTCTGCCATATTTTGTTATGGCAGCCCTAGCAAACTGATACAGACATCTTCTCTTCTCTGTTTTCAGTGTCTATATTCATCATCTTTCTGCTTACTCCAAGACCCATGCTTTTTTTTTTTAAGACCCATGCTTTTAACCACTGTATTAAATTAGAGCTATTTCCTCACACACCTCTATTAATGTGAGCTGTGACTGCATTATTAGTTTTTCCTTTGGTCTATTTGTTTTTGTTCTTATCAACATACTGGTGACTCACACTATACTTGAGATATTTTTCACTTGGGGTGCTGTCAGGGCAAATATTCCTCATGATGTACTTTGGCAATTGACTTTTTAAAACATAAATGCAGTTCCTTCACTTTATCCTTGTTAAATTTCATCTTCTTGGTTTTGACCTATCCTTATAGCATGTCAAGATTTCGAAACTCTGTCATCCGCTTTGTTACACTCTCCCTTATCTTTGTGTCATTTACAAGCTTGACAAACACAACTATTTTCAACCAAGTCTTAAAAAAAACAAGTTGAACAGTGCAAGATCAAGAAGAGAGCTCTAGGGCACTCTAATAGAGGGCCTTCCTCCAAGTTGTCCTCCATCGAATATTGTACACTCTGGCCATAGCTACCTAAGCAGTTGTAGATATAGCTAACTAAACCACCATTTAGCCCTTATATCACCATCTTGTTCTCTAGGATGTCATATGAGATTTTGTCCAAATGCCCTTCTGGAACCAAAATATCACCAAATGATAGCAGAGGGTAGCAGTGAGAAAGAAGAGAGATGAGATCTCTCAAAAGAACATGAATTTGATGGCACTTGGGTATGAGGAGAGAGGAGAGACATTCAAGCACAGTGCAAAGCTTGCACCCTAACATCTCATGGATTGCAAATGTGGATTTTATTTTTTGTTCTACACAGAGATTTTTTTAATGTGATAGTTTGCCTGACAACACGAATAACTCTCAATAGCATTATGCTGAGTACAAAAGAGTATATACTGTATGAGTCTATGTATACAAAATTCTAGAATATGAAAATTAATCTACAGTGGAAAAAAATCAGATCAGCGCTTATCTTGGGTGGAGAGATTTGACTAGGAAGAAGCACAAAGGAACTTTCTGAGGTGATGGAAATGTTTTATATCTTTTGCAAATATCTTCTCCCATTCAGTAGGCGGCCTTTTCATTTTGTTGATAGTTTCCTTCGCTGTGCAAAAGCTTTTCAGTTTGATGTAACCCCACTTGTTTATTTTTGCTTTTGTTCCTTTGCCTAAGGAGACATATCCAAAAAAATATTGCTAAGAGCGTACTGCCTATGTTTTCTTCTAGAAGTTTCATGGTTTCAGAGCTTACATTTAACTATTGAATCCATTTTGAGTTTATTTTTGTATGTGGTATGAGAGAGGAGTCTAGTTTGATTTTTTAATTTAATTTAATTTTATTTTTTTTGTGGTACGCGGGCCTCTCACTGTTGTGGCCTCTCCCATTGCAGAGCACAGGCTCCAGACGCACAGGCTCAGCAGCCATGGCTCACGGGCCTAGCCGTTCCACGGCATGTGGGATCTTCCTGGACCGGGGCATGAACCCGCGTCCCCTGCATCGGCAGGCGGATTCTCAACCACTGTGCCACCAGGGAAGCCCTGATTTTTTTTTTTTTTTGCACATAGTCAAGTTCTTAATAAATAATAGGGTTCTTTCTCAAGGGCTTGAGTGAAAGTTGTCATCAAGATCAGTAGTGTTGATGAATGGTAAACAGGAGAACAGTGTTAACCTTGACAGACACAGGGAAGTTGAACAGGGATTTGGGGAAAAGAGTAGTCAGAGAATAAGATGTGTCCAGTTGTAGGCAAGTAGAATAGAGGTAATGGCTGGACATTTGAGTTGCAGCATGTACTAGGAATCTGAAGACAGGAAAGTGAAGTTTACAGCAGACGTCAGGGCTGGACAAAGTTTAGAAGAGTCCCCTTTCAATGGGTGATAGGTGGAACCATAAGAGTGGGTGAGAACCTTGAAGCAGATAGTAGAGAGGTGAGCAGATGTTCAAGGTGTGAATCTCAAAGACTCTCCACAAGTTGGAAAGAAGAGAAAACAGACGTAGAGAAGTAGGAATATGTCCCCCAAAACAGGAGAAGAGAGTGTTTTAAGGGAGAGAGGTGTGAATAAACAAAAGCTTGTGGAAGTATAATGTAGAAAAGTGGTCTCCACCTGTTTGTTGAGCCATAGAGAGTCCATGAGATGCAAGCATGGGCTTATGGCAGCCTTCCTTTGACCTGCTTGCTTCTCTGCAGGCAGGTTTTTATATGGCAATCAGGCCGCAGTCTATCATGTGTAAACCAAGTATCATGTTCTTTAGGCAACAGAATCATCTGGTTGCAATCATAGTTCTGGTAGTTCTACTGTGGTTGAAACAAAATATACTATCATAGGAAAGACAAATAAAATGTCTTCTTCATACCAGGCAATATTAGACCTTGGGGGAACTGGGAGGGGAGATAAGTGGTAAGCTTTTTCTTTTCATTTTATTTATTTATTTATTTATTTTTGCCTGTTTTGGGTCTTCCTTGCTATGTGCGGGCTTTCTCTAGTTGCGGCGAGTGGGGGCTACTCTTCATTGTGGTGCGCGGGCTTGTCATTGCAGTGGCTTCTCTTGTTGCAGAGCATGGGCTCTAGACTCGCGGGCTTCAGTAGTTGTGGTGTGCGGGCTCAGTAGTTGTGGCTTGAGGGTCTAGAGCGCAGGCTCAGTAGTTGTAGCACACGGGCTTAGTTGCTCCGCGGCATGTCCGGGATCTTCCTGGACCAGGGCTCGAATCCATGTCCCCTACATTGGCAGGTGGATTCTTAACCACTGCACCACCAAGGAAGCCCAAGTGATAAGCTTTTAAACTTTTCATATTTCTTTTCATTTTGACTTGGTATGACACTGATTTTGAAATCAATATTATATTTGACATTAATTTATAAATATGGGACTCAAATAATATTTAGTCATATTATATTATATTATATTATATTATATTATATTATATTCCTAAAATCCATGGCTGAGTTACATTAAATCTCCCAACATTCCACAGTAAATGAAAATGGTCTAAACCAAGGTAGCACTATGATTTAAAAACTGTTTATTTTTAATTTTTTTAAATTGAAGTATAGTTGATTTACAATGTTATGTTAAAAACTGTTTTTTTTAAATCACTACATTAAGACAATGTTATACTGGAGACATACAGTTACTTTTTATACTCATATATTAATGTGAATAGTTGTGCTGGGAAAGAATAGGATCCCTAGCTCAGCTCAGTGTCAGATTTTATGTTTGACACTAGTTGTATATTGATATTAAAGAAATGGGTAAGAAAATACACTCTTAATCTTTAAAAAAGCTACAATAGTAATTCCCCAATATTTCCCAAAATTTCTCTTAAAAATGCTCTTAGCAGGGGCTTCCCTGGTGGCGCAGTGGTTGGGAGTCTGCCTGCCGATGCAGGGGACGTGGGTTCGTGCCCTGGTCCGGGAAGACCCCACATGCCGTGGAGCGGCTGGGCCCGTGAGCCATGGCCACTGAGCCTGCGCGTCTGGAGCCTGTGCTCCACAACGGGAGAGGCCACAACAGTGAGAGGCCCGCGTACCACACACACAAAAAAAATCTCTTAGCAAATGTATTTCCAGAAACTCATGAAACTGCACTTGGGATTTCCTCTGTTCATAAATTTAGCAAGCTACTGGTTTATCCGCTTAGCAAATAAAGCCACAGGAAGGGTTTTGCAAGTTTCATCTATTTCTGCTGTTACCATTTTCCACTAGGCTGACTAGCTTGCTTCTTTAAGCCTAACTTAAATGTTCCAAATGTTAGCAGTTTTCATTTACAGCTTCCAAGTGATAAGATCTACAAAAATTTCGGAATTCATATATGGAATCAAATTCTTAAGAGGCACCCAGAGACCAAGCTATTCAGCTTTTCCAAATGCCAGGCACAAGGATCTGTTTACTCACTGACAAATTTCAGACAATTATCCAGGTATCTTTTGTTTTCCTTCTAAAAGGTGGGTAAATATACCATGAGACAAAGAAATTTTGTGCCTTAATCACTAATGTGCTTACACTTTATTTCTCATGGGCACTATTTTAGAACTGAAAGTAACCGGTTGTATTTAAATAAATAAAATTTATCATTGTTACAAACAGTATGTCTTGAGATAGACCAGAATTCTCCTTCAGCATGTTTCAAAATTAGTTATAAACTAGTAAATGATGGGGGATGAAAAGAAGTGACAAAACATCAAAAAGCTTCATCACAAACCTGAGTCTCACCACCGAAGTATTTTGACATGAGTTGACACCTTTTTCATCTTGAATAGTATTAAAAATTGTTTAATTAGGATCGCACAGTTTGCTTCAAATTGAAATCCAGTGAAGCTCTTGTTGTATATAACTTGTAAAAGATTTTCACAAGGTAAGCTGTAATCACCTGATCTTGAAAAGGAAGAGATTTCAAGAGAGTCTTCTATTCTCGAATGAAAACATAAATTATATTCTTTTGTATTTGAATCACCCATCTTCTTTCAAACTTCATTTATGACACACTCTCTAACCTATTGTACTAGTTAAATCTTTCATGGGCATCTTTGTTTTCACATACAGTCAACTCTTGATTACCTCAGTTCAACAATACAATTGAACAAATATTTATTGAACATTTGTAAATGGTACAGCTAATCTAAAACAGCAAACCATTTAAAAAAGAATTCATATTTGGTTTAGGAATACGTTATGATTTTATTGTAAAAATACCTTGATTTGTATAGTGCTTTATAATTTTCAGAGTACTTTCACATATATTATCTCATTTGATTTTATGCAGATTCACTTCCCTACTTAGGAGAGGCTGACTTGGCTTAGGCTGATTGATATTAATATTAATTTGCATTCACTAAGCACATACTGGCTGAACAGCAGGAGCAGGCGGCTGCTGGAGTGTGCTGGGGAGAAGGGGCAGCTCGTCTGCGATCACAGCTCTGAGGCGGACAATGGCACTGATGCACATAACAAGGCGGTAATGACCACACATACACACTGGCATATATGCCTTAATTTATTTTTCCATGGCTGTTAACCACTGAAACAGGCATTTTGGAGGTTTAAAATGGATAGGTAATTATGATGGGCAAATAGGATGGCATAATAATTGTGTTTGGATGAGTCACTCACTCGAGATCTAGTAGTTGAGGAAACCTTTGTGACTCTCAGTATTGACTCCGGAAAAAGAATTTAAATGGAAATGAACGAAGTAACCACAGATAAGACTTCCGCATCAGCTCAGAAAGTGGGGGCTGATGGCAGCAAATCCATTAGCAGAGGAGCTTTAGATACTGATTTTAGCCAAACAATGAGCAGTAGCCATTTTACCTTTGGTTTCACTGGGAGGGCAATACGAGGTGTGCAGAGAATATAAGCACTGATTTTGGAGATTGGGTTTGAATCCCAGCTCTTGTACTTGTTAACTATGAAATTCAGCTGTACTAGCTGTAAAAACAAACAAACAAACAAAAAAAACAGTTCACTCGTCCCAGGATTGTTGTGGGGATTCCAGGAGATAATGTGTATAAAGCACTCAACTCAGGGTCTGGCACATAGTAAGCACTCAATAAATGGTAGCTACTACTTGTAGTAGCTTTTAAAAATGATCTTAACTCATCACTTATCCTCTGTGGGAGAAGCACTCACACTCTCATGCCCAAGGCAGCTATTTGGAAACAGAATGGCTGTAGCAGGCCTCAGACAGTTGGTCTGGGCAGCAGGTACAATATACAGGGGCAGGTAACTAGAAAGGAAGAAAGGCCAGGTTCATTACCCTTATGCAGAGAGTGAGCTTAAGAGAGGCAGGAGTTAGAGCAGATTGCCCAGCAGAAGCAATCCGACAGAGGGAGGAAGCCCACTTCACTGCTTCCCATGGCATGATGAGATGGACAGAAGGGGGAGAGGCCTTAGTCTTCTCTTTAAGTGTGGATCATAGGAGTTTTGACATCCATGGCAGATCTCCACGAGTCACCTCCAACCCCAGCAGCCTAGAATGGCAGGAGAGGACCACAGGGGTCTAGGCATGGAGAAAAGAAAATTTTAAAAGGATCCAAAGCAGCAAGGCAGTCTGATTTGACTGATCCGGGCCTCTTTCAGGAGAGGAACACACACAGGCGACATGGACCACACACATGGCCTCTATCAGGAGAGGAACACACATAGGTCTCTTAGAAACAAAGAGGCCATTAAGACCAGAAAAAATGGCATATGCAGCGGTCATTCTGGATTAATGCAATGTCTTCTGAACAGAGACGAAACATGATGGGGTTAGTTCAAGTTTCTTCAGACGGAAAAGTTCCTGTTAGTCTCTTTGTGGCCACAGATCCTTTTGGAAATCCAATGAAAGCTATATATTCTCCCAGGAAAGAAGCAGATGTACTCCTACCCACAAAATGTTACATGCAACTTCAAGGGGTTTATGGACCACATTAAGCTCAGATTAAGAATCTCTGCTATCCAAGGAGATAGGTTAGACTGGAATTGGTATCACAAGATGTGCTGGGAGTTCCAAATCTCAAGAGATAACAAAATAGCCGTCCAGTGTTTAGCTCAGTATTGAATGAAATGGGAAGCAGCCAGTTAAACTTCCTCATCAGCGCCTGGGGCCTAACCGTCCCAATCAACAGTGCTATTTCATTACCAAACAACCCCTAGTTTCCACCAAAGGAACCATACTATCTCTAGTGAATGTCTCGTGGGTCCTAAAGGCCATTTTAATAAGGAGGCATAAAAGAAGGGTGAGACTCCAGAAAAGTCAACTTCCCTGTTGGGCAAGAGATGGTTTCAGAATTTCAGCTCACAATCTGTCATTTACCTCTTTATATCTCCACAATTTGCACTAAGAAGAATTAGTATTGGGCCCCAGAGCCACTATTTATTTTATGTACTATCTTTTCCTTCCTCAGCGCTGCTGCCAGCAGACTCTGTGGGGAAGATGGAAGAGCACTAGCTGAGCACTTCAATGGTCACAAATGGAGTCACCACCATAAATAATGGAATATTTCTTGTTTGGACACTTTCAAGTTCTACAACTCCAGAAATAGCAATTTGAATGACTTAATTTTCTTCTCCATTGACTTTAATGAAGATCTCCCTTGATTCAGCCATCCGGCAAACGTAAACTCTCAAATAGTACTGTGACTTAGGCCAGGAATGTCTGAGCAATGGACTTTGGTTATGCAACTGAAATGTGAATTTGGATTAAAAGCTCTCACGACAAAGCCCTAAAAGGTTAGGTGCTCATTTTAAAAGTTAGCACATTCCAATACAACTGCAGTGGCATTTCAAACGCTGCAGTGGATGGACCTAAAGCCCGCGGACATTTACACTTCTTTTGATTTTGTTTTATTGTTCCCTCAAGGATGCCTTTAGCATCCAACTATCACCCTAGGATGCTTGGATACTAGATCTCTCCCCTTCTCTCTCTTGCCCCTGGTGGCCGAGCAAACCAAACACAGCCTTAAGTGAGTCTTGATAGGCGTCATGTCTGAGTGCCAGCACTGGGGAGACCCTGGAGACCCTCTCAGCCACATGACCTCATTTTATGCCGGAGGACACCTGAGCTCAGAGGTGGGAAGCACAGACTTTGATAAATCTGGAGGCTGGACATGAAAGGGCAAGGCTAAACAAGGGCAGAAGAAAGATGAAAGTGGGTGTCAGAAAGCACCCAGGACATAGAAATGCAAGTTCTCAGCCCAGAATCACAGCCTGATTTTAGATTAAGATGAAGACGTCAGTTTTCTTGGATTGAAGACATTGATAGCTTAATAATCCAAAATCGCCTGGGATGGGCATGAGCTTTGTTAAAGGCACCTTCCTTTCTTTGCATTTCCTGTGTTTTCTATGTTGACCTTAAGATGACATTAACAAATCCTTGTCGTGTATTCATTTAAATGTAATGACAATTTAGATTAACTATTGTTAAATATTCTCCTTTAGTAATTGTAAAATGAATTGTCATTTAATCACAAGTTTGTCCTGGGGCTAACCTA
Source organism: Mesoplodon densirostris (assembly GCF_025265405.1). Classification (NCBI taxonomy): domain Eukaryota; kingdom Metazoa; phylum Chordata; class Mammalia; order Artiodactyla; family Ziphiidae; genus Mesoplodon; species Mesoplodon densirostris. Next base: position 17,785,283 of record NC_082681.1, read on the forward strand.
ATAATTATCATACCCTGAAAATCCCCCTCACTTGCAGGCATTCTCAGGACATTAAGCCACCAGTTTCCAAATTAATCTCCCTGACCGGTGTCAACAAGAGTGACATAATTGTCAGCATGGGCCAGCACCGGTCTACCCTGACACATCAAGATTAAACTCAGAAGAGCCCAAATGTCTTGGCTGGGTAGGAATGGTCTGGAACACCCAGAGAGAACGAGGTGAGACCAAACACAGACTCGCGCACTTTCAGGCTCAAAACAGAACCCCCTTTTGTGCACTGAACTGATACCTTGACTCCTGTGAATCTGTGGGCTTTTGATTTGGCCATGCTTATTCTACTGCTCTATTCACCTCTCCCACTACAAACACTTGAGTGGTTACACACTGTTTGATCTTGTTTTTTAAGCAAAAAGACAAGAAGATCCAATGATGTGTACAATAGCTTATGTTTACTCAGCCCTTATTGTATGCTGGGCACTGTTCTGCTTGCTCTACATGCTCACATCATCCCATTTAATCCTCGCAATAACTCTTGGAAGTACGTACTGTTATGACCCTAATTTTACAGCTAAGAGGCACCAAGGTTGTCACCAGTCCAGGGTTATGCATTTAGTAAGGGGCAGACCCAGCGTGTGAATTTGGATCTGGCCGGCCCCCCAGGCTCAGGTGACAGAGTCTTCTGCCTCCTAATCCACAAGTGTATATATAAGTGTTGCCTTGATAGGTTCATGTCAGATCTCAAGATAACAGAGCATCACAATACTAGGAGGTCACTGGCCCGAGCATATGGTGATCCCAAGGGCTTAGAATTTGAATGCTGATCCCTGTTTTACACCATCTACCTTTTTTGTCCTCACCCTCATGCTTGTGCCCCTCTGACTGAAGTGTCTTCATTTAGGATCTGGAAAATCCAGTCCACCAGTCTTGAGGCTTTTCTTCCCTTATGAGCTGGTGGGTGTGGTGTGGGGAGAGAAGAGAAAGAAGACAGGGACCAGTCTTTGCCCATGAAAAGCTCATGTTCTGTCTTGTCTGGATTCTGTGAAAGCCCAGTGGGTTGATTGTAGAAGCCTGTCTCCAACACCACTGGATAGCTGTACATTAAGAGTCTGCAAGAACAGGGCAAAGGGAAAGAAGTTTGAAACAGATGCACTATAGAGTCAGCGGCCCAGAGACAGCCCAAGGTCATGCAGTGAAAGGCACCAAATCCAACTTGACTGTTTAAAAGCTTTTTTTTTTTTTAAAAAAAAAGGGTATAGGGATTTTTACCTTCTCCTTCTAGTCCACACAATTAGACAATTTAAGCATATTGTCCATATACTTAAAACTATCAAATAGGTCCTTTGCTAATTGTTATGTTTTAAGATGTGGAGATGAGCCTCAAGAGAAAGTGTGGGTCTTGGAAACTTGGTCACAAGTCAAATATTCCCCCAAAATGTCTGTAGCTAATCAGAGAAAGTCAAGTACAGCCTTTGCTGATTGATGGGCGTGACCAAGCAATTCCCCACACTCTATAAAGCAGCCTCCATGCAACCACCCACATATTTGCTGATACCTGGGAGAAGCACAATATAGTTCAAGCTCTGATGGAAATGAGAGAAGGCTTTGAAAAGGCTGTTTTTTTCCACTCCAGAAATAATATATTGCCCATGACCATCATTTCTCCATCTCCCTAAAGAATCAGCCTTCAAAGATTTAAATAAGTACAAGGGGATTTAGAAAGTCAGACCAGAAAGAGCCACAGGCAAAGATTAGTGTCAGGAAGGCTGACAGGTAAATTGTCATTATGGTGTGCTAGGTGGAGAGAAATGTGTGTAGCCCGTCACGAATTTCCCTCACTAATTTCCCCTAATGATGGGGTGGCCCAACTCACATGATCCAACTCCACGGATTAGGAAGAGGGCAAAAATAATAATAATGAGTATAAATCAAGCTTGCTGCGTCACCAAACATATGATTATTTAACACTTAATGAGCACCCACAGTATGCTGGAAGTGGGTTCATCTCAACAATAGCAGCTTATTTTTTTATTCATAACACTTCATGGAAAGCGAGTAGCACAATATAAGAGTTCAAGTTCACTTCAGGTTTCCAGTTCCTCAGAGGTAGGGAATGATGTTATTGGGGCCAGGCCAGCTTTGTAAAGCCAATGAAAAAATCATTCCTTTTGGCTGTTCTTTGCTTTGTTGTGACTAAAAAATAAAAGAAGAGAAACAAGAAAAAAAAAAAAGAAGCCAGCCTGCCACAGAGCAAAGCAGATCAGGGGAAATGCATACCACATTCAGAAGTGGTGAAAACCACCCCCATAAAGAAAAATAAGGCAAATGCTTTGGTTCTGTGTGGAGAAATGTTCGTCCAGCGATCATGCCTCTGTCTCTGACAGTTGCATCAGGACAAGTGTAGAATGGTGGTCCTGAATGGAGGAGTTCCACCATTTCTGCCCCCAGGGAGCCATGCTGCTCTCTCATCCCCACTGTGCCCACATGCCTGCCATCCCTGAATTTTCACTGCTCCAAGCCCAGCACAGGGTCTGGCCTGCAGTGGGAGCTCGCGGGATTGCTGTTTACATATCTCCTACTTAGACTGCGAGCAGACCCAAGATGTGTACAGAATCTGAAAATAGGCAATATCATTGGGTTTGGGGGCTGGTTTTAATAAGTGTGGGAAGGAGAGGCTAGAAACCATGGAGTTGGGAGCCAATACCTCCAAAAATGGAGAATAGTCACCTGCAATTCCATCCAGAAATTACTACTCTTCACATTTTAGAATAGTCTTTGTTTTTCTCTTGATTTTGATGGTCCATTGGACCATATCTGTCTTTTTTCACTTCTCCCTTTTTCATGGGACAGTGCATCAAGACTCCACAGGAATAAAGGAACACCCATTTCTTTAACATCTCATAGAACGCCTAGAATCCTCAGAGTGGGAAATGACCTAAGAGGTCATGTCATCCAACTCTGTAATATTTCAAATGAGAAAACTGAGGGCCAGAGGGTGGGAAGTGACCTCCCAAGGGTGCACAGCTAGTAAGTGGCATACCCAGTATTTGAGGCCAGGTCAGGCCAAGTTCAAAGTCAGATGCTTAGCCACTACACTGTACATATGAAATAGGTCTCCTTCCTTTCTCAGGGGAAACAAGACCTGTTTATGAAAATATGACCTCTAATATTACACAGTAGCACATAAATTTAATGGAGAGAGAGAGAGAAGGGCCAGTCAGGGAGAGCTTGGGCCTGGCAGGTTGGGGATGATTTAGTCCATCCATTTAATGGGCAGGTATTTTCTGAGTCAGGTACCGCAAGTATGAAGCTATTGGGCTGAGATATTTCAGACAGGGAATGAGGTAGAGGAAAGGCAGAAGTGGATATGATAAGCCTGTGTTTTTCTAGGGCAGAGTGAAGGTAGGATGGCTGAAAGACAGTATAAATTGGTAAGTAGGAGCATTCATGTCCTCACTCCCTCATTCAACTCACACTTATTGAGCAGCTATTATGTCTAAGGCACTGTAATAGGCAGTGGTGAGCAAAACACACACTTTTCGGCCTTTAGGGAGCTTACAGTCTTGTGGGAAAGAAAAATTTCTGTCAAGCAATCCCATTAATGTAATAATACCTTGAGATAGCTGCTCTAATGGGGAAGAACACACAGCTTTATGAGATCTGGCTGATGACAGGGGAACAGACAAGGAAGACTGCCAGAGGAGAGTGATGCTTGAGCTGAGATCTGAGAATGAGTAGTCCTCCTCTGGCTTCCACAGTCACCTGGCTTACCTCTGTCCTAGCATCGGGTTGCAATTGCCTGTTTACTTCTCTGGCTCTCCAGCTAGATGGGAAGCTCCTGGAGAGGAGGGACCAGGTCTGTTGTGTTTGCTGTTTTTTTTGTTTTTTTTTGTTTTTTTTTTTTTGCGGTATGCGGGCCTCTCACTGTCGTGGCCTCTCCCGTTGCGGAGCACAGGCTCCGGATGCGCAGGCCCAGCGGCCATGGCTCACGGGCCCAGCCGCTCCGCGGCATGTGGGATCATCCCAGACCGGGGCACGAACCCGTATCCCCTGCATCGACAGGCGGACTCTTAACCACTGCGCCACCAGGGAGGCCCGTGTTTGCTGTTTTATTCTCACTCCTAAGAATACCTGCTCAGTAAATTGCTCAGTAAGTACTTGTCCAGTGAATTTGTGTCTATACACACATGTGCAAATACACAAGTGCATATGCATGTAGGGGATGGCAGTTGGTAAGAAGAGACTGGAGGAAGGGCTGGATGGTTACAAGAGTATTTGCACATCTCCATAAACTACTGTGCCCTCCTAAGATGCTAGACTGAATAATAATGATAAGAGCTACCATTTGCTGAGCACTTACTCTGTGCCTGGTACTTGGTGTATGTGTCATCTCCTTTAATTCTCATGAAAACCCTTTGGAATAGGCATCCCAATTTTATACATAAAGAAATAACTAGGTTCAGAAAGATTAAGTAACATGTTTAAAGTCATTTAGCTAATAAATTACAAAGATAGGACTTTTGAACAAAATCTGTCTGAGTCGAAAGCCCGAGCTTATAGGCACCATGCTGAAAAATGCTGTGCTTACTTTAAGTTGGGTGCTTATTGCTTTTTGGCAGTCTCTCTGATGCCTATTCCAAATGTCCCTGTGCTCCAGCCACACCCAGCAGAAGCAAGAGAAGTCTGGACACAGGAGCCAAGGAAGGACAGAGGTACGCCTGTCTCCCTGCTGAAGGACCACACCTCAATGGTAGAACTTCAACACACAGGTGTTTTGATCTTTTTCTAGAATTTCTTCTAAACCCTCTATAACCATGGTTCTCACACGTTTCTGTCTCAGGATCCCTTTACACTCTTAAAAATTATTGAGAACCTCCAAAGTGTTTTGGTTTTTGTGGGTCATATTTATTGCTATGTATCAGATTATAAATTAAAGTTGAAAAATTGAAAAATATTAATTATTTTATTTACAAAGATCAGAAGTCCATCACAAATATTTTAATGAAAAATAACTATATTTTCCAAAACCACACTAAATTTAGTGAGAAGAGAGGTATTCATTTATGTTTGCAAATCTCTTTAATGTCTGGCTTAAAGGAAGATGGCTGGATTCTCATATCTGCTTCTGCATTCAGTCTGCAGCTATGTTGTTTGGGATGCATTATATGTTGAAAAACCTATCACACACAGGTATGTAGTTGGGAAAAGGAGGGAAGCATCTCAGGGATCCCCAGGGTTCCTCCAATCCCACTTTGAGAACCCAGACTTCGAGGCTTGCTCTTCTAAAGTCTCCTTGTTACCTGGAAACATTATATTAGGGCCACATCTATGCCAAAGGAAAACAAAACATTTCAGAGCTTCCAGACCACCACAAAAATAGACTTGGTTCCATTGACATATATACACCACCAAATGTCAAATAGATAGCTAGTGGGAAGCAGCCGCATAGCACAGGGAGATCAGCTCCGTGCTCTGTGACCACCTAGAGGGGTGGGATAGGGAGGGTGGGAGTGAGATGCAAGAGGGAGGAGATATGGGGATATATGTATACGTATAGCTGATTCACTTTGTTATAAAGCAGAAACTAACATACCATTGTAAAGCAATTATACTCCAATAAAGTTGTTTGAAAAAAAAAAAAAGAATAGCCCTCCATGAACTGAATCAGTCCAGGAAGCTAAACAGCCTGATTGCCCAGGCTCAGAATGGGCTAATTTAAGGACTGGCAGAGGGGCATATAATGCTGCTCGGGGATTGGTGGCACAGCTAACTTCTTCCCAAAGTGCCCAGCTGGAGAGGGCCTTCCTTAGCAGTCTTTTTTTTTTTAATCTCAGATTTTGAGAATGGCAGGGCCAATTAAACACCCACTCCAGTGTTCCAGTCTAACTCATTACGTTTCCATTCATGCATCATTATTATTAAAGGTAATTGTAGGCAGATGAGAAGAATCCAAAAATGCCTGTTGAGGCCCTCACGCCTTGTTTAGAGAGAACAGAATACATTTTGACAGGAGAGAACCTTGCTGAGTTCTGGGATTCTGAAATTGGAGGTCGGGGGAGTGTTCATTTATGAGTTGGCAAAGTACAACCTCCTGACTCCTAGCAAGTAGAGGAAGTTTTCTCCACACTGATGACAAAATAACACTGAACCTGACTGTCAAGAAAATCCAACAGCTGTTTAAGGTTCTCTATGATTGGTGGGTTAAGAGTGGGCTGGGTGGTGGGGAAGCATGGTAGTTCCTGAAGGCCCAGGTTTAGAGGGAGTTTAAGGCCTTGCTCCCAAATCTGGGAAACCCAATCATCCACTTCTAATGTCATTGTCAACTGATGTCTGGAGTCCTGTTTTAAAAGGATAAAATGTGAAATATGACCTGAAAAACAATGTCACTTAAAAGCAAACAGGAGCTGTCCTTTTTTTTTTTTTTTCAAATTTGCCAAGGGGTCCAGAAAGTGGACGGCAGCTTTGGGAGAGAGGCAGGCTCTGCTTTGCCTGCTCTTTGAGGGGTGGGGATCCAGCTGCAGAATTGCCTTGTACTGACAGTAACCACCTTTCCTGCTCAGCACTGCCTGGGTCCTTCTTTGGCAACATTCTTTCTCCTGCTAATGCCATCTCTAGGGATACCTGCTGACTTGCTGAGAGCCAGAGAAGAAAAACATGTGAACATGTAAATTGCATGTTCTTCTTCTCTACAATGGCTGCAAGGGCTTTGTGCAGACAATGCAGGGAAATCATTAAAGGAGGGAGAGGTTCAACTATAAAATGTGCATCTCTCTACCTTCTTTTTGTCTCCCACCCTCCTCCCCCATCCCATGCATGCAGATGCTTCCCCACCAGGGGTTGTGTGATGATATTTTGGAAAGTGGCAAAACTAGATAGTCGGGTAAACATGAGTGAGCTCAGCTAGGACATTTTTGTGGTGAGACAAAATTTCATGTTTTATCTAAGCATCTGTAATTTGGAAGCTCATTGTTGTTCAGGCTTTCTGGTTAGGGATGGCAGAAGGAAAGTCAGAAGAGTCTTCTCAAGATCTGGGAACTCGCTAACGGATGTGTCTGCATGGGGAAGTTGTCCTCAGAGTGAGGATCATGGCATTTCTGGGACTGTTGAAGTGCTCTGTGACATTTGCACTGACCTGCTTGGGCCACCAAAGTGCTACCTGGATACATTCTGTTCCTCTCTGCCTATGTATCTCTCTGTCTCTGTCTTTCTCCTTTTCTCCACCTTGGTTTCACTCTCTCTGTCACCCCACATCCCGCATTTCAGCACCAGGGAGCTCTGTAGAGGGTGGTATCTACCCCACCCATCTGTCTACTTCTATCCTTGGATCCTCTGCATCTTGGCTGCCATTCACACTGCAGAATCTCTTGCCTGGCCTGGTTAGCCTGGGGTCTGAAGCCCTGCTCTCTCAGCTCCTCTGCTCGGCTTCTTTTTCACTCTCCCTACCAGGCCCAGTCACTCCTTGGCATTCACAATTGCTAACCCAGCCCCTTTCACATGGCCTGGGCCCCTGAGAAGTTCTCCATTGGCCCAGACCTGGCAGATTTCGCCAGATGCTCTAAGCTTGTGATGGCTTCAGCTCCGTCACATCAGAGGTGTGAAGAGGGCTCAAACTTCAAAATGGCTTCTTCGAGCAGCAAGGTTGTTCACATAAGAATGTAACAGGTTGTGCAAAAGAGAAAGCATGTTTCTTGGAGGCTGCATGGTGTAATAGTTTTAGACTCTCCTAGACCTCTTAGTCCCCGCTTGGACACTCACTAGCAGCATGATTTGGGGCATATTATTTAACTCTCTCATGCTTCGGTTTCCTCACTTTACAATGGGGGGAATATCCACCTCTACCTCCCAGAGTTGGTGAGAGGACTAAAAGAGGTAATGTGTGTTCATTGCCAGGCACATAATAAGTGCTGAAAATGATGCTAGTTTTCTTCTCCTTGTTGCTGAATGTCTCCAAGGACACTTCTATTTTCTACTTGCTTTCTTGATCTGGAAGCAGTATTCCAATTTTCCTGATTCATTAACCATGAAACATAAGCCGACCTGCATATAATGAAGGCATGCTCAAGAAATTCAAAGTCTGGAAATTTCCCAGTTTCCTCATTCAATTTAAACAAAACCAAACCCCAAACAGTAAACAATCAAAATTATGATGAAGAATATCTCATTCAACTTTAAGAGCACCAACACACATGTAAATTTTCATATATATATACTGTACTAATAGAAACCCCTTAGTCCCCAAAGCTCTATGACCTCTAAGTGTACTTACTTTGAGTGGAGGCCAAATGCACAGTAGATGATGAGATTCCCGATCCCAGAAACCCTTGTTCCAGCTAGTGGAACATACTGCCCCCAGTGCACTATGAAGGAATGGTTTATGTTGGGGTGGGTGTGGTGGGCAGGAGGGGCAGGAAGGAAAAGTCAAAGGTATTTCAGTAAATCAAAGGCAGAGACAAGACCAGAGCCCTCAAGATTGAAGCCCTTGCCATTAGATTTCACCTGTCCCTCCAACAGTCTTTATAGGATCTGCCATTGTCTTAGGAAGGCTGCTGGAGGTGATGACAGCAGTAAATAACCAAATCCCTGCGGCCATTCTTTATCTACTGAGCATGCTTCTAATCTTGTCTCCCTCCTTTCAGCAGCAGTAGCTGCCTTGCCTTCCCACTCTTCTCTTATTTCAGGCTTTCCCCTTCTCCAGGCCTCATAGTGGCCCTGTAAACACTCATCCAGGAAGCACCAACCTGGCTTGGGGCCTGGAGTTGAATTCCCAGTCCTCACTTGGTGACATCCTGTCAGCTTTGGCACTGAGGCCTAGGGTGGGAGAGAGAACTGGATTCAGTGTGCTCTTAGGACAAGAAGCAATTTAATGAGCAGAACAAATGGGAATGACTTTGAAGTCACTGGCCCAGGGTCCTCAAGAGGAAGTGGCTTCAGTTGACTCTGTATAATCCCAGAAGTACCCAGAGTGGGCATTTGGGGCACCTTAGTGAGGCCAAGGACAGATTCTGTGATAAAGTCAGGGAAACAGCATTCTTAAAGTGCTAGAGGGAAAGTGAGGTGGCTAATATTAATGAAAGGATGAGGGCAGTATGTATGAAGTTTATGCACGTCGGTCTCCTTTCCCCAAGAATTCATCAGCTAATCACAATGTGGTATTGGCCTCAAGTGTCTCACAATTAAGTGCTAATTCTCAATGAAGCTGATATTTTAGAGTAATAGCTCAAGTCAGAGTCCAGGATATCTCAATGTGAACTAAAAGCTATTTAATATGTTAAAGAGGACTATCATCAGATAATGTCCATTTCCAATGAATCTGATTCCTGCCACATTAGTCATACCAGTGTAAAAACTTTCTTTCCAAAACAATTGAGACGACTTCTGCAGTCATAAACACATCAATGATACATTACTGATAAAGAACAATTCTTTTATCTCAAAAACACAAAATATGAGTAAGGAAGGCAACCAGTGAATTCTACTATGTTTACTATTTCAGGGTCTGAAAGATGATAGTTATACTAAAGTACTTCCTAAATTTCTACACAGATTATTTTTATTTATCACACCCCTCCCTAGCTAGGAAATATTTCTACATAACAATGATCCATGTTAACAGTGATTATAGTTGTCATTATCCATCATGAACATAATTCTTTGCCCAACAGTTTCACAATATTTTTAGCAGTATTTTTAGAAGTCGCCCTTTTATGGACTGAATGTTTGTGCCCCTGCAAAACTCATATGTTGAAGCTCTAACCCCCAATGTAATTTTATTTGGAGATAGGGCCTTTAGGGAAGTAATTAAGGTTAAATCAGGTGATAAGGCTGGGACATTAATCCGATAGGACTGATGTCCTAACAAGAAGAGAAAACAAAGACACCTCTCTCTCTCTCTCTCTCTCTCTCTCTCTCTCTCTCTCTCTCTCTCTCCATACACACACACAGAGGAAAGCCCATGTGAGCATATAGGGAGAAGGTAGCCAAACGCATTTCAGGAAGAGAGCTCTTACCAGAACTATAATTTATTTCTTAGTAATATAGTGGTCAACTCACCAAGAACATTATCAATCTTAAAAACGTATGCAGCTAATAACAGAGCTTCAAAATACACAAAGCAAAATCAGAACTGCAGGGGGAAATAAATTAATCCACAATATTTAGAGATTTTGATAGCTCTTTTTCAACAACTGGTAGAACAACTAGACAGAAAATCAACAGTGATAAAGAAGAATTCAACAACCCCATCAACCAACATGATTTAACTGGCATTTACAGAACACGCTACCCAACGGCAGAAGAATCCACATTCTTTTCAAGAGTACGTGAAACATTTACACAGAATATGTCCTCTGAGCACAAAGGAATTAAATCAGAAATCAATAACATAAAGATATTTGGAAAACTCTCAAATATTTGGAAATTAAATAACATACTTCTAAACAATCCATGGGTCAAAGTCTTAGCAAACTAGAACTAGAACTAGAAGGCAACTTCCTCAACCTGATAAAGGCTATCTACAAAAACCCCACAGCTAACCCCCCATACTTAATGATGAAAGCATGTATGCTTTCCCCAAAGTTCAGGAAAAATACATGGATATCTCTTTCATCAGTTCTATTCAACATTGTACTGGAAGTTCTAGCCAGTGCAATAAGGTAACAAAAAGGGGGGGCACATCCAGATTGGAAAGGAAGAAGCAGGACTATCTCTATTCATAGATGACATTGTTTAATATATAGAAACTCCTAAAGAATCCACTAGAAACTATGAGAACTAATAAACAAGTTCAACAAGGTTTCAGGATACAAGGTCAATATACAAAAATCAGTTGCATTTACAATGAACAATCCAAAACTGAAATTAAGAAAATAATTGAGTTTTCAATAGCATCAAAAACAATAAAATACTTAAGAACACATTTTCTTTGATAGATCATTCTTTTGGTGCCATGTCTAAGAAATCTTTGCTTAACCAAAAGTCACAAAGATTTTTCTCCTACATTTTCACCTATAAGTTTTATAGTTTTAGGTTTTACTCAGGTCTGTGATCCACTTTGAGTTAATTTTTTATATGGTACAATTATTTTATATCGATTGATGTTTTATTTATTTATTTATTTGCATGTAGAATTGTTCCAAATTGAACAATTTCAATTTGAAAAAATGAACAATCCAAAACTGAAATTAGAATACAATTGAGTTTTCAATAGCATCAAAAATAATAAAATACTTAGGAACACTTTAGAAAAGAAGTGCAAGACCTGCATATTAAAAACTGCAAAACATTGCTGAGAGAAATTAAACAAAATCTCAATAAATGGAGATATTTATCTCGTTCATCAGTTGAAAGACATACTATTGTTAAAATGTAAATTCTCCCAAAATGATCTATAGATTCAATACACTCCCAATCAAAATCCCAGTAGGCTTTTGTTGAACCCAACAATCAGATTTCACATTTCATATGGGAGTACAAAAAAAAACTAGAATAGCAACACAAAACACTTTTGAAAAATAACAAAGTTGGGGAATTTCAAGACTTACTATAAAATGTCAGTAATCAAGTCCGCGTGGTATTGGCATCATAATAGACAAATCAACAGAACAGAGACTCCAGAAATAGACCCATCTAAATAGGGACAACTGATTTTTGACAAAGGTGCAAATGAAATTCATGTAGAAAGGATAATCATTTCAACAAATGGTTCTGGAACAATTCTACATGCAAATTAATTAATTAATTAATTAATTAATAAAACGTCAATCGATATAAAAAATTGTACCATATAAAAAATTAACTCGGGCTTCCCTGGTGGTGCAGTGGTTGAGAATCTACCTGCCAATGCAGGGGACACGGGTTTGAGCCCTGGTCTGGGAAGATCCCACATGCCGCGGAGCAACTGGGCCCATGAGCCACAACTACTGAGCCTGCACGTCTGGAGCCTGTGCTCCACAACAAAAGAGGCCGCAATAGTGAGAGGCCCACGCACCGTGATGAAGAGTGGCCCCTGCTCGCCGCAACTAGAGAAAGCCCTCTCACAGAAACGAAGACCCAACACAGCCAAAAATAAATAAATAAATAAATAAATAAATTTTAAAATATTAACTCAAAGTGGATCACAGACCTGAGTAAAACCTAAAACTATAAAACTTATAGATGAAAATGTAGAAGAAAAATCTTTGTGACTTTTGGTTAAGCAAAGATTTCTTAGACATGGCACCAAAAGAATGATCTATCAAAGAAAATAACTGATAAACTGAACTGCGTCAAAAGTAAACACTACTGCTCTTCAAAAGACACTAACACGAAAATTAAAAGGCAGCTACAGTTAGGGAGTAAATATTTGCAAATCACGTATTGAATAAAGGACTTGTATCCAGAATAAATAACTAACTATCTAAACACAATAGGAAAAGATAATCCATTAAAAATGGACAAAATATTTAAAAAGACGTTTCACCAGAGAAGATACACGCATGAGAAATAAGTACATGAGAAGGTGCTCAGAATCATTAATCATTACAAATACAAATTAAAAGCACAATAAAAATACAATTATATACCTATTAGAATGGCAAAAATTGAAAAGACTCACCATTCCAAGTGTTGGCCAGGAAGAAGAACTGGGACCCTCTTATATTGCTGGTAAGAATGTAAAATGACACAATCACTTTGTAAAACTACTTGGCAGTTTCTTAAAAATCTAAACACATACCTATCATATGGGCCAACCTTTTTATTCCTAGGTATTTACCCAAGATAAAAGAAAGCAACTGTTCAGGGGCTTCCCTGGTGGCGCAGTGGTTGAGAGTCCACCTGCCGATGCAGGGGACACGGGTTCGTGCCCCGGTCCGGGAAGATCCCACATGCCGCGGAGTGGCTGGGCCCGTGAGCCATGGCCGCTGAGCCTGCATGTCCGGAGCCTGTGCTCCGCAATGGGAGAGGCCACAGCAGTGAGAGGCCCGCGTACCGCAAAAAATAAATAAATAAATAAATAAAATAAAATAAAATAAATAAAAAAGAAAGCAACTGTTCAGAGTATGGCCAAAATGGTGGAGTAGGAAGACCTTGAGCCTACCTCTTCTTGTGGACAGACAAAAATTACAGCTGTTTACAGAGCAATTATCTATGAGAATGAGCTGAAGATTTGCAGAAAAGATTTCCCACAACTAAAGATATAAAGAAGGAACTACAATGAGATGGGTACGAGGAGTGGAGATGCAGTACAGTCAAGACCCACACCCCAGGCAGGCAACCCACAAATGGGAGGATAATCACAACTGCAGAGGTTTTCTCCAAGGAGTGAGGGGTTCAAGGTCTACATTGGGCTCCTCAGTCTAGGGGTCCTGCACCCAGAAAACAAGCCCCCAGAATGTCTGGCTTTGAAGGCCAGCAGGGCTTGCATACAGAAGAACTAGAGGACTGTAAATTGTGTGCACAAAATTTCACATGCTCCAAATCCAGCACAGAGGCAGTAATTTGAAAGGAGCTTGGGTCAGACCCACTTGCTGATCTTGGAGAGCCTCCTGGAGAGGTAGGAGGCAACTGGGACTCCCACTGGGGACACAGATGCTGGAGGCAGCCATTTTGCGCAGCTTATTCTACCATGAGGACACTGGTGCTAATAAGTGCCATCTTGGAGCCCTCTCTCTAGCCTATTAGCACCCAGGGCTTACTACCCACCAACAGGTCAGCACCAGTCCCAAGACTCCCCACCCCAGGCCCCACAGCCAGCCATCCTGGGACCCAGTGCTGTCCACTGGCAGTCTGGCATCAGTCCTGGGACCTCATGGACCCTGTAGCCATTCACCCCAGGACATAGCCCTGCATACCAGCAGGCCAGCATTCATACTATTGGCAGTCTTAGCCACAGCAATCAGACAATAAAAATAAATAAAGGAATCCAGATTGGAAAGGAAGAAGTAAAAGTGTCACTGTTTGCAAATGGCATGATACTATACATCGAAAATCCTAAAGATGCCACCAAAAAACTATTAGAACTAATAAGTGAATTCAGTAATGTTTCAGGATACAAAATTAACATACAGAAATGCTGCATTTCTATACACTAACAGTGAACTATCGGAAAGAGAAATTAAGAAAGAATCCCGGGAGGCGGAGTCAAGATGACTGTGTGGGAAGACGCTGAGTTAGCGTCTCCCCACAACTAGGGTGCCTGCCACCGCTGGTGGGGGACTCTAATGCCCAAGGAGGCGGGAGGAACCCCAGAGTGAACTCATAGGATGTAGGGGGACTGAGGGGGGAGGAGAAGTGGAGGCCAGACAGGATCGGCGTCCCTGAGGCCAGGGAGATCAGGAGAGGCAGGTGGGATGGACTCTCCAGGAAGAGTGGGAGAGGAGCAGAGGGCTCAGGCTGGGGAGCCTGCTGAGCTCCCAAGCTGGTTCCCCCCACTCCAAAGCCCCATCCAGGCTGCATGGGTCCTGGCGGCATAGGAGGGAGGCCAGGGAGATCAGGAGTGGCAGGCGGGAGGGGCCATCCAGGAGGAGTGGGAGAGGAGCGGAGGGCGACTGCCCTACCCACTGGGGCCCAGGGAGCCTGCTGAGCTCCCAGGCCGGTCCCCTGCAATCCAAAGCCCCCTCCAGGCCACGTGGGTCCTAGGGGCATAGGAGGGAGGCCAGGGAGATCAGGAGAGGCAGGTGGGAGGGGCCCTGCAGGAGGAGCAGGAGAGGAGCAGAGGGCGTTTACCCCACCCACTTGGGCACAGGGAACCTGCTGAGCTCCCAGGCTGGTTCCCTGCTCTCCAAGTCCCCCCCACCAGCTGCATTGGTCTGGAGGACATAGGAGGGAGACTGGGGAGATCAGGAGAGGCAGGTGGGAGGGACCCTCCCAGACCCCAGACTGGAGGAGTAGGACAGGAGATGCGGGCATTTGCCCCTCTCACTCGAGCCCAGGAAGCCTGCTGGGCTCCCAGATGAAGTCCCATGCCCTCTGAGACCAGGGGTGGGGGGCACGCCTGGGCCCCTTCTGTTCCTTGAGCCTAAGCCCCACCCCTCCCCACAGTCCCCAGGGCCTTTTCCAGCCCTGTGGGTCCTGAGCATTGGCCCCACCCACCACCCAAGCCTCGCCCTTGCTTAGGGCCCACCCTCCACAGCCAAGGCCTCTCCCCCTCTTTTTTTTTCCTTTTCCCTCCTCCTCTTCTTTAACACTGTGGTACTAAAGTAGCTTCTGGCTGTTGATTCATCTATATTTTTATTTTTACATTCTTTCTAACATATCTGTTAGCTTCCTAGTCTACCTTTTTTTACTTTGTTATTGTTCTCTTTTTTTTTTGCCACCCCACGAGGCTTGCGGGATCCTGGTCTGCGAGCCTGGGGTTGGGCAGAAGCTCCTGCAGTGGGGGCTCTGAGTCCGAACCACTGGACTAACAGAGAACCTCAGACCCCAGGGAATATTCATAGGAGTGAGGTCTCACAGAGGTCGTCATCTCAGCACCAAGACCCAGCTCTACCCAATAGCCTACAAATTCTAGTGTTGGAAGCCTCAGGCCAAACAACCAGTAAAACAGGAGCACAATCTAACTCATAAAAAAAATGAGATGGTAAAAAAAAAGTCACAGATGAAGAAGCAAGGTAAAAATCTACAAGACCAAATAAATGAAGAGGAAATAGGCAATCTACCTGAAAAAGAATTCAGAGTAATGATAGTAAAGATGATCCAGAATCTCAGAAATAGAATAGAAGCATGAATTGAGAAAATACAAGAAATGTTGAACAAAGATCTAGAATTCTAAAGAAAAAAAACCAGAGATGAATAACACAATAACTGAAATGAAAAATACACTAGAAGGAATCAATAACAGAATAACTGAGGCAGAAGAACAAATAAGTGAGCTGGAAGTCAAAATGGTGGAAATAACTGCCAAGGAGTAGAATAAAGAAAAAAGAATGAAAATAATTGAGGACAATCTCAGAGACATCTGGGACAACACTAAATGCAACAACATTCGAATTATAGGGGTCCCAAAAGAAGAAAAGAAAAAGAAAGGGTCTGAGAAAATATTTCAGGAGATTATAGTTGAAAACTTCCCTAACATGGGAAGGGAAATAGTCACCGAAGTCCAGGAAGCACAGATAGTCCCATACAGGATAAACCCTAGGAAAAACACACCAAGACACATATTAATCAAACTAACAAAAATTAAATTCAAAGAAAAAATATTACAAGCAGCAAGGGAAAGACAAAAAGTAACATAGAAAGGAATCCACAAAAGGTTATCAGCTGATTTTTCAGTGGAAACTCTGCAGGCCAGAAGAGAGTGGCAGGATATACTCAAAGTGATGAAAGAGAAAAACCTACAACCAAGGTTACTGTACCCAGCAAGGATCTCATTCAGATTCAATGGAGAAGTCAAAAGCTTTTCAGACAAGCAAAAGCTAAGAGAATTCACCACCACCAAACCAGCTTTACAACAAATGCTAAAGGAACTTCTCTAGGCAGGAAATAAAAGAGAAGGAAAAGACCTACAATAACAAACCCATAACTATTAAGAAAATGGTAGTAGGAACATACATATCAATAATAACCTTGAATGTAAATGGATTAAATGAGCCAACAAAAAGACACAGACTGGGCCTCCCTGGTGGCGCAGTGGTTGAGAGTCCGCCTGCCGATGCAGGGGATACGGGTTCGTGCCCCGATCTGGGAGGATCCCATATGCCGCGGAGCGGCTGGGCCCGTGAGCCATGGCCGCTGGGCCTGCGCGTCCGGAGCCTGTGCTCCGCAACGGGAGAGGCCACGACAGTGAGAGGCCCGCATACAGCAAAAAGAAAAAAAAAAAAAAAAGACACAGACTGGCTGAATGGATACAAAAACAGGACCCATATATATGCTGTCTACAAGAGACCCAATTCAGACCTAGGGACACATACAGACTGAAAGTGAAGGGATGGAAAAAGATATTCCATGCAAGTGGAAATCAAAAGAAAGCTGGAGTAGCAATACTTGTATCAGATAAAATAGACTTTAAAGTAAAGACTGTTACAAGAGATAAGGCAGGACACTACATAATGATCAAAGGATCAATCCAAGAAGAAGATATAACAATTATAAATGTTTATGCACCCAACATAGGAGCACCTCAATACATAAGGCAAATGCTAACAACCATGAAAGGAGAAATCAACAGTAACACAATAATAGTAGGGGACTTTATCACCCCACTTACACCAATGGACAGATCATCCAAACAGAAAATAAATAAGGAAACTCAAGCTTTAAATGACACAATAGAAAAGATAAATCTAACTGATATTTATAGAACATTCCACCCAAAAGTGGCAGAATACACTTTCTTCTCAAGTGCACATAGAACATTGTCCAGGATAGATCACGCCTTGGGAAACAAATCAAGCCTCAGAAAATTTAAGAAAATTGAAATTGTATCAAGCATCATTTCTGACCACAGTGCTATGAGATTGGAAAATAATTACAAGAAAAAAACTGTAAAAAATCACAAATACATGGAGGCTAAACAGTACACTACTAAATAACAAAGAGATCACTGAAGAAATCAAAGAAGAAATTAAAAAATACATAGAAAAATATGACAACGAAAACACGATGACCCAAAACCTATGGGACGCAGCAAAAGCAGTTCTAAGAGGGAAGTTTACAGCAATTCAATCTCACCTCAAGAAACAAGAAAAACCTCAAATAAACAATCTAACCCTACACTTAAAACAACTAGAGAGGGCTTCCCTGGTGGCACAGTGGTTGAAGTCCACCTGCCGATGCATGGGACACGGGTTCGTGACCTGGTCTGGGAAGATCCCACATGCCGCGGAGTGGCTGGGTGCCTGTGAGCCATGGCCACTAAGCCTGCACGTCCGGAGCCTCTGCTCCGCAACGGGAGAGGCCACAACAGTGAGAGGCCTGTGTATCACACACACACACAAAAAAAAACAAAAAACAACTAGAGAAAGAAGAACAAAGAAAACCCAAAGTCAGTAGAAGGAAAGAAATCATAAAGATCAGAGCAGAGGGGCCTCCCTGGTGGCGCAGTGGTTGAGAGTCCGCCTGCCGATGCAGGGGATACGGGTTCGTGCCCCGGTCTGGGAGGATCCCATATGCCGCGGAGCGGCTGGGCCCGTGAGCCATGGCCGCTGGGCCTGCGCGTCCGGAGCCTGTGCTCCGCAATGGGAGAGGCCACAACAGTGAGAGGCCCGCATACCGCAAAAAAAAAAAAAAAAAAAAAAAAGATCAGAGCAGAAATAAATGAAATAGAAACAAGTAAAACAATAGAAAAGATCAATGAAACTAAAAGCTGGTTCTTTGAGAAGATAAAGAAAATTGATAAACCCTTAGCCAGATTCATCAAGAAAAAAAGGGGGAGGACACAAATCAATAAAATTATAAATGAAAAAGGAGAAATCACAACTGACACTGCAGAAATACAAAGGATTATAAGAGACTACTACAAACAACTATATGCCAATAAAATGGACAGCCATGACGAAATGGACAAATTCTTGGAAGGCACAATTTTCCAAGACTGAACCAGGAAGAATTAGAAAATATAAACAGACCTATCACAAGTAATGAAATTGAAACGATAATTAAAAATCTTCCAACAAACAAAAGTCCATGACCAGATTGCTTCACAAGTGAATTCTACCAAACATTTAGAGAAGAGCTAACACCAATCCTTCTCAAACTCTTCCAAAAAATTGCAGAGGGAGAAACACTCCCAAATTCTTTCTACAAAGCCACCATCACTCTGATAGCAAAACCAGAAAAAGATGTCACAAAAAAGAAACTTATAGATCAATATCACTGATGAATATCCATGCAAAAATCCTGAATAAAATACTAGCAAACAGAATCCAACAGCACATTAAAAGGATCATACACCATGATCAAGTGGGATTTATCCCAGGGATGCAAGGATTCTTCAATATACACACATCAATCAATGTGATACACCACATTAACAAACGAAGGAATAAAAACCATATGATCATTTCAATAGATGCAGACAAAGCTTTTGACAAAATTCAACACCCATTTATGACAAAAACTCTCCAGAAAATGGGCATAGAGGGAACCTACCTCAACATAATAAAGGCCATATATGACAAACCTACAGCAAGCATCATACTCAACGGTGAAAAACTGCAAGCATTTCCACTAAGATCAGGAACAAGACAAGGATGTCCACTCTCGCCACTCTTATTCAACATAGTTTTGGAAGTCCTAGCCACAGCAATCAGAGAAGAAAAAGAAAGAAAAGGAATACAAATTGGAAAAGAAGAAGTAAAACTGTCACTGTTTGCAAGTAACATGATTCTATACAGAGAACATCCTAAAGGTGCCACCAGAAAACTACTAGAACTAATGAATGAATTTGGTAAGGTTGCAGGATACAAAATTAATGCACAGAAATCTCTGGTATTCCTGTACACCAACAATGAAAAATCAGAAAGAGAAATTAAGGAAACACTCCCATTTACCACTGCAACAAAAAGAATAAAATACCTAGGAATAAACGCACCTAAGGAGACAAAAGACTTGTCCTCAGAAAACTATAAAACACTGATGAAAGAAATCAAAGATGACATAAACAGATGGAGAAATATACCATGTTCTTGGATTGGAAGAATCAACCTTGTGAAAATGACTTATACTACCCAAAGCACTCTACAGATTCAATGCAATCCCTATCAAACTACCAGTGGCATTCTTCACAGAATTAGAACAAAAAAATCTTACAATTCTTATGGAAACACAAAAGACCCCAAATAGCTAAAGCAATCTTGAGAAAGAAAAATGGAGTTGGAGGAATCAGGCTCCCTGACTTCAAACTATACCACAAAGCTACCGTAATCAAGACAGTATGGTACTGGCACAAAAACAGAAATATAGATCAATGGTACAGGATAGAATGCCCAGAGATAAACCCACATGCATATGGGCACCAAATTTATGACAAAGGAGGCAAGAACATACAATGGAGAAAAGACAGCCTCTTCAATAAGTGGTGCTGGGAAAACTGGACAGCTACATGTAAAAGAATGAAATTAGAACACTTCCTAACACCATACACACAAAAAAACTCCAAATGGTTTAAAGACTGAAATGTAAGACCAGACACTATCAAACTCTTAGAGGAAAACATAAGAAAAACACTCTTTAACATAAACCACAGCAAGATCTTTTTTGACCCACCTCCTAGAGTAACAGAAATAAAAACAAAAATATACAAATCGGACTTAATTAAACTTAAACGCCTTTGCACAGCAAAGGAAGCCATAAACAAGACAAAAAGACAAACCTCAGAATGGGAGAAAATATTTGCAAATGAAACAACAGACAAAGGATTTATCTCCAAAATATACAAACAGCTCATGGAGCTCAATATCAGAAAAACAAACAATCCAATTAAAAGATGGGTGGAAGACCTAAATAGACATTTCACAAGGAAGACCTGTAGACAGCCAAGAGGCACATGAAAAGCTGCTCAACATCACTAATTATTAGAGAAATGCAAATCAAAACTACAATGAGGTATCACCTCACGCCAGTCAGAATGACCATTATCAAAAAAGCTAGAAACAATAAATGCTGGAAAGGGTGTGGTGAAAAGGGAACCCTCCTACACTGTTGGTGGGAATGTAAATTGATACAGCCACTATGGAAAACAATATGGAGGTTCCTTAAAAAAACTAAAAATAGAACTACCATATGATCCAGCAATCCCACTTTTTCTCAGGCATATACCCTGAGAAAACCATAATTCAAAAAGAGACATGTACCACAATGTTCATTATATCTCTATTTACAATAGCCAGGACATGGAAGCAACCTAAGTGTCCATTGACAGATGAATGGATAAAGAAGATGTGGCACATATATACAATGGAATATTAAGAAACTGAGTTATTTGTATTGAGGTGAATGGACCTAGAATCTGTCATACAGAGTGAAGTAAGTCAGAAAGCAACTTTGTAAGTCAACTATACTTCTGTAAAAATATATTAAAAATTAATATACAGAAATGTTGCATTTCTATACACTAACAGTGGACTATCAGAAAGAGAAATTAAGGAAACAATTCCATTTACAATTGCATCAAAAAGAATAAAATACCTAGGGATAAATCTAACCAAGGAGATAAAAGACTTGCACTTGGAAAACTATAAGCCATTGATAAAGGAAATTGAAGATGACATAAACGGGTGAACAGATTAACCGTGTTCATGGACTGGAAGAATTAATATTGTTAAAATGACCATATTACCCACGGCAATCTACAGATACAGTCCAACCGCTATCAAAATACCAATGGCATTTTTCACAGAACTAGAGTACATAATTCAAAAATTTGATTGGAAACACAAAAAAACCTCAAATATCTAAAACAATGTTGAGAAGGAGGAACAAAGTTGGAGGTATGACGTTCCCTGATTTCAAAAGCTACAATAATCAAAACAGTAAGTTACTGGCACAAAAACAGACAAATATATCAATGGAACATAATAGAGAGCCTAGAAACGAACCCACACTTGCAAGGTCAATTAATCTATGAGAAAGGAGTCAAGAATATACAAGGGAGAAAAGACAGCTTCTTCAATAAATGGTGTTGGAAAAACTAGACAACTACATGCAGAAGAATCAAACTGGACTACTTTCTCACAACACATACCAAAGTAAAATGGATTAAATAATTACATGTAAGATGTGAAACCATAAAACTCCTAGAAGAAAACATAGGCAGTATTCTCTTTGACATCGGTCTTAGCAATATTCTTTTGGATACGTCTCTTCAGGCAAAGGAAACAAAAGCAAAAATAAACAAGTGGGTCTACATCAAACTAGAAAGCTTTTGCACAGCAAAGGAAACCATAAACAAAACAAAAAGGCCACTTACTGAAGGAAAGGGAAGGAAATTTTGGGGGTGCTAATGTGTTCATTATCTTAATTGTAGTGATGGCTTCCCGAGTGTATATATACATCAATAGTTACCAAAGTGTACAATATTGAATATGTTCCCTTTATTGAATGCCAATAAAGCTGTTAAAGAGAGAGAAGAGAGAGGAAAGGGGGGTGGGGAGAGAGACAGAGAGGCAGAGAGAAACAGAGAGAGAGAGAGAAAGCATGGCATTGGAGCCAGGATGTCCCTTCCACCTGAAAGCAGAGGTCCAAATCTAGCTAGGAGTAGAAATAGCACCAGAATAAATTTCCCACTCACTCAGTCTGTGAGCAAATTCCAGGTTTAGGCTTTTATCAACCTGTGTTTACTTTTACTTTCACTGACACTGCTGGTGTTTAGGGGCCTCCTTTTGCAAGGAGCTGCCTTGGAGAAAAATAGCCCTGAGCCTGTTATCTTTCTCACATCCAAGTCCATCCTCAAGAACAACTGCATCAGTCTTGGGTACACAGATGCATCATTGTAGGTGTGAGACTGATCAGGGTGCATGTCACATGACAAGCAGACCAGCATGTCCATGCAATACATGTCTGGTATCCAGACTCATCCAGTGGGTGGGAGACAAGTCAGATTTTGGACCATTTTGTCCTGCTCTTGGAAGACTCAAACGGGTAAGCCCCGGCCCTGGTTGTTGGGACCACTGCACTCTCTTCTGATTTTTTGGTCCCTTCAGCCCCTCAAGGAAGCAGATTCCCATAGGTAGGTTTCCAAGTTATGAACTGTAACCCAGAAAAAATGCCCCAAGCACCCAGGTCCCCTGTAATGACAAGTCCCAGCTAGGTCCTAGCATTCATAGACTGTACTTGGTGAAGAAAGCTTCTATATCCTTGATTCCTGGCAAACAGGGCAAAATTTATTGACAGAATGAATAAAGTAATGATAAAAAATGTCTTCTTTTACTTGTACCTTGTCCTATCATAATAATAACAGGCATTTTTGTGGTGATGCACATACAGTATATGGAGCTCCTTTACATACATTATCTCATTTGATTCTTGCACGAACCCTTTGGAAAGCCATCATTGTTTGTCCTATTTTACAGATGAGAAATGTAAGACTTGGAGTACATGAAGTTACTTGCCCAAATGAACAAAGCTAGTGAGTGATAGACCCATGACTCACATCTAGGTTGGCCAATTCCAACAAAGTGTGCTTTCGAGACTAGAGAAGACAGTGTTTATAAAATGTTTAGTGAAAGGTCTGGCCTGGCTCTCAGATTCCTCCCCTCCAAACTCCAGGTGTTTCCTACTATACCCACCATTAGTGAAGGGAGAGGATATTACCGCTCTCTCTCTTATCTCTTAGTCTTCCTTCTCTTCTCATATCTCTTAGTCTTCCTCTCTCCACCCACATCCCCACATGTGGGTCCCAATTCTCATCTTTTACTTAACTGGTCCTATACCATCCACCTTCATGAGACATATGGTTTTTGCTTCCTCAGCACCTATCAACCCTTCAAAGTGACACCCTGTTTAGGTTGCATATATAAACGTCACCATTTATCAGAATATCTATAGACTGCATCTTATTGATTAGAATTTCCTATTTATCTCTGTGCCTTAACATCAAATATCCTAACAAGAAAATACTTATTGACTCTACTCAAAACTATATCCCTTACTTCAATAAGAACCTGAGCAGTATCAGAAATCCAATTCATAATACTTTTGATGGGCTGGATCCGGGAAGACTTCACACTAGCATTATCATTTGGGTTGGATCTTTGGGGAAGGTGGAGTTCAACAGGTAAAGCTGGGGGAAGGTGAGGCTTTAGAGGCAATCTGAGCAGAACGAGAGAGGGAAGCTGGAAAATAGGGATAAATTTGGAGTGGGGGACTAATCCCACTAGCTAGAATTACAGGAGGAAGGGAAGAGGTGGTAGCAATGGAGGCGAAGGTGGTGGTGGTAGTGGAGAAAGAGAAAATGCTGAAAAGCTAGCCTAGGGCCAGACAATGAGGAGGGTTCTTAAAAAATTATTCTCCAGGGCTTCCCTGGTGGCGCAGTGGTTGAGAGTCCGCCTGCCAATGCAGGGGACACGGGTTCGTGCCCCGGTCTGGGAAGATCCCACATGCCACGGAGCGGCTGGGCCCGTGAGCCATGGCTGCTGAGCCTGTGCGTCTGGAGCCTGTGCTCTGCAAGGGGAGAGGCCACAACAGTGAGAGGCCCGCGTAACAAAAAACAAACAAACAAAAAAATTATTCTCCAGGTAATGGAGGAGCCATCAAGACTTACCAAAATTTTCTAATGGAAAGCTAGAATCTAAAATACTTCTATAAATGGTGATCACATATTACTAAGGAAGATCAAAGTCACATTTATCGTGGCCATGACCAGACATCCCGCCTCTCACCAGGGAATGTGACATCATGTATCTTTCACTTGGACGACAACAGGAAAACCGTTGCCCACCCTCCCAAAAGAAAAACTAGCTTACAGAGTGTTACGAAGTGTGTCATTAATTACAAAGTATTCAAACCAGCAGGGTTTTTTCTTTTTACTATATAATTTCACCACAGATGAAATCTTTTCACTTTGAGTGGGAGAACAGACTCTTTGATGTTGGGAGTAAAGTGTAGGGTCCTTTGGCAAAGGGTGTTTGTTTTCCACTCGAGCTTGCGGCTCTGTGCCTTCCCTTCTTCCCCCAAATCCTTCTCCCAACTTCCCTATACTTGATTAACTGCAAACTTTCCCTGCACAGCCTTCCACAAGCTGGCAGTATATTTCTACAACAGAAATACTTTTTTGATTCATGAATCAATCTCAGTATGCAGCACAGTGACGACAGTCATTGTCTCTGGATCGTGAGATTACAAATGATTCTTTTTTTTTCTTTTTTGCTTATCTGTATTGTCTGGTTTTGCTGCAGTGAGTATGCATTACCAATGAACAGAAACATCATAAAAGCAGTTCTAAAGAAGATTCAATTTCATTATAACGTCAAATAAATGAAGCTGCATACAAAACTGCATGAACAGTATGACCTCAACTTAGTGAAACAGATAAATGATTAGGAGAACAGACTGGAAGGAAATGTACCAAAATGTTAATGGTTATGTCTGGATCAGGATTCTGTGTGCCAGGGGCTCCTTGGGGGAGAAATGGAAGCACTAAGGGTGCAAAATATAAGGAGGCACTCACTCTCAGGGTCATGGAAGTGCAGCACTGGCACCTGACAGTGAGTGCATCTTATGTTTGGACCCTGGACACTTTGCTTGCCTCATCCTAGTCTGGGCCCTGCCAGGGTGACTGAGATGTGAAGGTTTCAACTCTTTAAATAAGCCTTTTTCAAATGACTATTGGATTGTGTACCTGTAGGGAGAAATGTAGTCATTATATCATCCATTTTCCCTAGTCTATCAGTAACCAGATAGCTTTATGACTTCTCTCTCCAGTCTTGTTTCTAAGTTAGCTTGCTTTGCAACCATTCTTTACCAATACTCTGAACTCATTTGGCCTCTGGTAAATAACTCTTCCCATGGATCAAGCCAACCATCTGCTTCTCTGATCCTATATAAGAGCAGCTTCCGGCCTCCACTGGGGTTTTCCCTCAACACTGCCCAGCAATCCTGTCAATGTCTCTTTTTTTTTTTTTTGCGGTATGCAGGCCTCTCACTGTTGTGGCCTCTCCCATTGTGGAGCACAGGCTCCGGACGCGCGGGCTCAGCGGCCATGGCTCACGGGCCCAGCCGCTCCATGGCATGTGGGATCCTCCCAGACCGGGGCATGAACCCGTGTCCCCTGCATCGGCAGGCAGACTCTCAAACACTGCGCCACCAGGGAAGCCCAGGCTCCATTCTTGATGCACTCCTCTCCTTAAACTGCCCTCTCTCAATTCAATCAATCCATCTCCTGCTGTCGAGTCTAGTTCTTCATGTATTTTGAATTCCTCTACTTCTCATCACTACAGCAATTACTTTGTTCACACTCATTATGTCTTACAAGATCACTATAATTGTTCCCTAACTGCTACCAGTCTGCTGTGACACATCCCCCCAGCCCTCATCCTCACCTGCCAGAGTGCTCATTCAAAAATGTGACTCTCATAACGCAACTATTCCCCATGGTCTAACAAGATAAAGTTTAGACTCCCTAACTCAACAAATAAAGTTCATCGTGATCTGGCTCCTGCATATTTGTTCATATCTCTCCAGGTTTATCTACTACCTCTCCCCTAGCAACTACTGTACCCTCAAGCTATACCAACTATTTTCAGGGCCACCAATTCTCCAGGTTTACCTAATAGCTATTGCTGTCCTTTTCTTTCTCCTTGGAAGATCTATCCTCCATCTGCGACCCCCACCCCGTGCCTCTCCTGACTAGCTGCTACACACTCTGCAAGATCCAGCTTAGACTTCACTGCTTCCAGAATGTGCTGCCTGACCTATCATTGCACCCACCAGGCTCTAATGTAATCTTTGATTTACTTCAATAGTCTACACCAGGAATCAGCAAACTAGGGCCTGGCTTCTGTTTTTGTAAATAAAGTTTAATTGGAACACAGCCATGCCCATTCATTTACGTACTGTCTGTCTATGGCTACTTTTGTGCTTCAGCCACAGAGTTCAGTAGTTGCAATAGAGAGTACATGGCCCACAAAGTCAAAAGTATTTACTCTCTGGTCTTTCCAAAAAACATTTGCCAACTGCTACTCTGGATCAGTGGTTCTCAACCCTGGCCACATAGTCATATCACCTGAAAACATCCTGATGCCCAGGTCACACACACCCAGAAATTCTGATTTAATTGCATTGACAGTTTTAAAAGCCCTTCAGGTGAATCTAATGTGCAAGTCTGAGGACCTCTGCTGTAGACTGTCAACTCCTTGAGTGCAGGAACTGGGTCTTTGCCTTTCATCTCTCTAAGTTCTATCACAATGAGGAGCTCATGGTAGGTAGTCAATAAATGATTGTTGCATGAGTAATAGTAAAAGCAATAATAGGCAACATTCACTGAGTACTTACTGTGCTCCAGGACTTATGCCAAGTGTTTTATATACATTATCTCTTGTAATCCTCAAGAGATAATGTATATAAATCTATTGTATATAATGTATTGTCCCCATTTTACAGATGAGAAAGTTGAGGTTCAAACAGGTTGGCTGCCTTATCTAAAGTCACACAGCTAGTAAGGAATCGAACTGTGACTTGAAGTTAAGCTGCTGTGATTTCAGAATCTCCGTTCTTAAACCAATGTACTTTAAAGAGTCTCAAGCAACTCGTTAGGGAAGAAAGTAAGTTGGTTTGTTGAGAATGAAGGAGTTGAGATTGTGGATAGAGGAGCATTTTTTTTAAAGCAGGGACATGGGAAGATCATAATATAACACTACATAATACATCAGAGAGCGCTGATGCTGGATCATCATGGCAGCACTGGTTAAATAAGGTCTTTCTTGCCCCCTTGCTTCTCTGTCTCTGCTTTGACATCTGAGGAAGTCAGAAGCCATAGTTAGCTAAGCAAGGGTGGGGAGTAGAAGTGCAAGGCATGGAACTTGAGAATAAGATGACCACTATCCCCCTTTCCACTGCAGGCTCTAGTTGAGGGAATGGAGAGAGTTTTGCTTTAAATGAAGATAGGGATTCTGACTTTTTTTTCAATTTTAAAATGTATTTTGTTTCCAGCTTTATTGAGATATAATTGACATATAGCACTGTGTACATTTAAGGTGTACAATGTGATGATTTGACAGACATACATTTTGTGAAATGATTACCACAATATAGTACTTATATTTCTCTAACTTATTATTTATATACTTAGCATACTACCCTCAAGGTCCGTCCATGTTGTTGCAAATGACAGGATTTCCTTCTTTCTCGTGGCTGAATAATATTCCTCCGTGTGTGTGTGTGTGTGTGTGTGTATCTCACATTTTCTTTATCCATTCATCTGTTGATGGACATTTAGATTGTTGGGGTTTTAATCTTAAGTGGGACTGGACTGGACTCTTTACTGAAAATGGGATATATTTTGAGACCAGAAGTGACGAGAGAACTTTCCATTATCCAAGAGTGACAAGAAAAGTCACAGGACTAGCCCTGGTTTTCATCCAGGGGAGGAATAAAGCATAGGTCCCACAGAGTGGATCTGAATGGCCAGGGGGGAGTTCCACTTATTCAATGGGACAGATACAGATACTACACACTCCCAGGTAGTAGAGTAGGGAGAACATTGCTTTGAGAGGCTGAGAATAGGGATCATTGTCCAGACTCCAACTTTTGGTGACTATGTGACTTTGGACAGGCCATTTTACCTTTCAGAGCCTCAATTTCCTTGTCTGAAATTTGGGCTTTATCTGCCTCACAAAGGTGTTAGGACATGACGAGGTAGCAAATGTGAAAGAGCTTTGTTGTACATGTGTAAGAGATTATTAACATGTAAAAATGCACAAACTTTACAGAAAAACAAAACCTCAGAATCAAGGGAAAAGCTAAGCTACTAAGGCTTATTTCAGGATGACTCTAATATATATTAATATAAGTATATATCCCTCTCAGTCTCTCTCTCCCTCTCTATGTGTGTGTGTGTGTGTATACATATATATATATATATATATATATATATGGAATGAGGTACAAATGAACAAATCATTACTGTAGTTGTGAGACAGTTCATAAGAAAACCCTTAGTTGGTTTTCTTTATTGTTTAGTTTTTCAAAAATCCAATTGCTTTTTATAGTTACACATAACCAGAGATGCTGTTTCCATGGCTTCTTGATTCCTCATGCTGTTTGACATGATTCTAGAAGCAATGCTAGTGTCTCTCTCCTTATTATAAAACACAAAAAGAGGTACAGTCATATGAGTATGTATATTTAAACAACAGTGATGTGTGTGTGTGTGAGAGAGAGAGAGAGTGAGAGAGGTTTTGAGCTGGACTTTACCAACAATTGGCTATTGCCAATACTTCTGAAGCCTGGACCATCTGTTTTATGGGCCCTGCTGCTACAGTATTACTGCAGGAACCCATTTCCAGGTACTCAACAAGAAATTTTTAATCTTTGGCCTTCAAAAATAATGAATGGCCCATTTTTTTCCCCAGAGCCTCTTTCCTTTCTAGGTCGCATTTTCCTCCATTCTTGCAGAAGACTCCCATCCAGACCCAAATTCCGTTTCAGACTTGAGTTGTGGGAATATTATACACCTATGATTTCTCATCACCAAAACCCAAGATGGTTGTAGCTAAATCATGAAAGTCATGACAAAAGAACCATCCTGGGGCTTCCCTGGTGGCGCAGTGGTTGAGAGTCCGCCTGCTGATGCAGGGGAGGCGAGTTCGTGCCCCGGTCTGGGAGGATCCCACGTGCTGCAGAGCGGCTGGGCCCGTGAGCCATGGCCGCTGAGCCTGTGCTCCGCAGCGGGAGAGGCCACGACAGTGAGAGGCCCATGTACCACAAAAAAGAAAGAAAAAAAAAAAAGAACCATCCCATTTAGTCTTAAACAGGGAACTGAGCTAATGGTTACCTGCTACATCTCTGCTTCAAAAACAATTACCAAAGAGCAGAGGTTTTAGGGAGTTAATTAATGTTCCCTGAGACATTGTGACTTAGGCATGGAAATGGGTACAATACAGGCAGATTTAAGTTCACACCTGAAAGTGACATCTCATACCCCTTACCTTTGCCTCTTGAAGCCCTAAGGTATAGTTTTGCACATCTTTCATCTTCTCTCCTAGATCAGGCAGGATCTGTGTTCGACCCATTTGTGTAGCCTAAAGTGTCTGGCACAGTGTTTAGCACAAGAGTGGGCTTCAATAAATAATAGTTGAATAAATGAATGAATGATATCTTGATATTGGCCAGTTCTTGGAATCTGCTGGGCTGGAGAAGTTCGTTTACCAGAATAGCTTTGTTTTCCTCTAAAGGACTTCATACGCTGCTAAAGTACCTGGGAAGTCCCTAGAATCACTGTGTCTTGTGACTATATCTTCAGTTTAAGCTGAAGTTGGTAATTCACAGAGTCAGTTCCATTCAATTTAGTTCATCTTCATTTCCCTTTGGAGAATGAATGGAACATTGCAGTTTGTGTCAACTCTGATTGGCTGGTAGTGGCTGCCTAGAGCACCTTGGTCAAAAGGATTCTGAGAGCAAATTTGGGCCCAATGGGAAAAGACTGCTGGCAATGTTTTCATGGATGCAGTGGGGAGAAGTAAGCATAGGTGACCCACATTCCCCATCTCCTTTTTAGAGTTTTCTTTCCCTCAGGGCCTTCCCCCCCACACACAAAATATCACTGTCCCACAGACAGGATATCAGTTTTTAAGATACGGATCACAATATACTGCAGAATCAAAAGTTTGTGCATTTCTGTTTAACCTCTTATTTCTCACAAGCAATTGACATCCACAATACTTTTTGTCAAACGGGACATCAATGAGGTTCCATGTGATAATGGATGTGTACAGGACTGGCAAAAGTAAACAACACTATACAGGTGGAAAGGGCTGTTATTCCTTCACTTTATTCTAAGGCAGTGGTTCTCCAAGTGTCTCCCTGGGACGGCAGTACTAGCACCACCTGGGAACTGGTTGGAAATGCAAATTTTCAGGCTGTATCCAAAACCTACTGAATCAGAAACCGCTGTTCCAAGCCCTCGAAATAACTCAGATAGCTAAACATCTGATCAGCCCTGGATTTTGCCTTCTCCTTAAAGGAAGGAGGTACTTTATTGCCAGGATTAGGCCCCCAAATAGGAACTCCATTTGGACCAGGCATCTTTCAGTCCTCTAAGGAAGTACTTATTCTTAAAACAAAACCAAAACAACCCCTCTAATTCTTTTCCCAATCCACCCAACCAAAATATCACTAACCCATGGGGAAAAGCATAACATTTTATTATGACTAACATGGTATTTAACGTGAAGCTTTTGTCCAAACATGGTCCTAACACAGACCTACCTTTGGTTTCACAGAACGATAATTTTATCCCCCTGCTAAGTGATGGGGGTCTTTGGAATGTGGTGCTCACACAGGAGTGCTTATTTTCATCAGCAAAGCAGTATAATGTTGACTGTCTGCCAAGGCATGGGAATAACTTCATGACGACTGCAATATCAAGTTAGGCATTAAAATACTCTTGTTCAAAGAGAATTCTACTTGTGATATAAACAGCTAGCATTTATTGTTATACTACTAAGCATGTGCCAAGGGCTGTACATGAATTCTCTCATTTAATCTTAACAACCATCCTTAGGGAAGTTACTATTATCATCCCCATGTTTCAGATGAGGAAACTGAAGCTCAGAGGGGTTAAATAACTTGCTACCTAAAATCAGACAGTGGAGCTTGAATTTGAAACAGAGTCCATATTTTTGAAAGCCTAAGCTCTATTTCTTTCTTTTTTTTTTTTTTTTTTTTTTTTTTTTGCGGTACGTGGGCCTCTCACTGTTGTGGCCTCTCCCGCTGCGGAGCACAGGCTCCGGATGTGCAGGCTCAGCGGCCATGGCTCACGGGCCTAGCCACTTCGCAGCATGTGGGATCTTCCCAGACCGGGGCACGGAACCGCATCCCCTGCATCGGCAGGCGAACTCTCGACCACTGCGCCACCAGGGAAGCCCCTAAGCTCTATTTCTTAACCACTCTGCTATAGGAAAACTTTGATTCAGATTCTCTGGGGGAGCCCATTTTCCTTCCCTACTTCAGGCAGGGCAAACAATCGCTTCTCCATTCTCCAGTCCATTAAACACACACACACACACACACACGCACGCACCGGAAAGAAGGAAAAAGGAAGTTGCCTGACTTCCTGGGGACCCCATTAGCATTTAGAAATAGACAAGTAGAGCGTGAGGGATTTTAATAATCCTTACTGTTTTCCTTCTATCTAATCTAACTCTGAATCAAGTTACTGAGGAAGGTTGTGGAATCTCATTTTCCCTGATGACTCTTAAACATTAAAGAAGAGCTAATCTTTTCTTACTGGGATGCTTGAGTTCAGCCTTCCCTCAGGGTTCACCTAAGTCTAAGAATTTGGATGAATGAAGGAATTATCCATCACCAAATATTGCTTATCTTTTGAAAAATGTCATGATAAAATTAATATTTCCTTTTGAGAGAACAAAACACATGGAATCTTAGTAACAAGAAAAAATTATCTGCCTTCAAGAAGAGTACAATTGAGATGAAGAAAACAGATTAATTCATCATTTCTACCATTAACAAACACTGATGGAGTTCCTATTATGCGTCAAGCACTGTGCAAGGAAATGTGGGAGATAAGGATGTGAAATTCTCAATAAGGATGTTTGCCTAGACTCATTTGGACATGGGCGCATTTTCTTCCTATTTTATCAAAGTGCCAGCACCAAAAAGCTGCATCAGAATGTCCCGTGCCCCTTTAAAATATGGTTTCTGCTACCAAGAAGCTTAGAATCATGAAAGAGTAATAGCATCCATGTGTTGATGCTTCATATGCAATATTGCTAAACTTCACCACGACACCGCAGCATGGATACCATTCCCTTTTATAGAAGAGGAAACTGAGGCCGAGACTTATGTAATTTGCCCAAGGTCACACATCAGATAAGTGACTGAGCCAGTGTTTGAATCCAGGTCAGTCTATTTTGTTGGGCCAAACCAAATGAAATGGTGGGGGGCAGTGGCTAGATTGCAGTGGATGGGGGAGATATGTGTAAGCAAGGAGACAAAGAAGGGAAACACAGATGATTCTTTTCCAAGCCCGGCTATCAAGTTTGGGAGAGAAAAGTGTAAGAAATACGAGGATTGGGGAAAGTTTGTTGTTCTGACTTAGTTTGTGAGTGGGAGTGATAAAAGAAAATGCAGTGCCTGCCTTCTAGGCATTTACAGAGAGAAGCACTCCTCAAAGTTGTCATACAGAAAACCACTCCCAAAGACCTGATATAGACACTAACTGGTCCAAATGACCTTATCTGGTATTCAGTAATGTAAAGAAGGGAGAGCCATCATCAGAAAACAATGAAGGAAGCAGATATGGGAGACTCAGAATAGGAAAACTGCACCTTCCAGATCTCTCCACCAAGGTTTTGTAGCATGTACAGCTTGCCGTTCTCAAGGACTAGCTTGACGTCCACCTCTGGTAAGTAAGCTCCTAAAATGGCCCTTAAGATGTCTGCCCCCAGTGTACATGCTCTCCATGAATCTTAAGTGTGAGTGGAATCTGTGGCTATAGTGAGATATCATTCCCACATTTATGTTGCATTATATGGCAAGGGGAGATTATCCTCCATGGGTCTGATTTAATCAGGTGGACCCTTTAAAAGCAGAGTTTTCTACAGCTGGTTGCAGAGGAGGAAGTCAGAGATTTGAAGCTTGAGAAGGATTTGACACACGACTATTGCTTTGAACATGGAGGAGACCACGTGGCAAGGACATTCAGCAAGGAAACAGGGACTTCAGTCCTGCAACCTCAGTGAACTGAAATCAGCCAATAACCTGAATAAGCTTGGAAGCAGATTGTTCCTGGACTATCCAGATGAAAACTCAGCCCAGCCAACACCTTGATTTCAGATTCGTGATACGCTGAGCAGAGAAGTCACTTGAGCTATACCCTACAGGAGTGCATGCTAACAAATGGGTGTGATTTGAAGTCACTATATATATGGTAATTTGTTGAAAATGAATATACCACCTCTTCTGACAAGGTTTCCCTAACGAATCCCAGTTTAATATGGTCTGCTGAGAACAGGGAGCATGCCTTATACATCACTATGCCTCTCACTGTGCTTCATGCAGGGCTTCACACAATGAACAGCACTGAATAGATGAAAGTTGGTAACTAGAAAAATCAGAGAGTAAACATTCCCTTTAAACAGTAATTCTTGCTTTATCAAACCACAGGAGGGGTGCTCCATGGGAATGAATGAGTGAGTGAATGAATTAGTGAGTACCTCTTGCCCTTAAAGTGACTGAATGTCTACATATCTAGTCATGAGAACTCAACCATTATGCAGAGTGAGGCACACCTGTAAGTATACACAAATTACCAAGTCCAAACAGTACCCAAATCTGTGATGGCAGCTCTGCTTCCTACACCACTTAGACCTACTTGATTTACCTTGGCTTCAGTCATCCCTGTCCTTCACTTGTAACCCTGAGACATGCGGATCACCTATTCCCCTTTATTTTCTTCATCTGTCCACAATTATACAGATGTGGCAGCTAACTGCCCTTACACTGACATAGAATTTGGGGATATATATCCAAAGGGAGTAATAAAAATATATAAATGCTGTCGGAGGAATAAGGCTTTATGTTCTTTGGAGAACACATGACTGCTAATGATTTATTTTATACATGCATACCTACACACATAGGTGTATATATGTATGCACACACACACACACAAAAAAGAAAAACCTCACACACTTTACAGTTTACAAACATCTTCCACGGCCATTGGGCCATTTGAACCGCACAACTCTCTGAGGCCGACAGGGCAAAGATTCGTATCTTCTTTTTTAAATTAAGAAACTGAGGCTCAGTGAAATCATTTGCCCAAGTTCACACAGCAAATTAGGAGAATTGCT
This sequence comes from Mesoplodon densirostris, assembly GCF_025265405.1. Classification (NCBI taxonomy): domain Eukaryota; kingdom Metazoa; phylum Chordata; class Mammalia; order Artiodactyla; family Ziphiidae; genus Mesoplodon; species Mesoplodon densirostris. Next base: position 17,819,725 of record NC_082681.1, read on the forward strand.
GAGAGGGCTAGCTCGCCCATGTCTACAGGTGTTGCCCGTAACAATTACTTAAGGATGCTTCTGATGAGCTTTTCATGAACACCTAGAAATGCTCATGAGGACCAGCTTACAGTTCTTGGCTAACTAAAAGTCCTTTACAGAGATTTTAAAGTCAAATAATCTCCTAATCAAAGATGTGAGAATCTGACTTCATCTCATCTCACTCTTTCATTCAACAAATGTTTATTGACCACCTACAGTGGGCATTGTTCCTGACTCAGGAGATACAGTGCTGAACAAGGCAGTCATGGTCCCTTCCTTATGAAGTTTGCATGGTCAAGTCATTCACTGAATTACACAGAAATACTTCACTTAAGGAGCCCACGTTCTTCCCTTTTTGACTCGCTTAGGTAGAAGTAGCTTCCATCTGCTGAAAGGGAGAAACACTCCCTGGGCATACAGAGGGCTTTAAATGTTCTTTGTGGGGCTTCCCTGGTGGCGCAGTGGTTGAGAGTCCACCTGACAATGCAGGGGACACGGGTTCGTGTCCCGGTCCAGGAGGATCCCACATGCCACGGAGCGGCTGGGCCCGTGAGCCACGGCCTCTGAGCCTGTGCGTCAGGAGCCTGTGCTCCACAATGGGAGAGGCCACAACAGTGAGAGGCCTGTGTACTGCAAAAAAAAAAAAAAAAAAAAAAAAAAAAGTTCTTTGTGCTGCACCTGTTTTTCAGAAAGCTGTAATGGAATGCTTCCAGGGTATGTCACTGCAAACTCAGTTCTTCTCAACTGCTGGTATTAATTCTTCCCACATCCAAATCAGACTAAGAGTGTTCCTGGCAACTGACAGACAACATATAGGTCCCGAGCATAAATGAACAACAGCATCCCTAGAGCAATGCAGACATGACACCAGCCTCTCTTGTGTTGGGCTGGTGCTCCAGGATGTCAGCCTGCCTTGACTTGGGCAATTAATACTAGTTGCTGCAATCTATACATTCTTCCCATCCCCTTAATCTGTGTTTTAGCACAACAAAGGTCACGTTACAGTCTGATGAAGGTTAAGCAGATCTCCTTGGCAGTTTTCCTCCAACAAGTGACTCAGAGATCCTGGCTACTTCTATAGTGCAATGCTGCCATCTCAGGGATTTTACCGTCCAGCTGCACGGATGAGGAACAGAGCAAGAGAGATCACACCATTTTGAACTACCTTGGGGACTTCCCTGGTGGTCCAGTGGTTAAGAATCTGCCTTCCAATGCAGGGGACGCGTGTTCGATCCCTGGTCGGGGAACTAAGATTCCACATCTCACAATGCAATAACTAGAGAGAAGTGCACGTACCACAGTGAAAGACCCTGCATGCCACAACAAAGATCCCGCGTGCCGCAATTAAGACCTGACGCAGCCAAATTAATTAATTAAATTTAAAATATATGAAAAAAAAACTACCTTGGACTGGAAATGACACATCACTTCAGCTTACATTCCCACTGGTAAGAACTTACAGTAGCCCTCTAAGAAAGGCTGGCAAATGTATTCTTCCTGCTAAAGGAAGAGGAAATAGGGTGGTGAACATGGCACTGTCTTTGCCACGTGGTCCAGGGGAAGAAGTGACTCTCCCACTTTCCCTTGTGTGGTGGTATTAGTCAGGGCTCTTTTCCTACATGGTAAGCCCACTCAAGTTACTCCCAAGGCAAATGGAGAGAGTCTTGCAGCTTGGATTGGAACTGGCCTCAAAGATGCCAAGAACAGAGACAGCTACTTTCTCTGGGGATCACTCAGAGGCTGCTGTTTCTTCTCTTGTGCATGCTTGTTTCACAGCTGCCTGTGTGCTTCATTCACCTTTTTAGCCATCTGATTTCATAACAATTCTACCTTGTACATAGCCTACAATGGCCACTCCAGCCCTCAGTCTCCCTGATGACTTTCCAGCTCAGCTGTCCCAGCACAGATTCTCAGTTCCCCATACTAAGTTCCTGAGGGCAGAAATCTACTGGCTCAGCTCCTTTTTTCAAACCAGGCCATCTGAGCCACTTGGGTCCCTGGCCAGCCTATATATATGAGACACAACTGGGCCAATGGCCCATCCTGGTCACATAGGGTACAGAAAGGGGACCAGGCCACATAATCCACTGACCATTCAACAAGGCTATGGGACAGGAAGTTTCTCTTGAAGTTTCTCCTGCTGTGGGCAGAGCGGACAATGAGTGACATATTTCGTACAATTACATCTTTAGGACAATGTGTCCATCTGACCACGGGGCAGGAAGCTCCTAAGTGCCATGGCCGTGCAAGGCCAGCAGACTATCCCAGAATCGGCTTATAGGGATGTCGCATTTTAGCTCACTCAGCCTCCATCCCACCCTCCTACTTTCAGAGGTTGGAAAGCTAGAAACTACATTTCTCATTCTCTCTTGCAACTGGGGCTCTGAATGTAAAATAGATACTACCAATTGGATGCACTTGCTTGGTTTTTTGAAGACAAAAGTGAAATGGAGGCCATCTCTCTGCCCTTTTAGTTGTGTTCTGCTAGCAAGCATGGTCTCAGAGGTGCGAGATTTTTCTGTACTGGTGGTCTTCTGTCCATTTTCTAGTTTCCTGGCTGTTGGGAAGCAGTTGCAGCCGAGGCAGCTGCCAGAGTGCATGGTCTAGTGTCCAGCCACCATTTCCGTGTGGGCCTAGAGGCAGTTGGGGTAGAAATAGTGGCCGTAGCAGCTTCCTAATTTCCATCTTCCTGATTCCAGGATAACAGCAACAGCAGTGTGTTCTTGAATTTGATGATTCCATTGGTGGCTTTGTTCTGGGAGTCTTTTTTTTTTTTTTTTTTTTTTACAATTTCTTGCTATATTTATTTCCCAGGATTTTTTATTCAATAGGGTTTAAGAGTTTCCTCCTTTCCCTCTACTCTTTACTTTTTTATTTTTAAATTAATTTTTAGTGGAGTATAGTTGATTACAATGTTGTGTTAGTTTCAGGTGTACAGTAAAGTGAATCAGTTATATATATATATACCCTCTTTTGTAGATTCTTTTCCCATATAGGCCATTACAGAGTATTGAGTAGAGTTGCCTGTGCTATACAGTCAGTCCTTATTAGTTATCTATTTTATATATAGTAGTGATACATGACAATCCCAATCTCTGGGAGTCATTTTTGGATGTCCAGCAAAGAGTCCCCTCCTTTAGCCCTTCAAGTAGTTTTTCAGTATAAATTCCCTGTATAAATTTCTGATTAGTATACCTTGAGTGGTTTCTGGTTCTTGCCCTGAACCCTGACTGATATACCAACTGTGTACTGCACCCATATGGAATGGAAAACAGGGCAGACTGAAAACAAAAGTGCATTCATCAACTTTGGTTTTTTGCATGTAAGATGCTGATGAAAGTCTATAATTGGAAGATGCTTATGCATCATGTTCCCCCACCCCCGCCCAGATCTTAACTCTGAAAATATAAACAATTTCATTAATCAGTAAAGAAACTTTATCCAAAATATGCTACAGCAAATTTCCAAGTTAAAAATTTTTATTTTAGATTCAACTCAGCAAAGAGTGATTGAGTGCCTTCTCTGTGCCAGGCACTGCACTACAGGTAGCTGATGCAAAGATAAGTAAAAGCTAGTCTGTGTTCTCTGAGAGTATACTGCCTCTGTGTTGGGGAGAATGACTTTACTACAAGGCAACACTTGATAAATACCAAGGAAGAGTTCTAGTCAAAATGCAATGGGAACACGGTGGAGGAAGAAAGAGATAAGCTCTGCCTGAGGTGGGACACAGAATGAGTCCTAGATGAGGTGTCAACTAAGCTGGGTCTTGAAAGATGAGTAGGATTTTGTCAAGAAGAACAACACTGCCCTTCCAGCAATCCACTAAGCTCTATCTTCACTTTTTTTTTCACTTCCAAGTGAGTATATTTTTCATTATGTGTTTTTTTTTCTACCTTTACTTTTCTACGGAAAGTACACGTGAGCCATGTATGCATCTTGGGGCAAGCAGGAAGTGAAAAATCACGGAGATGAATTGCACTGTGGGATGTGTGAGCGGGTGCTGGCAGTCTGCATTGGCGGCAACCATTAGAGCTAAGCACTTGCTGAAATTACTTTCTATCAGGCAGACAAGATGTAATCAAGTTAAAGGATATAGGCCTTGGGCAAAACAACAAAGAAAGAAACCAAGTGTGGAAATTATTTTCTAGGGGCCTCATAGCAAATCAGGAGAAATTCTAGGAAGAGCAGGACGATATAGTTGGAGGAGCAGGGTAGGGAGGGCAAGGGAACATGAGTTCTGGTCCTGATTCTGATGCTAGTAGGGTCTGTGACTTTGAACAGGCCACTTCCCCTCTCTATAATTTGATGATTTATTTATTTGCCTTTGGATAACAGAACAGGGAGTAAGAACAGTCAGCAAACACTCAGCTAGATTCTAGAAGCCTAAAAACTGAGCAACTAAAGAGGCCTTAAAATGAATTTATGCTAATCCCAGTCCTCACCATTTCTACCTTGTCTAAAACAAGAATGGCCCAGGAATTCCTTTTACAAAACTTTTCCCCATTGAAACCCTGGCCTGGAGAATTCAGTGTTTGGATTAACCCCAATTAGACCCTATTTGCTTATGTAAACAAGTCAAACTCTTTGGAATTTCATGCCTTTAATTGTTAAATGGCAACAGAAACATAGCCATGGAAAATGACATCAGTAGTGGGAAAACAGAGGTTCAGAGAGATCTAATGACTTACCTAAAGTCGAACAGCTAGTAAGTGTCAGAACTCAAGTCTCTCTCACTCCAGAGTCCATGTTCTTATCACTACCCAAATAATGCTGAAATGGCTAAAGCACTTACTACCTGAATCTTTTCAACCTCTTCTCGAGGTGTGACTAAGCATTCCTGGTTTTTTTAGGGGAGATAAGTAAGGCTCATGAACTTTGTATTTGTTTTCTATTGCTATGTAACAAATTGACACTAACATAGTGGCTTAAAACAACACCCGTGTATTATCTCACAGCTTCCATGGCTCAGAAATCTGGGGACAGTGTGGCTGGGTCCTCTGCTCAGGCTTTCACAAAGCTGCAATCAAGGTATTAGCTGGGGCCAGGATCTCATCTAAGGCTCCAGGTCCTCTTCCATGGTCACATGGTTGTTGGCCAAATTCATTCTCTTGCTGCAGAAAAACTCATGGCAGCTTCCTCTTCAAGGCCAGCAGGAGAGAGTCTGTCTTCTTCGAGTCTCTTTTTTCAGGGAAGGCCTGGAACCTCTTTTAAAGGGCTTACCTGATTAGGTCAAGCCCACTCAAGATAATCTTCTTTTAATTAACTCAAAGTTAACTGACTAGAGGCCTTATTTACATCTGCAAAATCCCACCACCTTTGCATATTCTATTGGTCAGAAGCAAATAACAAGCTCCACCTACATTCAAGGGGAGGGGCTTATATAAGACTGTAGGTATCAGATGAGTACGGGAATTATTAGGGCCCTCTTAGAATTTTGCCTATCACAAAGTTTAAGCAAATTTTCCAACTGATGTTTTCCATGTTTCTATCAGGGGTACCCCAATTATTTAATATCTCTGGAGCTACAATTATAATAAATGTTTCTTAGTACCTTTTTACCTATAGCTGTGTTCTGATTGCCATTTAACAATTTAAGACATGAAGTTAGAAAAGCAAGTGATAACAGAAACACTGCCTATCTTTCAGGGCTGCTGACAGAATTAACTTCAATAAAGTATGCTAAATGCCTCACACATAGTAGTACAAAGTAGGTACTCAATGAATAGTGGCTATGGTAATGAAGAGCGAAGAGGTCCATCCTGCTACTGGAGACTTCCCAGGTCTCTGGGAAGATCCATTATGGAATCCCATATCCACTACTTCTTTTGTTCTGGAAACCCAAAATGAGTTGGTTATGCTGAGTCCAGGGGACTGTAGGGGGAAGAGTAGTAAGAAAAGATCTAAAAGCCTTTGGAAAACATAATGCTAAATGGTAAAAATAAAAATAATACATCATCCCTTTGAAGATAAGGTGTGAGATATACTGCTATTTGCTTCTGTCAGACAATTTGAATATAAAAAGCGTGTTTTGTTCCTGCGTTTATCTTCTTTAAAGTGAATAAGGTAGATAATAAGGTCCCTTTTGTTTGCATAATAAAAGCAGCTTTTTTAGTGTGTGTGTGTGTGTGTGTGTGTTTTGGTGAAGAGTAATGGAATGACCCTCAGCCCTTTAATTATTCTTACCTATTCTCTCCTTTTTTTCTTATTCTTCTTCTCTTGGGTGCATGACCACTTCCCAGCTCTATATTATTTGGTTGTCCCAGAGGGTGTGCAAAGCCAGTGGTGTGGATGAATATTTCAAGTAACAAAGAGAACTTTTGAGGAAGCACGTTATAATCTTTTTTTGCTGTTATATGTTCAGTTACTATAACAACAGAGCGGAGAAAAAGAAACTCTAGCAGAGGACACAGTCCATGAGCCAAACCCAGTAGGTAAATTTCCATTACATGAGTAAATGTTAGTGAAACAAAATTTAGTCAGATGAATTTTAGGTGTATTTTTTGGCTAAAGCCAAAACAAAATTATATTACCATTATTATTTCCAAAGTCTTTCTGGATAGTACAATGCATGGTTGGATGTTATCATAGCAGATAAAGTGATGACACTTTCCATTAACTGTGCATCCTGGCTTATAACCAGTCAAATGTAAGGGCCTGACCTAAATGCTCATGGTTCTTGTAACTGGTAAACCCAATCATGTGGAGCTGCTGCATGTTCTCTTAGCTTAACCTGCAGTGTCTGATGAATGGGTCAACCTCCAGGAAAGTTCAGCCCAGAGAGTGTACTCCATGGTACAAACTCATATGAGGGTTGGCAATTATCTAATTCCATCAATGCCAAGAGGCAGTCTAAATAATCCAGATATTATAGCATTTACTTCAAGGATTCAGTTATTTAGTCACCCAAAATTGTACCTCAAGAAGCACAATTATCCATACTTATATGTCTCTATTGATATAATAGTGCATAAAACTTGCCCATTTCTACTCTCCCTTGAACACAGCAGACAGAATACTCACAGTCATGTACAGCTTTGGGTTTCCTCCTTTGAACCAGAATAGGAAGATAGCTAGGAATTTGACTTGAAAGAATTTCCTTTTCCTCCCAAATGGTCAATTAGCAAAGTGTCCTTCAATATTCCATATGATCTCATCAACTCCCGTTTTATCAGACTGTTAAATAAAGTCCTAAGGAACAAGTCTGTAAAATGAAATGCTTTCCTTCCTCTTCATATCACATCACTAGGGCACCAAGATGGGGGTTTCAGTGATGCCATAACCAACTCCATCTGAAGGGGGAAAATCAGAAAAGGAGGCTGTATTCAGCATAGTCACCCACATATTTCTAATAGCAACTCTTTCATTATTTCAGGGAATGCATGTGTATTTGAGAAATGGAGTGACCCATGTTATCAAAATTCCTGGGGCAAAGTTTATATACAATGTAATACACCATAAGTAAGTCCCAACTGAAGAAGAAATGAAATGCCTAGAAAGGTTACTATTCTTAACCATATTTAACAGTACCTAATTCTAATATAAATAAGGAACCCAATGACCGTGAATATTAAAAAGATGAGACTAACCATTAGGAATATTTCTCCTTTCTCTGTAACTTACTAGCACTCAATTCTATTATTCACTAATGTCCCATGGGGAGGAGACTATCAGGATTGATCTAGATTGAGAAAATGAAAGAGACTTTTTCTATTCTAAAGCAATTTGGCATATTGGGGTAGCTAAAACAGTGACTTTCTGCTGAGCTGTTTTGGAGACAGCCCTTCCCAAGAGAAGAGTGCTCAGTAAGGGGAGATGCTTTTTTAAGCCTCTATGCACATATATCTATGGACTCTTTCCTCAGAGGATGCCCTGTTCGCTGTCTCCTCCTAAAGTATAAGGATGCAGGATGAAAAGGAATGGACACAAGAGAATCTAGGGAGTTGTGAGGAGAACCTAGGAGGAAAGAAGAGAGTAGAAGGAGTTGAGCACAGGTATTTTCCTAACACGCTGACTGGGCATGTGGCTGTCAGTGTGATTGTTTCTTTGCCTTTAAGTAGGCCAGGGAAGTTCCATGATGCAAGGTGAAGAAGCAGAGTTCCATGGCACCATTTTCTCCTGCAGTGGGAGAACTGCAAAGAACCTGAGAGGTCATGTGTGAGTCCCCACATTTGACAGATGAAGAAACTGATGTACAAGCACAGTAACGGGTTGCTTGGGGTCACAGAGCAAATGAGGGGCAGAGTTGGGGCTTGAACTAAATTGAGAGCTTATGAGGCCAGAGAACACGTGATCTTCTCTGCAGTCTCCACTGGGCTATGTGTGGTGCTTTGCCCATGGAAAGCCAGTAAACAGTTGTTGAGTTGCACTGACTTCAGATGTCTTGACACTCAATGACTCTCATGAGTCCCTGTGTCACTCCCCTTCGAAGTTCACTCTATGAACTACACATCAAAGTGATGACCAATATGTAGCATATACTAGAAATCTGTGGGGAGTTGGGGCAAAGGAAACTAATGGTCTAGATATATTAACCATGGTTTTCCAGGAAAATCTTTTAAAGGAAAAAATAGAGAAAAAAAATGTATAGGAATAAAGTAGTGATACTCAACCGGAAGGGGTGCACATAGGAAGGGGTATATGCTTTTCATGTCAAATGCCCCCAAGGCATGTTGTTTTTTTCAAATGCCCAAAGGTCATCTTAAAAATTTTTCTGGCTGGGCTTCCCTGGTGGCGCAGTGGTTGAGAATCTGCCTGCTAATGCAGGGGACACGGGTTTGAGCCCTGGTCTGGGAGGATCCCACACGCCGCAGAGCAGCTGGGCCCGTGAGCCACAACTACTGAGCCTGCACGTCTGGAGCCTGTGCTCCGCAACAAGAGAGGCCACGATAGTGAGAGGCCCGTGCATCGCGATGAAGAGTGGCCCCCGTTTGCCACAACTAGAGAAAGCCCTTGCACAGAAACGAAGACCCAACACAGCAAAAATAAATAATAAAATTAATTAATAAACTCCTACCCCCAACATCTTCTTTAAAAAAAAAATTCTTCTGGCTGATATGTGGAGAATGGACTCTAGGGAGGCACGAGTGGATATGGGGAGAAAAATAGAAATAAATCATGAAATGAAAGGCAGTTGCTCACTGGCTTAAGGAAAATAGCTGAAAAAATACAGCTCCTTTCACGATATATGAATATATTGCAATGTATTTTTCTCAATTGATTTGAGGGCATAAAATTTCAATGGTTTAATAGGTGTGTTTTGTTATACCAGCAATTGATGGACCTTAAAAAGTGTTGCTTGGGGATGCTGCTACCAGTTTGCATCATTTGGGGACAGAAATTCCAGAATACCATTCTAGCATGTTCCTTTACAAAAATAACCTTGCCCATTTTCTATTCACTTGCCCACACCCCTTCCAAAAGATTGCAACGCAGTCCATCCTCAGAAAGCTTCTTATTTGAATTTATTGAGAAAACACCCCCTTATGAATTAAACTAGCCTACATTTCCTTCCCCTGTGATCTGCTGGAGCCAGAGCCTTTCTACACATTTTAAGCATTTGGCTTTCCATTCACCTGTTATTTTTCAGTGCAATAGTTTGCAAATGGTGGCCATGAACCTAAGTGTTCAGAGCAACTGCTTCAGGAGTTCTGCAAATATTTGACTCTGAGGCTTTCTGTGTGTGAATGTACATAGATATATATATGAAAATAAATATAAAATTATATTAAAATTTATAGCAAATTTAGCCTAGGCACTCAGATGTTGTCTACACCAAGTTTTAACATTTTGGCTTTTACCAATGCTTTAGCTTAAGCTACCAGGTTGACTATTTCTGTGCATTCCTTAGAGTAAAGTCTGTTCTACCATCTTTGTTTTTTTCTAATTGAAATATATTTGACATATAACATTCTGTGAATTTAAGGTGTACAACATGTTAATTTGATAAATTTTGCATTGTAATATGATTGCCATGTAGCTATAATTAGCACCTCTGTCATGTTATATAATTATCCTTTCTTTTTGGTGGTTGGAATAATTGAGTTTTAGTCTCTCAGCAAGTTTGATGATTAAAATAAAACACTGTTGTCTTTTCACTGCACTGTGCACTAGATGTCTAGGGCTTATTCACTACTTATTGCAAGTTTGTATGCTTAAACAACATCTGTCCCATTCCCCCTACCCCCCATTCCCTGATAACCACCATTTTACTCTCTGTTTCAATGAGTTTGGCCTTCTTAGATTCCACCTGCTATCTTTGTTGACTGAAGCATATCTCCATATTGCAAGGTAAGCTATGGTTATCAGTCAGGTCAGGCTGCCATAACAAAATACCATAGACTGGTGGCTTAAACAACAGAAATTATTTCTCATAATTTCAGAGGCTGGGAAGTACAAGATCAAAGTGCTGGCTGATTTGATTTCTGATGAGAATGCTCATTCTGGCTTACAGACGGCTGCCTTCTTGCTGCATCCTCACATGGTGGAGAGAGAGAGAAAAAAGAGAGAATATCTTCCTCTCCTAATAAGGTCACAGTCCTATCAGATTAGGGCTCTACCCTTATAACCTCATTTAACCTTAATTACCACCTAAAGACCCTACCTCCAAATACAATCACATTGGGGTTAGGACCTCAACATAAGAATTGCGGCAGAGGGGGGCACGCACAATTCAGCCCAGAGCAGCTCTTAAAAGATTTCCCCTAGTTTACTATGAGTCACCTCTTTCCTGACATTGAAGAATGGAAACATAATTCAGAAATAAAATGAGCACTACCATTATTCCCATTTTACAGGCAAGGAAACTAAGGCTCAGAGAGATGAAGTGACTTGTCCAAAGTAGCATAGCTAGTAAGTCAGAATTTGCAGTTGATTTTGTCTGACTTCAAAACTACCTCTTGTTGCCCTCCCCTGCACTCTTCTCCCTCCTGGATAGGGGCCTACCGCATGAGCCCAGGAGCTGCCTAAGGGTCTCATCTATGAAGCACTTCCAGCACCTAGTGCAGGGCCTGGGATGAAGGAGGAGGTTTGTTTATTTACCTACTGATGGTCTGACAGCTTGATCCCCCAAATTATCCATGGAGATGGACATAAAGACTTTTAAACATACCCCTCTCCCCAAAATCCTATCTGTCCTGAAAGGAAAAAAATAAACGCCACCTTTGAGGAAATACAAAAGAATGTACAAGGCCATTGCCCTGGCCGGGGAGGAGAGCATCAGTGACTTTGAAGGGCACAGGTTCATAGGGAAATGCAGGAGAGAGACCTGAGGAGCCTAGAACCCCTCAGTCAAAGGCGAGGGCCTCTGCTGGAGGTAAGCGGCGTGGTGAGGCCTGGGTCTGCAGAGAGCAGAGAGCGGAGGCGGCATCCACAAGAGGGAAGGTGCAGGAGGGCAGCGCAAGGGGCAGAGGTGCAGCCAGGCAGCCTGGGTGGAGCCGTGGTTCAGCAGGGCTGTCCCACTGGAAGTTCAGACAGGAGAGTTTCTAGAATCAGGGCCAGTGTAGCTGAAACGGCCTACGCTAGAAGTTTGACCCATTGTCTGGAAGAAGAGGAATGTTGGAGGGAACCAGGGGAAGTGGAGAGTGAAAGGGACATGAAACAAGAGCAGCTTCAGTAGCAGAGGTGGGAGGAGACGAGACGAGGGGATCGTGAATGAGCAGGAGGAACTCCGGAGTTTGAGATCATGGGAGTGGTGGCAGCAGTTCTGAGAGATACTGAGGCCTTTGCTGCAGTTCTATGGTCCAAGGGCAGGGAAGGGAGAGGTCATTGAACGTAAGAAGGTCAAGGAACTCAGAGACTTGGGTGTTTGCAGGGTCATCACAAGAGACACAGAAGTCCCCAAAGATTCTGGCAAAGGCAAGTGTAGACAGACTATGACCCAGAAGCCAAAGCCCTAGAGACTGGAGGCAGTGGGCAAGCTCCAGAGGCTTTTCAAAGGTGGCCAGGATGTCAGGTGGCTGGGGACAGGGTTGAGCAGGTCTCAGTATCAAGGAAGCACTGCTCTTTTCAGTGAGAGTAATAGAGACAGAGAAAGTGGGATTCAAACTTGGGCCTCTCTAGTCTCTGGGAAATGTCTGTCTGGAAGGCTGGTGGGGTGCTGGATGGGCAGGTTAAGGGCCACCCACCCACACGTTCCCAGATCAGAGGCTGAAACACTCTGCACCCTGGTATTTACACCCTGCCTATGGCTCCCCCTTTGCTCCCCAGAGTTGAGGGCTGGGTCCTGGTGAATGAACAGGAAGCTTCCAGTTCCACAGCCAGCTACAGTTTGAGGATCTACTTTTGGCTCACCAAGAAGCCCTCTGTGGCCAAAGGCAGTACAGTGTAGCAGTTGTGTGTTAGAGCTCTAAGAACAGACTGTTTTGTGTTCGGATCCCAACCGTGTGGTGTAAAGCAAATTAAAATTAGTTCTCTGTACCTCTAGCTGTAAAGTGGGCATCATAAATAACAGCTACCTCATGGGATCCTCCATTTATTCAGCAAATATTTATTGTGTGCCTACTATGTACCATGCATGGTGCTAGGCTCTGAGGATACAGCAGAGAATAAAGCAGACAGAAATCTTGGTCCTCAGGGAGACAGACAAATAACAAGATAATAAGTAAATATGTACCATGTTACACGGTGATAAATGCTATGCATGTATGAGAGGGTGCTAGAGTGTTGTGGTGGGAAGTGGGGATTGCAATTTTAAATAGGGTGGTCGGGGAAGGCCTTATTGAAAAGTTGATCTGAAGCAAGCCATGTGGATGCCTGGGGAAAGGACGTTCCAGGCAGAGGTTCACCGCAAGTGCAAAGGCTCTAGGGTGGGAACATGCTGACAGGGGTGGGGACAGCAAGGAAGCCAGTACGAGTGGAAAGGGCTGACTGAGGGGATGCTTGTGAGGATTAAATGAGGTAATGTGTGTGAAGCATGCAGCACGGGGCCCGGCACTAAGCGGTCCCTCTACACCCTGGGGTGTGGCAGGGAAGAGAAACACTAATAGGACCGCAGGCAGCTGCCCAATCTGGCTGCACAGACTAGATCTGAGTCCCCTGGCGGAGGTGGCAGGGTCACTCTCCTGCTGTCTGAGAAGAACACAGTCTGGTTTGGGTCCAGTGAGGACTCAAGGGATGTCAGTGCCGTTTTCACCTGGAAGCTGGCACCTAGGCTGACGGCCCCTCACACACAAGCCACACTAAGGATGCCGGCAGGGAGTGGCCTTGGAGCGACTCGCCAGGCCGTGTGGGGCACAGTGACGTGGGCTCTCACTTTCACTCCTTGGGTAGGGACCCTCAGGGCCCTTCAGGTGCACACATGACTACCAGAACCGTGACTCAGGCCCGGGCTAACTGGAATCCTCATTGTCCTATGAGGTAGAGGCTGCCATCCTTCCTAGTTCACAGCAGAGAAATCAAACTCAATGAGGTCAAGTACTCTGTCTGAGATCTGCCAGGTGATGAGAGGTGGTGCCAGGGAAGGAGCCCCACTCTCTTGGAGCCCCCATTCTTAACTACTTGGTGCTGTCACGTGCTATGAACTACTCTTAGAATGAGAAGCGACTGAGAGTTGTCGGGCAACTGAGTGGCTGTGTAATCTTGGGCAAGTCACCTTGCTTCTGTTCTCTGGGTTTCTCTCCATCTGCTAGATGTGGGGAGCTGGACGATGACAGCAGACTCCTCGGGGTTGACTATAGATGGATATGGGGCTGCACGCCACAAAGATGAGCCCGCGGGGTACCCAGGCAGACCAGGCAGTGATGGTATGAAAATCCAGAAAGGGACCTCCCTGGAGGTCCAGTGGTTAAGACTCTGCACTCCCAATGCAGGAGGCCTGGGTTCGATCCCTGGTCAGGGAACCAGATCCCTCATGCTGCAACTAACACCTGGCACAGCCAAATAAATAAATAAATAAATATTAAAAGAAAAAAGAAAGAAAAGAAAATCCAGAAGGCCCGGACGGTCTCTTATGCTGGAGACCCACTTGGCAACTCCTGGGCTGCCAGACTAACCCTGCTGAGGAGAAAAAAATGGCCTATCTTCCTGTTCAAAAAAAATACAAAATAAAAAACCCATAAGCCCTGCTTTTGGCCCAACTCACATAAGTATGAGGAAGATGAATGGAAAATGAATGAGTGAAAATTCAACCAAATGCTTGGTCATCTGGTAACTGATCCTTATAGCTCCGGGGCAGTGTTGCCATTGTTGGAAGCGGGAATGGAATGGATGGAGAGGGTAGAGCTGCTGGTGGGATGGGGGAAGAGGGCCCCAAAGATGGAGGGGGCTTTGCAGCAAGAGTGTCTGTTGCGGGTGCCTTTCTGCCAAGCTCGAGCTTTGTCTCTTGTACCTTCAGGGTCCACTGCTGGACTGCTGAGTGCAGTCAGAGGTGAAATCATCATCATCAAGCACTCTTCTAAGCATTCTCCAAACAGTGCCTCATTTAGTCCTCCCAACAACCCCATGAGGTAGCATCTATCTTTCACCATTTTAATGATGAGGAAATAGAGACATGAAGATGTTAAATGACTTGCATAAGATCCTGCCCTTACTAAGTGGCAGAACTGGAATTCACACCCAGGGCTGCCTGATGCTCGTACATGGACTTTTCACCAGAGCCTCCTTCCTGTCTGTAAGGGGCTGAGTTGGACTGCAAAATTGCTGAAGACCCTATCTGCACCCCACTATTCATTCCCCTTGGTTCCTAGGGACACAAAGCTTGGGCTGGCTGGGAGCTGGGTTCTGGGAGGCCAAGGCTGTGGCAGGGAGTCCTGACCTGAGACAATGGGGGAAGGAGCGCTGAGGCCAAAACAAGGACCAAAGCTGAAAAGTACTCAGGATGGCTAAGAGCCAAAGTGCCAGGAACGTGTTCATAGGGCTTTTGCACACAAGGGAGCCAGAGGTGGGTATGCAGGTTGGGATACGGGACGAGGAGATGGATGTATCAGTAACACAAGCTGGCTGGGAGCCAGGAGGGGTGGGGGAAGAGAGAGGCTCCCACTGGCGGTTGCGTTATTTAAGGAGCACTGACCACCCCTCAGGCAGCACACGAAGGGACCGATGGCATGACCTCATTTCACCCTGACAGCAATCCAGAAAGGTAAGCACATCATATCCCCACTTTGTCAGAGGGGAAACTGAGGCTCAGAGAGATTAAGTGACTTGGCGAAAGCCACATAGCAGAGCTGGAAATCAACTCAGATCTGGCTGACTCCAGATTCCAGGTTTCTGGTGGCCAATCCTTCTGACCTATGTGTGGTAAGTACAGTTGACCTTTGAAAAATACAGATGTGAACAGCGTGGGTCCACTTACACATGGATTTTTTTTCAGTAGTAAAGACTATAGTGCTACACGGTCCACAGTTGGTTGAATCCGCAGATACAGAGGAACTGCATATATACGTGGGGACAACTATAAGTTATACACAGATTTTCGGCTGCGTGGAGGGGCAATGCCCCAACGCCTGCCTTGTTCAAGGGTCAACTCTATATATTGGTGAGTGGCCACCTTGAAGGCCCAGAGGCAGAGGGGCCAGACCTTTCCAGCCCTGAGAATAAAGGATCTGATACCTGTAATACCTGCAGCAGACAGGTCAGGACTTTTTGTCCTTTGCCAACATATCTCCAGGCAATTAAGTTCAATCTCCCAGGGGACAAGAAAAATTCCCATTTCTGATTCTAATTTATCAGCAACTAAAACTTTCAGAAAAATCTATAGAGTTTAGTTCTAATTTTGCATAAGTGGATAAGTATAGCCTGTAGGAAGACTATAGAGATTTTATTAATTTATCCCCTATATTAATTCATTTATGGCCTGTGGAAAGTATAATTAAAAATGAGATGTCACAAAAAACAATGAAAAGAATTGAGCAATGATAGAGAGATTTTACTCTTCAAACCCATTGACAATGGAAAAAAAACTGTCAGAAGTTCTAAGACCAAATGAAAATAACAAGTACCTGGCCAATCACTAAATGCATCATGAGGTTAAGTTGTTTACAAGCATGAAAGTGTCAGGAAATAAGCCTGGAATCACTAAAAGCCCTATTTTCAGCCTAGTACTGGTCTTGCTAAATGACCTTAGGACAGTAGCCCTGCTAGATGTTCTCCATTTGTCCCTCCAGATCTGCTCTCCACCCTTCTCCATCCTGCTCTGTGCCCCAAGAGGCAGACCCAAGAGGACTGCACCTGGGTTCCCTAGCCCTCTGGCTTCTGGTTGGATTTGGTCAATGAAAAGCTCTGGCAGAGGACTGAACGGCTGAAGGCGAGAGAAAATGGGGTATTTATTTCCCTGGCTCCCTTACTGTCTGGGTACTGAATGTTTGTGTCCCCCTTCCCCCCAAATTCCTAAATTGAAACCTAATCCCCAATGTGATGGTATTTGGGGACGGGGCCCTCGGGAGGTGAATAGGTCATGAGAGCAGAGTCCTTATAAATGGGGTTAGTGCCCTTATAAAAGAGACCCCAGAGAGCTCCTTCACCTCCTCCCTCATGTGAAGACACAGCAGAAAGGCCACAGTCTGTGAACAAGGAAGCAGGTCCTCACCAGACACTGAATCTGCCAGTGCCTTGATCTTGGGCTTCTCAGCTTCCAGAACTGAGAAATAAATTTGTCTATAAGACACCCAGTTTATGATATTTTGTACTAGCAGCCTGAATAGACTAAGACACTGGGCCATAGGTTGGCAGAGCCTGCAATCCTGCAAACCAAAAGCTACATCTTCTGCTACGTACTCCCCCCTCCCACAGCTACAGCTTTCATTGGGTTCTGTGTCTACTCCCTCCCCTTGCTCCTTCTGGCTAGGGGTGGGAACAGCTCCCTGCTGTGCCTAGACCCAGGGTTTTTCACCATCCCTTGTGGGTTCCCTTTACCCAGCCAACAAACACTTTTGTAAGTAGTCCCCTCCTTAGACTCTCCTCATGTTACCCCTTTAGGTACACCGTCTCATTCCTCCCAGTGCCCTGATAAATGCACCACTCATGTAACATCTGTTGGCCTCAAAGTCTCTGGGTAATGGTATTTTGTTTTCCAACCATCCCAGAGAGACTCAGTAATTCACCAAATATTGATGGAATGCTAGTATGTGCCAGATGCTCAGAGGAGAAATGAGAAAGGCAGTGATGCTCTTGGTCCTACGAATATGAGATGCTATTTCAATCTCCAGAGGGAATAGTGCTTCATTCCATTCCACTCCTCTCCAGCATTTCCAGCAGGGAGCTCAGAGCTGGGGATGGGCTGGACTCACTCAGCAAGGAACACCTGCCCTCCTAAGGTAGAGTTCCTGCCCAATAAACCCTGAATTCTGGGATAATAGGTTGAGGGCCAGGTGTAGAATAGAGGTGCTGCAAAGGCTGGAGATAAACTTCTTTTATAGGACCTTTATGTGATAATAACTATAATTAAATGTGAAAAATAAATGCACAGTTTTGGAATCCAGAAAACTTGAGTTACAAGCCCAGCACTTTCACTTGCATGAAGAATGTATCTAGAGACCTAAGTATAGGACCTGGCATATAGTAAATACTCTGTTGATGATAACAACAATGGCAACAACAATAATAGCAGTAACAATAGCTAATAGTTATACGGTGATTTCAATATGACATGCACTGTTTGAAAGTCATTTGCAAGTATTAACCCCATGAATCCTTACAACAACTGTATGAAATGGATCTTATTATTAACCCTATTTTCCAAGTGAGGAAACTGAGGCATGGAGACTATATTAGCCATTTCCTATGACTGTTGTAACAAGGTACCTCAAACTTGTTGGCTTAAAACAAAAGAAAATGATCTCTCACAGAATAATTCTGGAGGCCGGAAGTCCAAAACCAGTACTATAGGGTGGAAATCAAGGTGTCAGCTGAGTTACTCCTCAGAAGGCTCTGCAGGGGAATCCATTCTTTGCCACTTCCAGCTTTGGTGGCTGCCAGAACTCCTTGGCTTTTGGCCAAATCATCCTAATCTGCCATTACTCCACGATTATATTGTCTTCTCCTCTTCTGTCTACGTCAAATCTCCCTCTGCCCCTCTCTTACAAGGATACATGTGATTGCATTTAGGACCCACCTAGATCATCCAAGATAATCTTCTCATCTCAAGATCCTTAATATAATCACATGGACAAAGTCCCTTTTTCCACGTAAGGTAATATATACAGGCTCAGGGATAAGGACCTAGATATTTTGGAGGCCATTATTCAACCTATCATGGAGAGGTTAAGTAACCAGCCCAAGATCACACAGATACCTATTATTTTTTAAAATTTATTTATTTTACTTATTTATTTTTGGCTGTTTTGGGTCTTCCTTGCTATGCACGGGCTTTCTCTAGTTGCGGCGAGTGGGGGCTACTCTTCGTTGCGGTGCACGGGCTCCTCGTTGTGGTGGCTTCTCTTGTTGTGGAGCATGGGCTCTAGGCATGCAGGCTTCAGTAGTTGTGGCACATGGGCTCAGTAGTTGTGGCTCGTGGGCTCTAGAGCACAGGCTCAGTAGTTGTGGTGCACAGGCTTAGTTGCTCTGTGGCGTATGGGATCTTCCCGGACCAGGGCTCGAACCCCAGTCCCCTGCATTGGCAGGCGGATTCTTAACCACTGCGCCACCAGGGAAGTCCCAGATACCTATTATTATTAATTCTGTATTACTATATGATTTTGGATATATTACTTAACCTCATCTGTGAAGTGGCACTGAAAATCTCTAGCCTGTGCTACAGAAAGACATAATTATTAAGATCTTCAGGGAGAATGTGAAGGTACAAAGGCAGAGCCTCTGTCTATTTCAACTTAGTGTCTACCCCAGCCCATAATAATCATCTAGGACAAGTTTGATGAAGGAACTAATGAATTTATTAATGAGAGCATAGTGCATTCCCACTGACCTCAGTTTACAAAGTCCTTTTCATTCATCATCTCATTTGACCTCACAATAAGCCTGTGAGAGAGATAGTGTGGGCCCTACTCTCCCATTTTATCCAGGTGAAACAGACTCAGGGAGGCTAATAACAATAATAATACCAGCTAGCATTATGGAGTGCTGGCTGTGTGCTAGGTTCTGTGTAAGCCCTTGCTCAAGGTTGCACGGCTAGTAAAGTTACGTGATGGTAAGTGATAGAGTGAACAAGTTAAAAAAAACCCTGGGCCTCTCAGAGCCCAGGCTGTGCAGGGAGGTGGTGACCAAAGGCCCTGAATTTTCCTCCTGGAGATGTCTGATGAACCCCATGTTTGTGGAATGTTAGGCCGTGTGTTCTGATTTGGGGTTAGGAACTTTAGTGTCAGAGAGACCTTGGTTCAAATGTGGGTTCCGTGGCCTGACCTGGCTAGACTCCTTTGCCTCTCTAAACCTCAGTTTCCTCACCTGTAAAATAAGGATGGTAATGGTTCCCACTTCACTGGGCTGCTGAGGGGACAAAACAAGGTAGCCTGTGTAGGCACTTAGTGCAGGGCCAGGCTATGATGTTCATCAACTGCTAACTACTATTATTGTTGTCATTGTTATTAGTATTGTCACTATCCATTATATTATAAAGCCAACTTGGATTTGGATATTTCCAATGCCTGAGTCATCTTGGGTAAAGGATGTGGTATCCCTGTCAAAACTCAAATGTCCTGGTACTTGGTACCCCAAGCTATTCGTCCATCCTTTCTTTCCCTTTCAAGGCTGCCTTTATGGCTGTTCACTTGAACCATTTTCCCTGGGTTTAGATGTCTTCCTGAGTCGGAGACAAAGTGGTAGCACACAGAGGTGCTCCAACACTGGGCTGACTCTCTCCTCTCCATGTCCTTGGCCTCCTCTAGGCCCAACACCTTCTGGTTGCCCACCCAGTCTGCCACCTAGACACCACCAAGGGTACCACAGTGCTCTGGGTTATGCCTTCCCTGGCAAAGAGCTGTCTTGGAAGCCTGGAAGTCTTTTCTTTTAGGGAAAAGAGAGATAAGTCATCCCTGGAGCCTATGTGCCTTCTTCCTGAGGACAGGCCTGTAGTCAGCCACCTGTACAATACTTGGATATTTGGCATGGGCATAGCTCTGGGGGGCCTTATTTACATCTTGTTCAGCATCCCCTCCCCCACCCCTGCTGTTTCACAGGAGATGAGGCCTCTACTGGGACAAGTGAGTCACCTTGCTCGTCACCCTACACCGTCACCAGGCTGGCTAGGGACCGGGCCAGCTGTACAATCTGGGAAGCTTTCCAATTCTATCTTTTAATAAAAACCCAAGTTGCAAACTCCAAGCTGGCTGCAGGGGAAGGGGCCGCCTGTTCAAAGCTACCTTTGAAGCTCATTCTGACTTTTTCTTAGAAATCTAGTATTCTGTATATTATATTTTATATAATATAAATAATATTATGTATCAATATTACTAATAACTAGTTATTTAAGACTTGCTACATATAAGACACTGAAATAAATATATATTATACACATGATCTTATTTAATGTTCATAATGACCTTATGAGCCATTTTACAGATGAGAAAATGGAGGCACTTCTCCAAGATCACACAGCTAGTAAAAGGCCGAGCTAGAATGCAAACCCAGGCCTGTGGGATTCCAGAATATGTGCTCTTGATGCTTAACTGCTGACATGAGTTGAGATGACTGAGTCAATCTCTTTTTATTACCTCTCCTTAAATGGCTTTTTAAAAGCCAACTTGCAAAAGAAGCTCAGTTTCTACCAGAGGCAGGCACTGTATCTCCTGGGGCTCTGTCGCTTTCTCATCACTCTTCCTCTCACCTTGCTAACAAATTTTCCCTCAGAATCAGGGCTGTGACTTACAGTTGTGCAATCTGTGAGTGTACAAGGCCGTGCGGCTAGAGAGTAAGACATGAGTTGAGAGAACTGAGCGGATCTCTCTTTACTCCATCTCCTTAAATGGCTTTTTAAAAGCCAACTTGTAAAAGTTGAGGGGACACTTTTCTCCAGTTCACATGAAGGCACTACATGGGCTAGCCCTGTTCTTGTTCAGATCAAAGTTGTACCATAAACAGTTTCCACTGGACTTGCTTATATCTTTGGGTTTTTAGGATTTTAAAAAGTATGAAAGAGGGGGCTTCCCTGGTGGCGCAGTGGTTGAGAATCTGCCTGCTAATTCAGGGGACATGGGTTTGAGCCCTGGTCTGGGAGGATCCCACATGCTGCGGAGCAACTAGGCCCGTGAGCCACAACTACTGAGCCTGCGCGTCTGGAGCCTGTGCCCCGCAACAACAGAGGCCATGATAGTGAGAGGCCCGCACACCACGATGAAGAGTGGCCCCCGCTTGCCACAACTAGAGAAAGCCCTCGCACAGAAACGAGGACCCAACACAGCAAAAATAAATAAATTAATTAATAAACTCCTACCCCCAACATCTAAAAAAAGAAAAGTATGAAGGAGTCACACAACATCACTATCTAAGAAGGGTGCATTAACCTCGTCTAGGGAATACAGATAGGCCACAGAGGAAAACCTCCACTGAATACAAATGCTTTAACATTAAATAGAGAGTGGCAGATCAATCTATGGTGGTAGGGCATCCATTCATTCATTTAACAAGTACTTACTGAGCTCCTACTATGTACCACATGTGCTGGATGCCAGGAATACATGGGTGAGTAAGACAAAAACAGCTACTACCCTCATAGAGTACAGTCTAGTGGAAGAGACATGCAATAAAAGTAAACAACCAAATGAATACATAATTTCAAATCATTATAAGTTGTGCCAAGGAGAATAGTAGAGAATAATAGGAGGGAAAAACAGAGAGGCCCTACTTCAACTGAGTGTTCAAGGAAGGCCTCACTAAAGGAGGAATATTTAAACTGAGATTAAAGGGTGAACAGGATATATCTACATGATGAATCGGGAGAACAGTAATCTAATTAGGGATGACACTGTGTATGAAGTAGGGTGACCAACTGTCCTGGTATGACCAGGA
Organism: Mesoplodon densirostris; assembly: GCF_025265405.1. NCBI lineage: Eukaryota > Metazoa > Chordata > Mammalia > Artiodactyla > Ziphiidae > Mesoplodon > Mesoplodon densirostris. The sequence goes on from NC_082681.1 coordinate 17,841,634, forward strand.
TTGAGGGATTCCTGAAATATGGGACTTTCAGTGCTAAAACAAGAAAACCCTGGGAAACTGGCATGTCAGAACCTGAAGTGCGAAGGCCCTATAGTGGGAAAGAGTATGATGTAGTCAAGAAATTGAAAGACACAAACAAGGTTGATAGCTTAGGGGAAAAATGAGTTGAAGCAATTAGGCAGGCAGGGGCAAGATTATGAAGGGCCTGGTGCACCATGGGAAGAGCTTGGCTTTTCTCTAAAGGACAACAGAAAAGCCACTAGAAGTTTTTAAACAGTTGGATCACCTCATTTGAAGAGCATTTCTAAAAGATCTGCTGTGTGGAGAATGGATTATAGGAGGGCAAGAATGGAGTCAGGAGTAACAGGAGATTATGACAGTAATTCAGGTGAGAGACGATGGTGGCTTGGATAAGGATGATGGCAGTAGGGTGGTGAGAAGTGCTGGGATTCAGGATATAGACTAAAGAGAGCACCAGCTGGACTCAAGTATGCCTAGAGCAAATAGTTTTTTCCCCGGGGCTATTTGTCAAAAACAATCAGCAGCACTTGTTTAACAACACAGCTTCCTGAGGCAGTATATAAAACCTGGGGCAAAGAAAAGACTAACTAAAAAGTTTAAAAGGAAAATCTGGGAAATGAGATGTCCATAAGGGCCTTTGAAGAGACCTGACATACTCCTGGGAATCTAGAAGGCCATGTGCATGTGTAGGACTGTGCACATGAACACAAGGTTGTGCACATACTCACACCTGAGAAGGCCCTAACCTCTCACCTGAGAAAGCCCTAATCTTTCACCTCTGGACAACTCTGAAGCTATATGCAAGCAGGAGGTGAAGGCTAAGGCAGAGTTGACAACTGCCTGCCAGAATGTAGGTGATGTGCCCCAACATGTACATATAGCCCCTCAAAAAGATTAGGGGACTTACCATTTCCAGACATTTAAAGACATCTCTGTCCAACCATTAGCTGACCACTAAACTAACCAAAACGAGACTTCAGTGGTCACACATGACAAAGAATAAAGACTTTACAGATTTTGTTCAGAAAAAGTCACTGAACAAACAATAACAACAATAAAAAGCAGCAACAATGAACTGTGGCAAGAGTTGCTGGAGGGAAACCAGAAGATTCCATAGTATATGAAACCAGGAAAGGAGAGTATTTCAAGAAAAAGGAAATGGTCAGATGTGTTGCATGCTGCCAAGAAGTTATGTAAGATGAGGATAGAGAAATGACCACTGAATTTGTTAACATGAAGTTCACTGATGACTTTCATAAGAGCGGTTTTAGTTAAACAGTGGGATTTGAAGCCTGATTAGTGTAGATAGGAGGAGATAAAGAAAGGTAGACAGGGAATGTAGACCAAACTCTTGCAGTAGACTCTTTTTGAACAAAGGCCTTCAGGTTGTATCAAACTGAAGTAGGTGAAGAGTGTGAAAAGACTGTGGGTATACTTAGAACTTTTCTGAGACACTCTTCACAATCTCCATTCCACTTGCTGCCTCACAATCAGAAACTGCTAGCTAGCTGGGTGCCCTTGGTTCAGGTCCTTCCCCTTTTTGCATTTCACTTCAATCATTTGTAAAATGATAGGTTGGAGGCAGGTTAACATATCCCAAAGTAAATTTCATGACACAGTAATTGCAGCATTTGTCTGTTGAACACAAACAAATTTTGTAGTCATATATAACTGGAGAACACAAGGCTAAACAAAGTTAAATAGATTATCTTTATTTCAGGATTTCTTAGAGCCTTTAATGGACTAATGTGAATTTCAGATTTCCAAGAGTGGGATACAGTATGCAGCATGACTCTAATATAATTAAGGAAGGAAACCTTATTTCTTGGATGAGGTACAAACAGCCTGTGCAAACAGTGTTCCAAGAAACGCATTTTGAGAAATACTGGATCTCTAAGGGCTCTTCTAGAGATAATCTCCTTTGACTTTCCCACCAATATAAATGTATAATACATTTATTAATTTATACCCAAATCAGTCCAAAATATTAAAATTATTACAATAACAACAGCTATTATTTTATTGTGTGCCCAGTATCGATGAGATTTGTATAAAGTGCTTAACACGTATAATGAGAAAAAAAATCACCCTCCACTCCATAAAAACAGGGAGGTGGATGGCAACTTGTCCAAAAACTTAATTAGGTCCTTCTAGGGGATCATTTCTAAGCCTCAGCCAGACACTTGCTTATTCAAATACAAAACAATGCTAAGCTTGGGGATTAAGGGCTAAAGAGAGATGAGTTGCTTTGCATCAGAAAATGGAAAAAAATTGGTACCTTCGTTTACAAAAGAGAGGGAGCAGAGGAGAGCTGAGAGAAGCTAAACAACTTGGAGGAGCAGCCAAAGGACTTTTTTTTGAATTTCAAGGTGTTTGCTGTGCTGCGACAACTTCTTCTACTTCCCTAAACCTTCAATAAAGTATGTTATACGATACAGGCTCTGTGAATCATTGCTTTTGCTGTTGTTAATATTGGGGGGTTGCTGTGTTGTTGTTGAAATCAAAAAATGAATTTTGATTCTAAGTTTGGGTTAATACTGGGGAAGAGGTTTAGAAAACCCTCAAATGGCCATAATTTGAAGAACAGGAACTCAGAAGTGGGAGAAAGCCAGAGATAGAGGTCCCCATGCAATTGTAAACCCCCCCAGAAATTTGCAGATGTCTTGGGGAGAGGGAATGGGAGTTTAAGCCAATGTTACCAAGATCTCAAGGCTAAGAAGACTTCAACAGCTGACATCCGTGTTACATAAGCAGGATCTCAATATTCACAACAGCCCTATGGGACAGATACTATTATTTATCTTTACTTTTCACCTGAAGAAAGTGAGTCAACTGAGGCTCAGAGAGGTTAAGTTACCTGTCCAAGGTCACACAGCTTGGTAGAGGCACAGGCATGATTCTAGACTAGATCTGAGTCAAAAGCGCATGTACTTAACCACTTTCCAAACTGCTCCCTAAGATTCAATCAGTGTTTTGAGATTTTGCTTACTGATCGAGCCACAGATGCTAGGACTGCCAGTGGATTGATTGATCCTTGGGCAGGCAGCACAGGCATGCTCAGGTTTCTTATGAAGGGGTCACTGTGGGCACTGCAATGCCCACCACGCACTAGTATCACCATCCTCTGCCTCTAGAAAGAAACCATTCCCTGTACCATAGCTGTCCAATTATTATCCATTCTTCTAGGCTAAGCCAGATGTCAACTCCTTGATGCCTCTCAGACAACATTATCATGTGTCCTTCACCTCCACTAGGCTAGACACCCCCTGAGAGAAGGGGCCCAGCATTAACCTTCTCTGCATCTGCAGTGCCTAGCAAAGATGGGACCCAGCAAAGGTTTGCTGAATGCAATTAAATTTTGACTCATGTTGGATGGGGATCTTCTTGCAAATTGATGGCACCCACCCCCACCCCAGCCTGGGCTCACTTCTCGCCTCACTGTGGGCCCCTAGGCTGGTTTCACTCCGATGACTGTCAGCAGAAGGGATCTCAGCCTTTCAAATTCCTTTTGCTTTCTGCCAATGGTCATATTTTTCTTGGTGGGGACACAAGTAGGGTGGAGATGGGGTGCAGACTAATTTTATTTTATTTTTAATCTGCAGGAGCTAATTCTCTGAAATCAGTTCTTCAGCCTGAAAAGACAAAGCTACCTTAAATAGAAAGTCAGCCTGGTATAGACAAGTGTCATTATATTAATACACAAAGCTACCAGTCAGCTAATCTGCACAAACCATTTGTTTCCTTAATTGCCCTCTCAGGGCAAAAGTGAAAAAAAAATTAGGGAAGACGAATACCAATTTTACTTAATTCACCCTACCCATTCTCCCCAACTCCACCTACTGATGCACTTCTGAAGCTGGCAATTTTCAGCTTAAATTGTCTAACTCCCCCCACCCCGGCCTCTCCCACCTACATCAGCATCTGTCTTTCTGCACCTTTGAGTTCTGTCCACTGAGCCCACTCAGAGAAATCTCTTATGGCTTTGAGGCTCAAGAAGATCCTCAAAGAGGTGGAGGACAATGACAAAATGGCAGCACGGAAGGCAGTAGACATCCTGCAGCCCCAAGGAACAGGAGAGCATCAGAGCACTAGTTCGGAAGTGGAAGACTGCACTTGAATTCTGCCTCTACCACTTACTAGCTCTGTGCCCTTGGGCAGGTCACTTGACTTCTCCAGGCCTCATGTGCCTCATCAGTAAAAATGGGGCAGGGTAGGTCTAGTGGTATAATAGTATCTACTGCAGAGGGCTGTTGTGAGGGTTGAATTAGATCACATCCAAGCATGTAAGGACATGAAACATACAGGGTGCTGCTCGATGACATTAGTTGCTGCTGCAACTGTTGTTTTTATGGTTATGTCAGGTAACTGCAAATGGGGTCTTCTTTTCCACCCACCGCCAGTTAGACCACAGGAAGCAGAGCAGCTGGTGGTGTTTTAGGTGGCAATTTGGATGGCTAAGAAGAGAGGAATGAATTTGATGGTTTCCATGAAGCAGCCACCTAAGTCCTTATTATTTCCCATCTCCAGTCTCAGGAACTTCCCCTCTCTGATGTCAGCCCTGCCCTCTCAGCAGCCAGTAGTTTTCCAGTAGTCTATTTGAAACTTAGAGTATCAAAAGGGATCCCAAAAAAATGGCCAAACCAACAGACACCCCCCCAGAAGGGGGGGTCACTTGAGCACAATTTACCCCTCCAGTTCACACTCAGAGGGTAGCCAGGCCTAGAGTAGTGGGGCCACTAATGTGTTATGTCCCGGCCATTATGGCATTATGTGCATATATGCACAGACCAGGTACTTAAAATCAGGAAAGGTCAGTAGAGACCCTGAAAGCATCCTATGGAGGTCTATGGATGCCAGTGGAGGTACCCTAAAGTTCTTTCTTAAGGTGTAAAAAAGTTCATCCTGAAAAACAGCTCTCCCCATGAGACTCAGCCACTGATAGACTCAATAGTTTCTTCATATATGAAGTGTGAATAGTAGTACCCAACTCACCAGGGGTGTTGTGAGGATTAAATGACACAAATTATGCTATCAATAAAGGTTGGTTTCCCGTCCCTCACATACTTCATCCCTAGTAAGGCACCAAGTAAGACCTTGGGACTGGGACAAGGCCCCACTTACCTGCCTTGGAGTCAGCAGTCCTAGATTTGACTCCTGGGTCTATAATTTATGAGCTGGTTAACCCATGGGCAGGTGACAATCTGTTTTGAAGTCTCAGTTTCCTCATCTCTAAATCTGGGCTAATACCAACACCTATCTTACAGAGTTGTAAGAATTACATAATTCCTATAAAGAGCTCAGCAGAGTGCTTGCATGTGGTAAACATTTAATAAAAGCTTGCTAACAGTAAAATAACAGTGAATATTATCATTTGTTTTTGTGTTCCCTGGAAATTACTTCTGAGATCTCCAAACATATTTGCTTTCCCTTTTAATAACTTCCTGAGAATTTCCTATCATTTGTATCTATGCCATTGTGTCTACTTTTGCCAAATCCTAAGTGGAGGCAAGTGAATCCCACTGACCCTGGATCTTCTGGCCCTTCCTGCTCCAAGACCCATGGTCAACTCTGGTGCTTTTGCCACCATTGCAGATGCTGCCACAAATCCCTTCACAATGTGGAATTGTAACCCAACCCCCCCACAGACGATTTCATTGGGTCTCTTTATTGGTGCTCAGGGACCTGGCTTAATTACAATTTTTAATGGCACACATGTTCATACAACTACTGTATTATTAGCTGCCGCCTCCTTGAGTGCTCTTTAGTATGCAATAAACATTATCCTTCACTGAAACGGAGATCCGATTTCTCATCTTCAACACATTAGGATCATTTACAAACCTCGGATTCCACTGACACAAGGAGCCTTAGCTGAGACACTGTTATTGAGGACAGAACGTGCTCTTCCCTGCTTCCAAGGGAGGGGGCATTCCTAAGCCCATCAGCTCCAAAGTGACTCTTCAGATAGAGGAAAACTCAAATCTTGAAAGTTGTTATGGGAAGAATAGGATGAGGGGTTTGCTGTGCTACTCACAGGTATCTGTGATGTGTGAGTCTGGAGGGGATACATGTGCACTCTGAGTGTGACATATCCTCATTTAGATAATTCAGCACCATCATTTATGTGCACAGAGCAGGGGTGATTGAATTCTGTCCCTCAGTCAAAGATACCTGCTGGCTAGAAACTCAGATCATGAAGCATTTGCTGAGTCTGCTGAGAAAATATGAAAGGCCACAGAAGCAGAGCTACTGCATGTGACCCTAGCTGGACTGCCATACTCCTTGGTACGTGGAGAAAGGCCCTCTCAGTGCCAGTGCTGCATAGAATGGGAACAGGATTTTATAAATTGAATTAAAATTCACATAACATAGACATAACTTTTTTTTCCTCTTTAGGAAGTTTATTTTTTTAAATTGAAATACAGTTAACTTACAATGTTGTGTTAGTTTCAAGTGTACAGCAAAGTGATTCATATATATATATAATCTTTTTCAGATTCTTTTCCATCATTATAAGATATTGAACATAGTTCCCTGTGCTATACAGTAGGTCCTTGTTTTTTATTTTATATATAGTAGTGTGTATTTGTTAATCCCAAACTCCTAATTTATCTCCTCCCCACCCCCGGCTATCCCCTTTGGTAACCATAAGTTTGTTTTCTAAGTCTGTGGGTCTGTTTCTGTTTTGTAAATAAGTTCGTTGGTATCATTTTTTAAGGATTCCACATATAAGTGATATCATATGATATCTGTCTTTGTCTGACTTACTTCACTTAGTATGATAATCTCTAGGTCCATGCATGTTGCTGCAAATGGCATTATTTCATGCTTTTTTATGGCTGAGTAATATTCCATTGTGTATATATACCACATCTTCTTTATCCATTCATCTATCGATGGACATTTAGGTTGTTTCCATGTCTTGGCTATTGCAAATACTGATGCAATGAACACTGAGGTGCATGTATTTTTCAAGTTATGGTTTTCTCCTGATATACGCCCAGGAGTGGGGTTTCTGCATCATACGATAGCTCTATTTTTAGTTTTTTAAGGAACGTCCATACTGTTCTCCATAGTGGCTTACCAATTTACATTCCCACCAACAGTGCAGGAGGGCTCCCTTTTCACTACACACTCTCCAGCATTTATTGTTTGTAGATTTTTTTTTTTTTTTTGTGGTACGCAGGCCTCTCACTGTTGTGGCCTCTCCCGTTGCGGAGCACAGGCTCCGGACATGCAGGCCCAGTGGCCATGGCTCATGGGCCCAGCCGCTCCACAGCATGTGGGATCTTCCCGGACTGGGGCACGGACCCATGTCCCCTGCATCGGCAGGTGGACTCTCAACCACTGTGCCACCAGGGAAGCCCCTGTCTGTAGATTTTTTGATGATGGCCATTCTGACTGGTGTGAGGTGATGCCTTATTGTAGTTTTGATTTACATTTCTCTAATAATTAGCGATATTGAGCATCTTTTCATATGCCTGTTGCCCATCTGGTGTATCTTTGGAGAAATGTCTGTTTAGGTCTTCTGCCCATTTTTGGATTGGGTTGGTTGTTTTTTTTTATATTAAGCTGTATGAGATGTTTGTATATTTTGGACATTAATCCCTTGTCAGTTGCTTCATTTGCAAATATTTTCTCCCATTCTGAGGGTTGTCTTTTCGTTTTGTTTATGGTTTCCTTTGCTGTGCAAAAAATTTTAAGTTTAATTAGGTCCCATTTGTTTATTTTTTTTTTTATTTCCATTATTCTAGGAGATGGATCCAAAAAAATATTGCTGAAGTATGTGTCAAAGAGTGTTCTTCCTATGTTTTCCTCTAGGAGTTTTATAGTATCCAGTCTTACATTTAGGTCTTTAATCCATTTTGAGTTTAGTTTGTATATGGTGTCAGAAATGTTCTAATGTCATTCTTTTGCATGTAGCTATCCAGTTTTCCCAGCACCATTTATTGAAGAGACTGTCTTTTTTCCACTGTATATTCTTGCCTCCTTTGAAATAGATTAATTAACCATAAATGTGTGGGTTTATTTCTAGGCTCTCTAAACCATGCCATTGATCTATGTGCCTGTTTTTGTGCCAGTACCATACTGTTTTGATGACTGTAGCTCTGTAGTATGGTCTGAAGCTGGGGAGCATGATTCCTCAAGCCCCGTTCTTATTTCTCAAGATTGTTTTGGCTATTCGGAAGAGCTAACCATTTTAAAGTATACAATTTATTGGCATTCAGTACATTCACAATGTTGAGCAATCATCACCTCCATTTAGTCCCCAAACATTTCATCACCCCAAAAGGAAACCCTGTTACATTAAGCAGTCACAGTTACAGTCACATTCCATGTCACTTCCCCTCCTTGCTCCCAGCCCCCGGCAAACATTAATCTGCTTTCTGTCTCTATGGTTTTCCCTATTCTAGATATTTCATTTAAATAGTCATACAATATGCAACATTTTGTGTCTGGTTTCTTACATTTAGCATAATATTTTCTAGGTTCATCCATGCTGTGGCATGTATCACAACTTCATCTTTAGGAATCCATTGTTAAATCTATGGTCATGAATATTTATCCTTATGTTTTCTTCTAAGAGTTTTATAGTATTAGCACTTACATTTAGGTCTTTGATTTGTTTTGACTTAACTTTTGTATATGGTATGAGATAGGGGTCCAACTTCATTCTTTTGCAAATAGATATCTGGATGTCCCAGCACCATTTCCCATAGAAATGATTCTTCCCTCATTGAAGGGTCCTGGCATCCTTGTAAAAAAAGTCAGGTGACCATAGATATATGAGTTTATTTCTGGACTCTGAGTTCTGTTCCATGTATTTATATATCTATGCTTATGCCAGCCCACAATGACTTGATTACTGTACCTCTGTAGTACATTTAGAAATTGGCTAGTTAGGCTCCTCCAATTTTGTTCTTTTTCAGGATTGTTTTGGATATGCAGGATTCTTGGTAATTCCACATGAACTGTAGGACCAGCATTTTCATTTCTTCAAAAAAAACAAAAAGAAGGGATTTGGATAAGGAACTGCACTGAATCTGTAGATCACTTTGGATAGTACTGTCATCTTAACAATATTAAGTTTTCCAATCCATGAACACAGGATGACTTTCCATTTATTTAGGTCTTCTTTAATTTCTTTCAGGGAGAAGGATTTCAATGCTCAACTTTCTACAGAAACTGTAGTGAAGCTGTGTTGACGTGAGTTGGAGCAGAGTCATTTGGGTTGGGACTGGCACCTTCTTAGATTAACACAGGCTGAATTTAGCACTTGCTGCCAACAGGAGTGAATGGCGATGAACTTCAAAATGTTGATGATATTAGCAATTTTCAAATGGGGAAAAAGAAGCCTAGAATGGAAGTAGGGGATGTCTGAGAGAGCATGGGTCTGGTGTTCAGCAGATGTCAGAGGCCCCTTGTAGTCTGCCCCAGTGCAATAGCTCTTAGACGGGAGCCTGGTCCAGAAAGGCTGGTCTCAGGCTTATGGTGAGAATATAAACACATCTCTGCTTGGGAGATCTGGAACAGTTTCCTACTTATGGTTTTTTGCTCCTAGTAAACAAACTGGACACTGCCCAACAGAGACCTAATGAAGAGTGAAACTGTTCTTCCTGTATATCCAAACTGTGAGGTATTGGGGACAGCAAGTTGGATTTGAGGTCTGGAGGCAAGGTGGTCCCCAGGTTCTTCTGCTCCCCCAACATGCCCCAGAAAGAGTACCTTTTGAACTAGACATCCAAAAACCCAGGTATGAATACCACTTCTGTCACTCAATGTGCTGTGTGACTTTGGGAAAATCATTAAAATTCCCCAAGATTGTTTGCTTATCTGTAAAATGAGAATTCTTATAATATATGCCTAACTCACAATAATGTTGTAGTGTGCAAACAAGAGGTGTAAGAAGGTACTCAGGAAACTGATAATAGCAATTTAAGTGTCAGGTATCATTGCTGTCCCTACCTGGGGGTCCCAGCCCCTGGGGAGAGTGTTCTCCCCCTCAGGGGACACTGATGATGTAAAGGAATATGTAAATATTTGCGAAGAACTCAGACTATAGGAGTCAACCTTGAAGAAAGTGAGAGAGAGAGAGAGAGAGAAATTTCTACTCTCTCTGAACCCCAAGGGGAGAGATTTGTTGAATAAAAGAATGAAAGAAACAATGAATGAATGAGTGAATGATTAAGAATAAAAACAAAGTGAGAGGATCTAATGTTTTGCTGTAAAGAGGAACAAGATAAATGAAGCAAACAAGAAGTATACATTGAGTGCCTACTGCATGTCAAGGCATGACATGGAGCTCTGGGAACCATCTAGTGAGATATATAAAGTTCAACGGGAGATCTGGGGATTAGTGTGGCTTGAAGGTCAAAGGTTACTGAGGAGAGTACAAGGTGACTAAGATTTGGTCCCTGTTTTTTAGGAGCTTCAACTGAGTAGGAAACATAGGATATGTATAAACAAATAATAGTAATGTGCAGCAGAAAGTTGTATTTGAAAGCAGCTAGAACCCCTTTCATGGAAGAACTTGGGAGCAGAATACAACACACAGCTGTTCAGAAAGTACCCATGCAGAGAAACCAGTCTCCTGATTCTTTGTTTCCTTGTTACAACAAAGCAGAAAGGTTGGAGAGACACTGGGGTGGGGAGGGAGTAGCATTTGTTTTTGAGCCTACCAACACTCCTGGCAAAGGCTGGGTGGGTACAAAGCTTGCTGACATTTCTGTAGGTTTGACTGTGTGGAGCATCACTTTAGAGGTTTCTGGTTGGATATCAGTCCCCACTCCTGACTTGGGTTGGCAGAGCCGTCGGGAGTAGGACTGCCTCTTAATTAACTCCTAGACTTCCCACTTACTGCAAGATGTAATGAATAAAATCATGGTCTCTGTCACTTATCACCAGCTCTGTGATCTTGGACAAATGGAGTAACCTGTCTGTGCCTCAGTTTGCCCCTCTGTAAGATGGGGATGATAATAATACATACTTCGTAGTGCTGTTGTTAGAACATGGTACAGTACATGGTGTATAGCAACAGGTCAATAAATGGCATAGCTCTTACTATGATTATTTAATGGTTAGGAAGCCTGTTTGTTAGTGCCATCCTGGAATCATAGAAAACCTGGATTCATTAATATATTCTCCCAGTATTTGAATGAATTCCTAAAAGAGCAGGAACTAGACATCCAGGAAAAAAATTGGTCTGGATGCTAATCTTTCAATCCTGTAGAATTTCTCATCACCCAAAAGCTGGTCTGAGTTACACAGATATTTGAGGGCAAGGGACCACTTTTGGTGACGGCCTCTTCTGTGGTTTTTCAATCCATCTTAGTGTGAAAGAGAGAGGAAAGGAGGGGAACAAAGGAATATGTTCCGGAAAAGTAAGCAATTACAATTAATATATCTATGGATGACCTTTGCAATTAAAGTCAGCGGTCACACTTTCCCAAACATGTTTATTCCCATGTTACTCTCTGGTCCCTCTCATAGTTCACTGGGATAGAGGAATTAGGGTATTCCCACCTTCACATAGGACACCAAGCAAATATCTCTTGGGAGTACCCAGATCAAATAATATCCTGGTCAGTCATACCTTGGTATATTTTCTTTCATTCACTCAACAAAAATTTACTGAGGATTGTGTGATGAACACTGTTCTGACATCCTAGTTGGGGAGAGGGTGTGCTGGGCAGGGAGGTAGAATATAAACTAATAGCAATTTAAATATATGATGTCAGGTGGTAATGATGCTACAAAGAAGAAGAGGCGTGTTAAGAGGAATACAGTGTGACAGTGAAGGAGTCTCATTTTGTTTAAGGTGTTCAGGGATGATCTGGTGGATGAGATGACATTTCAACAGAGACCCAGAGGAAGTGAGGGATGGAGCTATATGGCGACCTGGAGGAAGAGTCTTCCAGGCAGAAGTTGCCAAAACTTGTTCTTCAACCACCATTCTATTCCTATGTTGATCCAACTTCTGACCTTTTATCTTTCTTTCCCTCTCCTCTTTTTGTCCCTGCCACCAAAAGACAAGGTACGTTTCTCCTGATTCTTGGAGCATCCTCGTGTATGCAGTTTGCATTCACACTCTGGCCCCTCTATCTCTTGCCACTCTGGGGAGCCCCTCCCCTCCGCTCATCAAGCCCTTGTCCTTGGGACCTAATCTTCTCACTTGGCTGATACCCCCTCCCCACATCGGGGATCAGACACCCAGTACACCACCTTGTTTGGTTTGTTGAAGTACTAGGTAGATCAAAGAGGTAACCCAGGCTATAGGGACAATGTTTTAGCCTATCCGGGAAAATAAACCATTCCTAAGCAGTGCAGTAGCATCATTTTGTGTATAATTCAAATGCTGATTTATAAATGCTTACCCTAGATGGGAACAAAAGAAAAGGATAAAAATAAGCATGGCACAGACAAGTGATTGGCTGGTTAGCAACCTCGTTGCCTTTGGATACTCTGGTAACTGCTCATAATAAGAAAAGCCACAGAGAAGAAAACAGTCACCGACCTCACTGTGGCCACACATAATTCATAATGGTGCTGACTTGCATAAGAGTGCATAGGAGGTGGAGGTGACAGACATCATTTCAACAAATATTTACTGAGCACCTACTATAGGCCAGGCACTATTTACCAGACTCTGGAAATACAGCCAAGCAAAAGATAGAAGTCTCTTAAGTCTCAGAGATTTCCTTTTAGTCACTAGAGTCTAGTGGGAGAGCCAGGCAATAAATACATAATCAAATAGATACCTAAAGTAATGTTAGATAGCAACAGTTACAGCATTATGAAGAAAATTTAAGAAGAGTGAAAAGATAGAGATCTATGGAGCAGGGGTACTATTTTAGACAGAACGGTCAGGGAAGCTCTCTCTAAAGCAGTGTCATTTGAGCAGGGACCTGAGGGAAGAGAGAAGGAGTCATCTATTTATGTTTGTGGGAGGAGCCTTCCAGGCAAAGAGAACAGCAAGTGCAAAGGCCCTGAGATGGGAACAAGCTTTGCTTAGTGGAGGGGAAGCAAGGTCAAGGGGCTGAGCAATCATTCTCAATGAGGCATCAGTGCCCCCTAGAGGGCATTTTGAAAATGTGAGTGGGTGGGGTTTTTTTGGGGGTTTTTTGTTGTTTTTTTTTTTTAATGGTTTTGGGTTTTGATTTTTAACGGTTCCACTGATTGGAGGACGTTACTTAGAAGAGGGATGTTGGTGGCAGAAAAGACCATATTTCATTTTGTTTGGAACTCTATCAAGAAAATTCACCATTTCAGAAAAAAATTGTATCACTGACAGCCACGCAGTTGTGGACATTAGAATAGCCCCTATAACATGCTTTTATCAATCAGCATTTGGAGCTGTCACTTTCACTATGCTTTTTCATTAGAGGTACAAAACTTCTTCCTACTTCATTATATTTTCAAGTGAAGCTGTGCCCCCGGATTTATATATTAAAATATGTACTATTTTATTGTAAATTATTTCCTTGTGCTTTTTTATGTTATTTTGGGGGCATTGATATCTTACAAATATGTGGATAGGCAAGTTATATTATTTATACCTCTCCTTTCAAGGTACTAAAAGGGGCATTAAAAGTATTTATTATCAAAAGAGGGTGCTAGATCTATTAGGGTTGAGATCCTCTAGAGTAGAGTACACGAGGGGAAGAGTGATGAGAAATAAGGTCAGAAAAGTAACAGAGGGGCCAGATCATGTGGAGCCTTGTAGGGCATGGAGAAGGCTTTGGCTTAGACTCTGAGTGAGATGGGGAGTTGATGGAGGGTTCTAAGCAGAGAGGTGACATGATATGACTTTAATGTGTGAAGAATAGACTTTGGCGTGCAGAAGTGAAGCAGAGAGGTAGGTAGGAGTCTCTTCCAAATAGTCCTGGGGAGACACGATGGTGGCTTGAATCAGGGTGGTAGCAGTAGAGGCAGTGAGAGGTGATCAGACTCTGGATATGTATTTTGCAAGTACAGCCAAGAAGACACGTGGAAGAGATTTTGAGATGAGCCTTCAGAGGATGGAAGAGGACAACAAGCATGAGGACAAGGAGGCGAGGTTGCATGCGGTGTCTGTAATAGGACTGGAACAGAGGTTGTGTCTGGAAGAGGAAAAGGAAAGAACAGCCAGGGAAGATGACATTGTATCCCTTTCAGAGGCAAAAGGCCATGAAAGCCCAGCAGAAGAATTTTGATGTTAAAGCCCTTGAAAGCTTCGGAGCAGGATGGTGAGTGGCTTGGCAGCAGGGGCCCTGCTTCCTTCAACTGTCTTCCTTCATTTGTCACTGTGCTCCTAGCACAGTGCTCACACATGGTAGGATCCTGAATGGATGAAGTAATTATGATCGACCTTAAGGAGGTTAGTCTTTGTAGAGAGAATTCCAAATGGAATTATTTTTAAATTTACAGGACATTTCGGTGTAGTCTTAAACTTGATTAGGAACGTGAAAACAAGAAAGGTAATTAACTGTAGAAATGTACAAGAAACATACACGGCTTGGAGACTAAATGTGCTTTGCCACTTCTGCAAAGATTACTGGCCTGTAAATGCCAGAGAACAGTCTTATCAGATGATCAAATGCTTAGGAATTTTACTTACAATTCTCTCTCTTCATCAAAAATCAAAACGATCATTTTCTCTTAACTTCATTGTTGCAGGAACAACATCAGTAACAGAAATTGACTTTGTGAGACTTTATTGGACTTTTAAAAAAACTCTGCTCAATGAAATTATTGTCAGAAGAGTGTATTATTCTCCAGCTTCATCAAAAGTATGAGAAGAAACTAGCTGGTGACTGGATTGTTTACATAAATATAGAGTAGCACTGTGCTGAGCAAGATGTGATTCAGATAGCCTTGCTTTCCTGAAATAGATCAAAATCCTCCTCTAGGCAGTTTGCTAGGGTTCCATCAAGTGCTTGAGCTGCTGAGATCTTCTCACCATCCACCCAGCCTTCTCTCAGGCTGCATCTAGTAGCTCCTTACCTTGGGGCTTAAAGATCCAATGAATGTTTTTTTTTTGTTTGTTTTTTGTTTTTTGTGGTACGCGGGCCTCTCACTGTTGTGGCCTCTCCCGCTGCGGAGCACAGGCTCTGGACACACAGGCTCAGCGGCCATGGCTCACAGGCCCAGCCGCTCCATGGCATGTGGGATCTTCCCAGACAGGGGCACGAACCCATGTCCCCTGCATCAGCAGGCAGACTGTCAACCACTGCGCCACCAGGGAAGCCCCCCAATGAATGTTTTTTGACAGCACCTCAGGGCTGAAGCAAAGCCAATTGAATGAATGTGTCCAGGTTCCCCATGGCCTATGATGGTCTCTGTACCATAGCCTTTCCCTTAGCCCAGCATCGTGCTTCTGGAACCTCCTCCCCACATCACAGGTTCATCACCAGTGTGGAATGAAGTAAGTCGACTGCAAAGTAAGGAGTCTTCAGGGTTCAAACCATATTCAGATGGGGCAAATTGTGGGTGGACAGCCTTGTAGGCGAAGCCAGCACGACACATAGAAATCATTAGTCAAGCACTCTGGCTCTGGTTGCTTCTTCTCTTGACCCACAGCCTAGGTTCCAAGCTCAGGATTTCTAAATCTATTTATGTTGGCCCTAAATTATAGGTCCACCAAGTTGCAGGTCAGAAATGCTCTCATTCATGTATTTAACAAAGGTATTTTTGAGTTCTTGCCCATATGGGCCAGACTCTTGGGATACAGCAGCACCCAAGACAGACTTGTACTCTCACAGAAGAGATAAGAAATAACAAAAGAAATGAATGCTGTCAAATGTCAAGAACAGGGTGCCATGGGAGGCCTGAGGATAGGGATTGCACCATGTTTAGGGTTCAGGGGAATTTGCTATAAGCGAGTGAGGCTTAGACTGAGCTCTTAGCGATGAGGAGGATTCAGACAAGTGAAGAAAAGGAGAACAATCACAATATGTTATTAAGTGGTGGATAAAAGCAGGTTGTAAAACATACCAACCACAAATGTGTATAGATAGAAATATACGTATGGGTTTAGCGTGGAAAGTCCAAAAGGATTACTTCAAATGTTAATAGTGATTATCTCTGGGTAGTAGAATTATGAGTTGTTTTTAGTTTCTGCATAATATTCTGCATGTTCCAAAATTCCTACTATCAGCATGTTTACATCCGTAGTATGAAAGGAAAATTTGATCTTATGCAAAGCAAACCTGTCTCTGCCCCAAGCCACTCCAGTCCTGACCCAGTGACTGTATCCTCCTCTGAGCTACTTCCAAAGTGCTCTTCTCAGGCTCTGGCGACCAGCCAGTGAACGATCCCCTCACCACTGTTCTTCGATTTCAAACCATTGCTGGCTGACTCACCCCTGGTCAGTGAATGGGCTCCTCTCCTGGGAGCCCGTGTGCAGTGCCACATGCTGCATCCATCATCCTGTCGCCTCACCCGTCTTCTTACATTTTATTTTTTATTTTTATTTAATTTTTATTTAATTTATTTATTTTCTTCTTACATTTTCTGAGCCCCGATTTCTGTCTACAGCCCTATTTTTTCTTTCCATAAATCCCCTCCCCCTAGAATTGCCATCGGATGCCACCAGCAGGCTTGTCATGGAGACTGCCTGCAAAATAGTTCTTCAGTGCTATGAACGCTGTTAAGGTCTCTTTTCCCTTATGAGCACTTCTGGCCCAGATGAAGAAGACTACTCTCAAGTCCATCCATATATGATTTTGAAATACTTTTCTCTAGAATCTGTGGCCTGCTAAGGATACTTGCTCTTTTCTTCATTATCTCCTCCAGCTAATCTTTCACTTCTGAGGCAATAACAGGTTGGAAGGCTCACTCCTGGCTTCAAATGTGATGCCTCTGTGATGTCAGAGCTACACACAGGAATGAGACCAATGCCAGGTCCCATAAGCAAACACATGAGGATGTGCAGAAGCTGGGCTGCCCTTCCTCCTTTTCCTTTTACAGGCCAGGACACCCCACATTCAGCCATTCCACTTCTCTGTTTTGAAGCTGTACTGGGGTGTCTGGGAAAGATGCCTGGAACCTGGTGGGAACAGGTAGAGGCAAGGTAGAGGCAGAACATCACTCTCACTGGCACAGCTCCCTCCATATGCCCTTTTCCTGATGCCAATCCTTAGTGTATTCCAAACCCTGTGTTTGACAGCTGCACAGCCGCTCAGCAATTAAGCCTAGTAATCTCAGAGAATTTGCAAAAGGACAGTGGTAAAGGCTCTCTCCTCCTGCTAAGGCCGTGATCTAGGAAGCTGTGTGGAATTATTGTATGGAAAGCCAGAAGGCAAGAAAGGACAGAATATTAAGTGAGTTTTAGAAACTGCTCTCCAAGATTTTATCATAAAATCAAAGAGTCTTAAAGTTGGAAAGGACTTTCATAAATATTTTCACCATGACTTATGATGCTTATTTGCTGTCTCTGAAAGATAGGAACATGGTTATGGTCTGTTGGTCCCTCGCTTGATCAAGAGAGGTATTTATTTCTTAGCCTTACAGCTAGGCAGTAGGAGGCGGCTTCAGAGGCCACCATATGGAGAGCTCCTAATGATATCTACAAGCACAATCAGCTGCAGCTAAGTCAGCCAAGTCAAGGCTTACCACCCTTTGGCTAGTTAGCATGGAGACAGGACGTCATTGTTTTCAGTAGTGTTCAACCCAGTTGACCCTTCCCATTTTCCAGGGCACCGCCTTCCCACTATGGTCTTGTCTAGTCTCAGCTTTCTTCCCTTCTCTAGCAACCCTTTGGGATGGATGGGATGGAGAAGGAACCACTGTAAACAGATTTATTCATATAAGGAATGGACTGTTCCAACTTAAACCTCATAACTTTATGGCCGGAGTGCAACAACAATTTTGGATTGTGTTGATAGTTGAGGTTTTTAAAATTATTATTAGTATTTAAAAGGACATCCTGCCTTTTAGAGTGGTAACATATACAATTTTATTTAGCTCTTTCGGCCAAGGAATTTCAAGTACTTAAAATACTGGCTTACTCATTCAGCGGATTCATTCTAGACCTACCAAGAGCTACTAAAGCCAAAATTAAAGAATGGATCTCTAGACTAGTCCTCCCAGTCAGTCTCAATCTTTGGCTGCGGTAGGGGGCGGTAAAGGAAGGGTATATCAGAATCTCTGAAGAAGGGGACAGAGGTAATGTATGGAATAAAATGACAATTTTCCTCCAATTAAAAAAAAAAAACCACCTATAGAGAGTAAAGCTCTGAAAAATCTTTCTGACTGGAGAGAATGTGCAGAAGATATAGTAAAAAATATATATTACAGAAGGACTAAGTAATAAAAAGGAAGTGAACACTACCTGGCCAAGATCTGTGCCCTTGATACAAGGAGAACAAGGTAAGAGGCCACTGACAGGTTAGCACAAATCAACCTAAACCACTGGAAACACTCTACCCAGTGCAGCCCTTGCTGATTAATAGAATAGCAGCAGGGCAAACTGCTAAGTCAAAGTGAGCTGCTGCAACCATGGCTGTACTGTGTTATCCTTGAGGGCAAAGGCTAGGTCTTGTCCATAACTCCATCTCCAATGGCTGGAGGTCTGCCTGGCACAGAACAGCTCCCCAGTAAATAAACGTTTCTGACATAAATACACCAGGAAAAGAAATGGACGGGCAACACCCCAGACATGGGGTTAACCACTTTATACCATATTTTCCCTCTTTATTCTCAACAAAATAACTCATTTGAGGAGCAGCAGAGTGTATACCAAGCAAACACAATCCATTTGTATTTGATCTACCCACATAATGCAAGTTCAGATTCATTTTCGCTGGAACACAGTGCCTTGAACAGTAGTAGTATAGTAGGCACTCAATAAATATTTCTTGTATGAATAAATGTAGGTGTGACTTCAAAGGAAATATGTACTGAGAAAATCACTTGCAAACAGTAGGCCCAGATTGATGCTTGATTTCCTCTTATTTTCAGCTCTTGTTCAGAAATGTATCAGGTCAATTAAGACAAATCAAGTCTGTCAAAAACAATACTAAACCACTTTCACCAAGGAGAGGCAGAAAGAATTCTCAATGCCTACATAAAGTTGAATATGCTCATTTATTTTTTCCTGTCTGTGATCCATCAAGAAATATTGCACAATCATTCTAGGAGCCATATTACATTCGAAGAACCAATGGGGGAAAAAATTAGTTGTTGAGAATGAAAGGAAAACATCAATGGCTGTTCGTATTTTCATGCACAATAATACTATTTTCTCAGTATGAAATCCAGTTTATATTACTTTCATTATCAGACCAAACGGACTTTTAAAGAAATAATCAAATGAAAGGTGATTTGTTTTCTTCCAATGCAGGTATTTACATATAACCATTTGTTCAATCTGAAGAGCTTCCTCATTTTCCTTCTGTACTGTGGTGCCATCTCAGAGACGGTTTGCATAAGTAATGCATTTATTTACTAATCTTCAAAGGGTCTCTATTTTTCCTGCCTTCCCACTGTAGTCATTAGGGGTCACAACCCTGCAGGAAATATGGGCTGCCATGGTAACACAAAATGTCTGCTGCTGGGCTTAGCGTAATTCCTCCCTAATAGAAAAACAACGAGCACTAAATCCCATCTTTGATAAACTGGCTTATTGTTGTACAGAGCCTCTACCTGGGAGGTGGAGATCCCTCAGAGCAGTTTTAAATGATACAAATGCAATAGGTATCTGGACTGATTTCTCATTTTGCACAAGGAACTGGGTAAAATTGTACCAGGTCAAGTCAAATTCCTTGTCAAATTTAACAATCATTGGCATTGCACTCAGTAAGTCATCTGCTGGGCACATTTATCAGATGCTACATGGCACTGTGCTCAGGGCTAGAACAAAGCAAATCATTTCCCCAAATCGCTTTTAATCCCCATAGAGAACTACAAATAAAATGTGCCAACTCCATCATTTTCAACTATTTAGTAATGATAGCTATTTTATTAGTTTACAATCTTGTGTATTGAAAGTGGGATGAGCCTGCTCAGGGTTAGAAGACCAGACATGAGAGAAAGATATTCTAATATTGACCTCAAAGAGAAATCATATACTACCACGACAAGAAAAGGCTTTCTCACTTATATTTGGGAACAAAACAAATGTAAAATAATCAAAGGAAGAGCTATGGCCCAATTATTTTGTTCTGAAAGGGAAGTGTTCAGAAAAACATCCGGAAAGTAGCAATGATTACTTAAATAAAATTACACTGTAAATGCTAAAAATCACAATTCTTGTCAAAGTACATACTCATCAACATGTGTGCTTTTGAGGTCCAGTCATGTGGTCACCCCCTTGCAGATTAACAGGAACATTCATTGGCTCTGATTCTCTTTCAGATCTCTAAGGTACACTTGGAGTCTGTTGTTTACTTCTCCTGCTTTCCATTACACCCCCCAAACTTACCCCCTACTCACGCAGGCTGCCGGTCTCACTGTTCTCTGAACATACCATACTGTCCTGCCTCCACATCACTGCACACACTATACCCCTCCCTGTGTCACTAACCCTCCCCACCAAAAGTCTGTGAATCTTTCATGCCTATTATACATTTGAGCATTTAATTATACTCTGTAATGTACATTGTTGCTGATTGTTTCCTAGATCCAGATCTCACCTCCCCAAGGAGATTGCAAAGTCCCTGAGAGCAAGCATCAAGAGTCTCTCTTGCTTCACTGGCTACCACAAGCTGCCATGATGGAATGGCCCACAGGGCAAGGAACTGAGGGTGACCTCCAGACAACAGCCTACAAGGAACTGAAGCCCTCAATCCAACAACCCTCCAGGAACTGAATTCTGCCAACAACCACATGATCTAGGAAGCATATCCTTCCCCAATCCAACTTTCAAATGAGATTCCAGCCCTGGACGATACCTCCATTGCAGCCTGTGAGAGACCTTTAAGCAGAATACTCAGCTAATCCATGCCTGAATTTCTCTCCCATAGAAACTGTGAGATAATAAATGTGTTTAGGTTTAAGCTGCTAAGTTTTGGGGTAATTTGTTACACAGCAATAGATAACTAATACTATGAACCTTGCTACTAGGTTCATATCAAGGGCCCCATAAACACTTGTTGAATCAGAGATATGTGAGAGAGAATTATATGTTTGATATATTCTTCAGTGACTTAAATGTTTGGGAAAACAGCATGACACTTCTTGTTAGATGAAGGTCAGGAACTTTCAGTGATTATCTGGGTCAGCTGCTAACTTCAGAATATGGACGGTGAAGACCAGGGCATCTATTTCTCATCTACCCCTTTATGGTGTCTACCAAATATTAAGAATATTTGTTGAGGGGACTTCCCTGGTGGCGCAGTGGTTAAGAATCCGCCTGCTAGTGCAGGGGACACACTGGTTCGAGCCCTGGTCCGGGAGGATCCCACATGCCAAGGAGCAACTAGGCCCGCGTGCCACAACTACTGAAGCCTGCATGCCTAGAGCCCGTGCTCTGCAACAAGAGAAGCCACCTCAATGAGAGGCCCACGCACCGCAATGAAGAGTAGCCCCCGCTCGCCGCAACTAGAGAAAACCGGCACACAGCAACGAAGACCCAATGCAGCCAAAAATAAATAAATAAATAAAAATAAATCTATAAAAAATTATTTTAAAAAAAGAATATTTGTTGAGTTCACACAGGCCTCTCTTATAACCATCCCCTTGAGTGGCCCAGAGGCTGGTGGTGCCAGCCTCTCCTTTTGATGAGTCCTCACTGTCCACAGAATTAAGTCCAATACCTTAGCCTGTTGTTCAAGCTCTTTCACAGCTGGACCCAAACTACTTCCCCAGCTTTGCCTCTCACCACGTAACCTTCTCAGCCCCATAGTAGTCAGAGTGATCTTTTAAAAACACAAATCTTACCACGTCCTTCCTGTGCTTAAAACCCTCTAATGACTTCCTATTACCCGTAGGACAAAGACTCTGCATAGCCTGGCTCCTTCCCACAGCTGCAGCCTTATCTTGCACCGCCTTTACCCGGCTTCTCTCCTCTCCAGCCCCAACGCTGCGCCTCCAGTTCCTGGGTCTAGCTGTGCTCTGTCCTGCCACAGAGCCTGCAAACATACTACCCCTCTGTCACCTGCTCAGCTCCTACACATCCTTCTGCTCTCACCATAACGTGGCTCCCTCAAGAAGGCATTTGCTGATTTTCCTAACCAAGTCAAGCACTTCATTCTCAGCTCCCAGGGCGCCAAGTACCTCTCCTTTCTAAGGCTTCACATATTTATTTGGCACGTAGTAGGTACTGAATATGTATTTTCAAAATAAAAGTTGAATGGAAGTCATTTCTCTTCTTTAAGCTTCAATTTCCTCCTCCATCTAAAGATAATGTTCTACTTTCTCTTCCAGTTCTGACTAGTTTGTGATTCCAGGTTGGACACCATTCCCACTTTTCACCTCCAACTCCTGAGGCCAGCAACCTTTCTGGATTACTGCATTTCATCTGTTGAGCTTCCTGAAATTAAGGGCACTTTGGTCCACTTTTCTAGCTCCTGAAACTAAACATTAAATCTCAGAAGAGATAACAGAGAGTGTAAAAATGTTTCTCTTTTGAAATCAAAAGAAAATCCAGAGAAGTTTTTAAGAATTACAAATTAATAAAAAGGTATGAGTCATCTGTTCATTTGGTTGTTTATTTAAACCTGATGGTGCCCTAGGGGCTGTCCACGCCTTTCCTGAGGTGAAAAGCCACTTGTGAATGCAGCCTCATGCTCTGAGGGCTTTAGCCCAGTAGATACTCAGTAATTACACTTATCAATCTGTTCTGGAGGGCATCACTGAGAACAGAGCCCCAAATGAAAACAGAAATGCAGCTTTTGGTCATAAATTCCTATAATGTCATGCCTGAAAGTACCCAAGAGATAATCCACTTCAACCTCCTCACTTTACAGACAGGGAAACTGAAGACTAGAGAAGGCGAGCAACCAGCCCAAAGCCACAAAGCTGGTCAGTTTATCTATCCAACAGATTTCAGTGCAGAGCTGGGACCAAAAAACCCCCAAGATCCTTGACCCCCAATTTCTTTGCTCAATGTCATTTCTTGTTTCTTTCTCTCCCTCTCTCTCTTTCTCCCCCCTTCCTCTCTCACCCATTATGAAAAATCTGCTCATTTTCTTCTGAATCTCTTCCCACCTCTCAATAAGTATTTCATTATATGCCTTGCATTTAAGAATGTTTTAAACAAATGAATGCTAAAGAGAAATAAATATCTAAAGACTAAATCTCTGACTATTGTGATTAGGAAATTGTTAAGTGCAATGAACCCTTGACATTCCGGAAGGACATCCAGAAAACTTCATCTCTAACCCCCCTCCAATTCACAAATCCCACAATTATATAGTTGGCATAAATTTCCTCCATAAAACTTCTATTTTTCTCCTAAGGACCATCACATTCTTACTAAGCCAATTGCTCTATCACATCAACCTTGAAATGTGTGCAATTCAAATTTATGCCTCAGCAAAATTACAAATTACTACATGTCATGGGCCTTTAAGACCCACTCATAAATAGTTGAAGCTATGGATGTTATATCAAAAAATGCTCAGGGTCTGCTGATTCTTTAAAGTGACAGCCTTACCAAACCTGAATACGTATTTGAGTCACAGGTCCCAATTCAAGGGAAAGACCACATTATGCCAACATGAAATCTGGAAAACTATTGGCTCATGACTTACATGTGAAAGCAGAGAATATGTTGAGTGGGCCTAGAAATGGAAGAGAAAGGAAAATCAGATCCGTCCTGATCATGGAAGAGCTTTCCAGCTCCCTCTTGTCTGGGTATTAGAGTCTATTTTGACTGCAGTTATGAATGGGGCATTTGTGCCCAGCCCTGTGCTATGTTATGCTGTGGGAATTTACAAAGAACTGTATAACTAGGTTTCTGCTCTTGAGGGGCTTAAAGTGAAGCTGGGGAGTCCAGGCGAGTTCACTGGAAATTGGTAAATTGCAATGCAAGGGAAGAGATATTATTTAACAGCATTTAGCAGAAAAGTAAAGCATTTGAGCAAGGGAAGATGAGGGGGCTGAGGTAGACTTGGAAGGGTCTTTGGAGGACCCCAAAGACAGACTGGGGTTTGGCTGCAGGTACTCTAACCATCAAGGGGAAACTCAAGGGGTACTTTGCCTATCTCAGATTTTATTTTCTGACCTCTTTGGAAGGGAAAAGAGTCCCCAGTGTCACACAGCACAGGAGTCTCTACATAGTGGAGGCTTGATAATCCCCTATTTGGGGAAAACGTCATTGATGTACAACCTACATACAGAAATATGCACAAATCGCAAGTGTTTAGTTTGATGAATTTTCAAAAATTGAATATGTTCTTGTAACCAGCACCCAGATCAAGAAATACAACCTGACCTGCACTCCAGAAGCCCCTCCAGTTCCCCCTCCCTGTCACTGCCCCCCAAGATTAAAGAGTTTAATTTTGCCTGGTTTCAAACTTTATATAAATGGAATCTTGCAGCATGATAGTATTTTCTCCTTTGTGTCAAGCTTCTTCCACTCACATTGTGTTTGCAAGATCAGTCCTGTTATTGCATGTAACTGTGCATATAGACCTTTCTGGAAGCAATTAGACAGTTTCGTGATGGTTGCACATAGTTATCATGTGTCAGGAACACAGGAAATCATCCAGTCACTGCTTCTGGGAACAATCAAATGGAATAGATATTCAACAGGGAAGGAAGGAAGGAAGGAAGGAAGGGAGAAAGGAAGGAAGGAAGGGAGGAAGGAAGGAAGGAAGGAAGGAAGGAAAGAAGCAAGAGGATGAAGAAAATAGACTGGGCCTCTACAGCCAGGTCCTTGAGGGAAATTGGCTCCCAGCAATTAGGTGAAAGGTGAAAGGGATAAGAGGTCTGAGTGGCAGACCTGATTGACATTAACATAAACCATCAGGTTAACCCAGAGACAAATAGGAGTGGCACTTGAAATTTACATAAATGCTATGCCCAGCCGCAATCAAGGTTCTGTAGGAAGAACTAAGGAAAAAAACTTGCAACCCGAACTGAGGAGAAACAATGGTGGCCCTAAACTGTGTTTATCTGGCAGGAAAGAAGGGAGATTTGGGGAAAGATTTTTGTTTAAGTTGGTACTGAGGTAACCAATGGATGCTGGGACTTAATGCCACCTCTTTTTGGAGGGAAGGATAAATGTATATGCTCTGACGGTACCCCTGCAAATCATTCCCCCCTCTCACGTCCCCCAACCTCTCTGAGCCTTCCTACAGTGCACCAAGCCCTGGGCTAGGCGTACGGTGGTAAACAGACCCAGCCTCTGTCTTTATGGAGCTCACAGCCAGTACTTAACACTGTGCGACAGCAATCTGGCACATCCATGAACCACATAGCATCCCTCTGGAAGGCTTCTTCACCAAAATGAAAGATTGCCCGTCACCCTTAGCAGTCCTCTCCACTCCACTCCTACACAGGGAATCTAGTCTAGGGTGGGAGTTATACATTATTTAAAGTATTCTGTGCTACCCATCCTGTGCCTCAGGAGAAAGGGAACAATTCCCAGGACCTGTGAGAGGCCTGAGAGGAAGAAGACACATGACAGTTCCTGATTCTGGATAGCTTGTAGATGGGAAATCACAATTCCAGAGAGAGTTCCTCCAGGGTGACTTTGAGTATCTTCTTCCCTGCCCCTTTGCCCCAGCACATACCCAAATCCTGGGGCCATGGATTCCTAGTCTCTCCTCTGTCTCCCTCTGCCTGGGCATAATGATATGATAAGGAGCCATGGCTCCTTACTTGAGGAAAACTAAAGCAAGTTGTTTGGGATTTATCTGAAATAGGTCTCTGTTTGAGTTCTCAGGAACTGTGTGTAGGCTAGGACAATTTCTGAAGGCAATTGGGACTGGTGGCCAATACCAAGACAATAGAAACTGCCATTTTTTGGTGTCAAGTACCTTGCATAATAGCAAAATTATGGAATATTTATTATGGGCCAGACTCCATCTAAAGGTTTGACATATATTAACTCACTTAATCCTCACAGCTGTCCTATGAATTAGATGCTATTATTACCACCATTTTACAGATGAGGCCACATGAGTTTAAGCAAATTGCCTTAGGTCACACAACTGGTAAATCAGGGAAGCTGGGATTCTGGTGCTGTAGTTTGGGCTCTAAGCAGTACCCCCATGATCTCTCTTTTGTGCAATGTCTCATTTAATTCTCTCACTAGTCCTGTGAAGTAGGAGTTATATCATTTTATAGAAGAGGACACTGTGGGTCAGAGAAACTTGTTTACATTCTCACAGTTAGCAAGTGACAGAGCAGGATTTGAAGTTAATTTGTTTCTCTGTAAAATCTCATCTTGAACCTGGTAGAGTAAGGTACAGGGATTTGCTTGGTCTGACCTGGACAAGGCTTCTAGCCTCAAGTTTTCACCATTGTGTCCTCTCTTCACTCAACCAAGGGAACTGAGGTCAAAGTCTTGCAAGACAAAGATGAGAAATCCAAACTGTGAACCGATTTCCTGAGAGGTGGGGGGAAGGGGGCCCAATGTTTTTATATTATCAGAAGAAGAATATGGCACAGTGGTTAAAAGCACACGAATGAGTGCAACTAGCCTGGTCTTGAATCTCCATTTCTATCACTTACCAGCCGTATAACCTTTGGGAAATTCACCTAACCTCTCTGAGCCTCGGTTTTCTCCTTTGTAAAATGAAAATAAGAGTTCCTACAACATACAGGTTTGGGTGGTTATTAAGTAAGAACTCATGAAAGCCATTCACTGCAGTACCTGGCTTAGGAAAATGCCTAATAAATGGCTGCTTACATTACTTTTAGTTCTCCTTCTTGCCACATCTCGTTTCCCCCCAACCCCAGGCACAAGGTACACCCAGTGTCTAATCTACAGTGTGAGGCCCAGAGGTGCCAGGGTGCATTTGAAAGGACATGTAGGTAGAGAAGTCATCAAGACGAGGACAAGGAGGCAGAATGCCCAGACAGAGCAAAGCCACTTCCAATCGCAACATGACTTTTCCAAATCTAAAATCATTTTCACATAGACTGGCTGGCAAATGAAGACTTTTCTAAAACTCTAAACCAACTTTTATTTTTGTAAATGAAAAGATGCTGACGTGTTTTGGCGCTCCTGAGAGCAAAATGTTTCTCTGGTCTTCAAGGGTGCTTAGCAAAATGATAAATGATTACATATACAGCCGGCCGAAGACTGCCCTTTAGCTTCCCAAGATAATCTCTTCCCAGAAACAATTTATGTTGAGTGTTTGATAGCTTCATGGGTACAGAAGCAATACCACCTGCTTGCTGCCTTAAAGATAGCGAGTTTAAAGTGAGCGAGAGGGGTCTAGGCAGGCCAGGGGTTGCTGTAGCTGACCATCCTGTGGGTTGCAGTAGCTATATACTGGAGCAATTTAGGCTTGTTTTGCAGCAATCAAGGGTGGTTTTGTGCAGTCCTGCTCATCTCTTCCCATTTCTCTGGGGATGAGGGTAGAGCTATGGACTGACTGTACTTCTAAAAGCCTCGTGTCTTTTTATAACACCAGCCAGAGAAGCCTCCCTGACTTTTTGTACCAGAGTTCCAAATGCCACTCAGAACTGAGCTAGGAATCAAACATTATTACCGATAATAATAATGTGAAAATGCTATTTACTGTGCTGGGCACCGGGCAAAGCACTTTACCTGCATTAGCCTATTTAATGTTCACAACAACCCTATGGGTTTGGTCCCTGTGATGACCCTTCATTTTATAGATGAGGCCTAGAAAGGCTAAGTAATTTCTGAAGTTCTCACTAATTGGAAATGGCAGAGCTAAGGCCGGAACCCAATTTATTTTGACCCGAGATAGAGTGATACTTCCTTTGGAAAGAAAAAGAACTTTCTGGACTCTTGGGATTGCTGTCATTTTGGAAGTTAGTCAACTTGTATGTATATACCATAGCACTGAGTCGCTGTTCTCAGCAACTCCTACTGGAAACAGAATTTGGAGAGGGAACCTCCAAAACCCAAATGTGATGGAGAATAAAAATGGAATGTTTTTAATAATACTTTTTAGAAACAAAACAACATTTATACATGCCATGTTTCTGTTGTCTCAATATTAAATTTTGAAAAGATCTTATGGAAATAAAACAAATTAAAGTATAAGACCAGAAAGCACATACATAATGATTATAGAAACACAGAAGTGTTTCCATGGAAGAGAAAATTTAAATGAATTTCAATGAAATGAAAAAAACAGAAAACGGAACGCTTTTATTGGAAACGAGCTACACTTCAAGAAGTGTACTTTGCAAGCCCCTGAATTTCAAGTTCTAATAGCTGTCAGATAGCATTGTCATATTGTGGAGGAAAATGTGCTCAGTTTCTGCAGATGGGCTTATTTCTGGCACTTACTAGCTGAAAAATCACTTGTAAAGAATTAGGTAAAGGATAATATGAAAGGCCTCGGGATTCAGGAAGTATTTTCTCCTGGATTTCATTAAATCTAATGAGTCAGATCAGTTTGGAGCCTTCAGATTTTGTGTGTAGTATTTTTTAAAGAATGTCTATTGGATAACTAATAAATGAAAAAAAACACACAATTTTCTGTCTCCTGTACTCCTCCAAAAAAGCTCTTAAAAAAATAGAATCAAATCCTTTTCAAAAGCATGCTTTCAGGGGCTTCCCTGGTGGCGCAGTGGTTGAGAGTCCACCTGCCGATGCAGGGAACACGGGTTCGTGCCCTGGTCCGGGAAGATCCCACATGCCGCGGAGCGGCTGGGCCCGTGAACCATGGCAGCTGAGCCTGCGCTTCCGGAGACTGTGCTCCGCAATGGGAGAGGCCACGGCAGTGAGAGGCCTGCGTACCACCAAAAAAAAAAAAAAAAAAAAAAAAAAAAAAAAAAAAAAAAAAGCATGCTTTCAGTGGCCATTTTACTTGCCACCAAATACTTGGCTTGAGCTCACTTGAAAATCCTAGTGTGCAGCCATACTGAGGGTCTCCTGTCTTAAAACGCAAGCCTGACAAGGAAATCATCATGGCCTTTATATCCCAAGTCAGTCTGAAAATGTCATGGCTTTCATGAGAACTCAAGTTGACTTAGTGCCAACTACATGAAAGATGCACTATACTATGTGCCAGGAAGGGCACAAAGATGACTAATGCCCAGTTGTTGCCCTCAGGGAGATTTGTCATCTAGTGAAGACAAATGGAATCCACAAACCGGGAACCAGATGACTTGGACAAGTCTCTCTGGGCTGCCATTTTGTATCCAAAACATGACACCAGTTAACATTCTCTAATTCTGTGAATGTGAATACCCCAGAAATAATACAGATCATAACTGCTGGAAAAGTTCAGAGGGGAAAGGCTACTGTACATAAAGACATTCTACAACCCCTACCTCTCCACCCCCAAAACACAGACATGGCATTGTGCTGACTGGCATCTTTAAATTATTAAATTATTTCTGAGGGAAAAGCTTGGAAAATTGAAAATGGCACTTTTCAGGCCATGGTCACAAGGAAGCAGGCACCTCATGTGACCGGCCCATACTCTGAGTAATGGGCCCAGGTTGGAGTAGTCAGTCCATAGAGGTTGTGTCTACACAACTGGAAACATCTACACAAATCCAGAGCATCATCTCAACGATACATTTTATCCATAGAGTTGTCTGGAATCTTGCAGATGTAGCCTCCAGATCAAATGAGCAAAATGTAGTTTTTGAGTTTCTGTTCAGTTAGGAGTAGGATTTGCAATTCTCACGTCTAATGGACTTGATTCCCTTCTCAAAACCCGATTTATAGAACTTCTCTACAGGTCAGTATGGTGAAAACTCTAGTGATAGGACAGCTATCATGCCCTCCCCACCCTAGCAATTTCCTGAGAGCACATTGTGTGCTGGTCATCGTGCTAGGATCTGGGGAGGCTCCAAGAGGAATGACACTCCACACTTGGCTTTGAAGATATCTGTACCTGGTAAGGAAGACAGAGATCTAAAGCAGAGGTTGCCATTTTTTTTTTTTCAGTTTAAAATGCGACCTCATACTCAATAAAGGTTGCTAATCAACGGTTTAGTGTGGGGCATTTAGAGCTCAAATATTCACAAGACCTAGACAAGTAACCAGCCGGGCCTGGCAGAGGCTGGCAAAGTGGAGAAGGTCTGCGCTGTGGGGAAGGGGAGCCACAGCTCAGTCCTAGTGAGGGCTTGCCTTGGAGAAATGGTCCAGGGTTGCCAAATCTTTTGCTTCTTCTCCCCCAAATCCAGAAATCCTGATTTTTAATAAAGTGAAATCTCTCTCAATTTTTTAATGTTAGCAACTAATTTTAAAACATGTATTTAACACCATGCAAGGGCCAAATATGCAAGGGCAGTGAGCCCACTGCAGAAGTCTGCAGGCTGCCAATGTATCATGCTCGCTTTAACAAAGTCATGCTGACTGGGGTTTTGCTGCTAACTGGCCACCTGATTTCGTGAAAGTCTCATGACTTCTTCTCTGGGCCTCAGTTTTCTCACCTGGAAAATGGGGTTAAATGTCTATTTTCTCAGAGTGTGATAAGGAATCTAATGAAATTAAAAATGTGAAAATGATTAAGAAAAGTGTTTTTAAACTACAAAGGGTGGGACTCCTGAGATACTCCAGCTTTGGCTGCTTTGCCTAACCAGCTCATTCTAATTCAGAACGGTCCCAACGGCTTCAAATAGATCCTCAATGTCTCTTCACGTTTTTGCAAGTTGAGGTGGAGCATTTCTATATAGGTGAACTTATTGCAAATGCACCCAATTCCACATGACATAAACACTGGGTTAATGGGTTTTGAATAAATAATAAAACTACATTCATGTGCATCTGATTTGGCAATTATTTAGAATCATATTAGACCCTGTCTGATGCAGAGGGCATAATTGGCCTTTCTCAGAACTACAGATTAGCACCTTTGTTCTCACTATTCAAACTGAGAGAATTCAGTTTTATAAATAGAGAGATTGGTATTGTCTCCACATCAGTTCGGGGAAATGTTTTAAATTGTGAAGTTTGGAACACCCCTTTAATTTCATTCTGGTCATCCCACTCCTAATCACATCACTCAACCAACACTGACACATAACACTACAATTTCTAATAAACAGCTGCATTAAGGCCAGTTAAGCTGGAAAGTCCATTGTGAATTTAGAGACTGTAGCTCTGCCGAATGACAAGTCATATCAGTCCTCAAGTTTACCTCAGCTATTCTGCTTGTCTCTTTTAGAGAAACAACATGTAGTCCATTTGTTTTCTTTGGGATCAAATTTTGTCCTGAGGTTTTAGTTTACTGCCTCAAACATCAAAACCCAACTTGTAGAAGGTGCTGCAAGAAGCTGGGCAGGATGCATATTTTTCAGTCTCAGAAACTAGCTCTTTTTGGTAAGATTCTTATGTGGAATGTCTGGTTTTAGAATAAGGTAGAACTTCATTTGAAAGGAAAATTTTGCCTTTTGATTACTTGCCTTGAACACTCTTTTCCCCTTAATTCCATCAGGTTTTCTATACTTTTTTCCTGTCTTTATAATCAGAGGCCAAAGTGTCCCTTTCACTCCACATACAGGAATTGAGCTGGATTATGGAAAAAAACCCAAAACTTGTGACTGAAAACTCCCACAGATTGTGCCTGTGCAGGCAATCGATCTGTAAAAAGCAACTACCTATCTAACGTGAAACCGCTCTATACAGAGTTTTCAACAAACACATCATGCCAGGGAACAGATCAGGGACCCTTTCAGCTGTGATTTTGATTCTTTTTTTTTAATCCGGAGATAGCTTCCTTGAAGGAGAATAGCTCCTTTGGAGACCTTTCTGTCTTTCAGGTCCTTTCATAAGCTCTACTTGGCCACTAATTTGCTTCCATGGAGAGGTGACTTGAAAACACCACAATAATAAGCCATTGAGCATGTGGATGGACAAATTTTTATGCATTAATAAACTGACTTTTTGGAAAAAAATTAAGGCAAGAAAAATTCTTTATGTCTTACTGATGTGAAATCTTGTCATAAGAAATGCTAGGCAAAAGAACTAAAAAGCATAGATGAAAAACGGACCTACTTCTTATTATTTTGCTTGTTCTGACCTTATACAAATACCACCATATGCGTATTTCTCCAAAATGGAACAATACTGAAACCCAACACAAGATCTCCTAAAGCACAGATTGAGGCCGCAACAAAACACTGGTCATCAGCATCATGATTAACTGCATTTTTAGATCTTGGCTCGTCTGGTTTTCTGTTATTCCAATAATGTGTAACAACTGATTTAGCCAGTCATATCGACCCTTTGCCAAAGTGGCAGGACCTCCTGAAGAGCATACAGAGAAATAAAATGTTTATATGAATATCTATCTATATATCTATACAATATTTTATATATAAGCAAGTTACAGAGCATTGCCCTGAAAACAGGATTTTTCTTTTTCAGTGCCACTAAAGACTATTAATTCCTTAAAGCAGATGTAAAATAATGCAATTATTATTAACTAAACAACTACTATTTTTAAAAATACAACTTTGAAAACACCCAGTTAGAGGGAGCAGTGTTTGTTGATCACATTTTAAATATTTCATGATCAAGCCAAACATCCTCTGTAGGACATGTGGGGAGAACCCCAACAAACAGAAATCGACAGTAACTTTCTTTCCCTGCCTTTAAGTGGACATTTCTGTACATGCTAATCACTACACCGTTGATAATAAAAAGACATGAAATTCAATAATCCTATTCTGTTTTATGTCAAATAAACAAGATTCATAAAAACTTCTCAGTATTGCCATATTTTTTGGTGTCTGTAACTTTTTTTTACTATTGCCATATTTTAAAATAAATTTACAGCTATCAACCAGCACTACACATAATAATTTATTGTACCTGAATATTTACTTCAGCTGAATAAAGTCCATATGTTTCAAATAAACCTGAAAGACATTTGTGTTTTAATCTAATTCTCCCAGTTAAACAATATACTAATTAGTCATATATTTCATAAAAGTTACAGGGATGTAATAGCAGCTTGTAAATTGCCTTGCATTGCATAATATGTGATTCCATAAATCATCACAAAGCATAAAATAATAAGCAAGACCAAAGGCTGGGTAAAAATTAAACTATAAAACATGATGTCAACTAAATTTATCATCTTATCTTTTTTTAAGAAGCTATGACTGGACATTTAAGAATAAAAGGAGAAACTGTCTGTGAAAAGACAACCCACTTTGTTTAGATTGCAGCCATCTTTAGAAACGGGAGAGATATACAGAGAAAACAGGATCATGTAGCCACTGATTTCCATTTTTAAGAGGAATTATTAGCTAACCAACCAGTTCAGATTTGATTACATATAAAAGGTCTCTATTTCACGTCAGGGAGGGAAAAGGATACGGGATCAGGGTGATGGGGAAGACAACATAAATAGCACTTTACCACTACCAAAATTAGAAATCGAACTGGTTTTTACTCCTCATAGGTGACATTAAAGCAGAAGAGGCATCTAGATGCATTGTATATATTTATAACCTCATTAAGAATATTTTATCTCTATTTTCCTCCACTAAATTCTTTTCACTGGAATCACAAAAATAACCCCAGATTAACCAAAATGTACAGTTTGAAAATCTTTCCACAAAATGCTTTCTATTCTCTTTACTTATTCCTTCTGGATTCTGGGAGCAATGGTACTCAATCTCTAAATTAGCTACTATTTGACATAACCCCCAGGTCCCTGCTTTCTGCATCCTTCTCTCAGAAAAGCCAATACAGAATGCTGAATATTTTCCACCTAGACACAGATACATAAAAACAAATACTCTTAGATTTATTAAGTGTCTTAGACAACAAAGAGGCAAACTTCTATTTTAAATATAGCAAAGTTTCAATGAAAAATACCATGAGTATTAATATCGATAGAATTCTAAGGAGACATATACGCGATTTTTCTTTATATTAGTTTTCATCAAGTAAAATATGTTCCTTTATGCCATCAAACTCCAAAGAAATCACCCTAAACCAATAGAAAATTCCACTGAGATATCAAAACGTTCTTACCAAAATTCTTGAAACCACCCAACCGATTTTTTAGAATAACAAGTTTTAAAACTCGTGTACATATTAATTATACTAAAAACCTCTCCAAACTTCACTTAATTTCATTTATAGCCTCCGAAAACATGAGAACTTCTTTAATACCCTGGTGCCCCCTTTTGGTGTAGCTAGATCAAGGCATTTTTTTTCAATTAAAAAAAAATCATATACACTCTACGTATTCATTCACAAGACAGTGGTGTTTAACTTGGGAAATGTCGATTCACACTGCAGATGGCTCATGGTTATTAGAGCTTTTGTTCTGCCTTTACTCTTACCAGTTATTGATCTAAAACATGTGCAAACAAACAAAGCTAACTCTTTGAGTGGGAAAGGAAAAGTGTCCTTTCCCTTAGACAATCGGCATAGCACTGCTCAGATTCCTCGAGTTCTTGTCCCAGTCTTCATGGTAAATAAGTGACCCGTTACCTTTGCTACAGGACATTCAATGGCTTGCTGACGGCTGCATTCAGAAGATATTTTTTGTCTTCAATACATTTATGCTGTATGTCTGTCTATCATCCTGAGGAAAGAAAGGCTGGTGAGGCATGTATAGGTCCCAACATCTATTGACAAACAGCAAGCCCAAGAATGGAGACACAGTCTGGTAAACAAGCTTGTCAGAGGGGGAAATAAAAGTCAGCACTTTAAAGAGTTTGACCAGAATTTAAGAAAAGGAAGAAAATTAAATAACCTTACGACTTTTCATATGTTAGAGCTGGTAATTATGCCTCAGAAATAAGTTCTTTCCACCTTCAACAGCACTGTGTGAAGAAGACGAGCTGATTTCCAGCAGGGATATTGAATCCTTCCATCTGAAGGACCAATCAAGTGTGAAGTACAGTATAGTTTTAGATTCAATTGAAAGGAAAAAGCTTGACTACTAGTTCATAGCATGACAACTTTCATGGATTAGTTCAGACCCTATTCTCCTCCCTGAAAGGGTATCACAGCATGAAGACAGTTTTCAATGCGCTAAACTTTAATAGCTGAATGGGGGAGCCAAAGCTTCCCTTTGGTCTCTATAGAAACAGTAGAGCCAAAATTTGAGGCAAAATTAAGGTCTTTGGTCTTAGGTGCCGTATCTCTCCTCAGAGGTTCCTTTTCACAAACAGACTTTGGCCCTTATCAAATGTATACTCTCATGGGGCTACTGTAGAAAGGGAAGAGGCAAAACCTACTTCATTATTTTCCCCTCTGAACTCCACACAGGCGGCCATTTCAATGAAACACCGGCGAGCCGGCTGGGAT
Source organism: Mesoplodon densirostris (assembly GCF_025265405.1). Taxonomy (NCBI): domain Eukaryota; kingdom Metazoa; phylum Chordata; class Mammalia; order Artiodactyla; family Ziphiidae; genus Mesoplodon; species Mesoplodon densirostris. The sequence goes on from NC_082681.1 coordinate 17,876,960, forward strand.
GTGTGGCTCCCGGTGTCAAAGGCAGGTGGAATCATCTGTAAGGAAAGACTACGCTTTGCTGTGGTGGTGGTGGTGGCGGCTGCTGACGGAAAGCACTTCCTGTTCATCCCCGCGACCACTGCACCGCGCCCCGCCCGCGCGCTCAGGCTGGAGCAGGCCCCGCCCCTCCCTCCTCTCCTTCGGCCTTCCCACTCAGCGCGGCCCTGGCCATTTTCCCACAACAGCCTCCACGGCTGCCCGGGAATCATTCGCCCTCCCCTGCCCCACGTCCTCACGGTACACTGGCAGAAGAAAGAGGTGCTTCAAGAACACTGAAGGGCTGTTAAAGGTGGCACAAACGAGACGCTTTATTAAGAATCGACCGTGCTTGAATGTCCTTTGTCAGAATTTCCAGTCATAGGCACCAAGACCCTAAAACTGGAGGATTTTCTTCTAACAATACAGTTTTCCTTCCCACTCACGTCGGCGGTGTCTGAACCTACCTAAAACATTATTTTGGTTCTCTTCTCCCTCCCTCGTTACAACTTCAGGTTCAGGACTCCTTTACGGATAAGAAAATGCAGGCTCCTCATGTGCCTAAGAAAGGGGACTCCAGACATGTGCTGAAGAAGATCGAGGATTCATTTCCCTGGAAGCTTATAACCACCATAGCAGGATGGGGACTGGGGAAACCACCCATCCCTCCGTGGGGCTGATGAGTTTAGATATTGATGAGAAAATCTCTAAAGAACATGAATTAGGGGACGTCAGAAATGGCTTTCTGCAGAAAATCCTATCAACAGTATGATAGAAGAACTGGCTTGAAAATCTATCAGCCTTTAAGAGCTATCAGTGGGACCAAACCCATGGCTGGGGTCCCCTTGTGTAAAACTTCACATTCATATGATGCCAGCAATACTACAGTACAATTGTTGTCTAGCACCTGGACTTCCAGAACCCTCAGGAAGGAGCTCAAAAACATTTTTAGCGTGGAAAAAGGTACCCTTTGGCACCCTGAATCAAAAAACATGGCCCAAAGGGACAGAATTACTCCAAGTGTGAGGTGACTACTTGGGCTGCTTGAAAGCCAAGAGGCATTGGAGAAAGAACAGAAGAAAGAAACAAAAATGGGCAGACTCACCGACAGCAGAAACAGCAGAGATTAGAAGTAGTAGAGATGGATGCAGAGGCTACGGTGATGGTGTCAGGGACAGAAACAGAAGATCACAAGTGAGAAGTAGTGACACCCAAAAGTTTCTCAGGGCATCCCAATCAATAAAGTTTCACAGAGTGAAGAAGATATTTGCCACATACAGAGCAGAGTAACAAACTCATTCATGCATCCCTGCATCCCATCCATTTATAGTTACATCTATGGAGCACCATATTTAAAAAAGCACAGACACATATAGTACCTTGTAGAAATATTTTCATCAACAGCCATTTACAATTTTAAAGTTAGTGTATAAATCTCAAAGTACCTAGAATATTTGCCAATTCACACAGGCTCATTCCTCTGAAGGTGCTATATAGCTGAGATATTCCTGGAATATTTGTGATTCACTAGTTGTATTTTATTTATTGAAATTATTCCCAATGCTTATTATTATTTTTAAATGGCATAGCATTGAGCCATGTACACAGTAGGCACTCCATAACTGTTTGTTGAGTGAGTGAATAAATCATGAAAAAGTCAATAGTAAAATAACCAAGAAGGGATTCCTTTGGCCAGATTCTTTAAATAATTCATGCATATACTCATGCATTCAACCAGCATTTATTGACTGTGTAATGCACAGAATGGTTGTGTGTGTATTGGTCTGTGTGTTACAGGGTGCTGGAGTTGACAAAAGTCAACATGATGTACAGAAAAACCCTGCAAGCACCCATTAATGTAATATCCATTTGTTAGATCCATCAGACTAATATGAAAATACAAATGGCCAAGAAAAACTTAAAAATATCATTGTAACTAATAATTAAAAAATACAATCAAAACAATGAGATACATATTGATAATTACATGCAGTAGAGTTGGTGTAGGTAGACAAACAGCCTTTCAAGAGGGAAGTCTGTCAAGTTTAAAAGCTCCAAAGAAGATATACAGATTGCCAACAAACACATGAAAGGATCGTCAACATCACTAATCATTAGAGAAATGCAAATCAAAACTACAATGAGGTATCACCACACACCGATCAGAATGGCCATCATCAAAAAAAATCTACAAACAATAAATACTGGAGAGGGTGTGAAGAAAAGGGAACCCTCTTGCACTGTCGGTGGGAATGTGAATTGATACAGCCACTATGGAGAACAGTATGGAAGTTCCTTAAAATACTACAAATAGAACTACCATATGATCCAGCAATCCCACTCCTGGGCATATACCCTGAGAAAACCATAATTCAAAGAGAGTCATGTACCACAATGTTCACTGCAGCTCTACTTACAGTAGCCAGGACATGGAAGCAACCTAAGTGTCCACTGACAGATGAATGGATAAAGAAGATGTGACACATATATACAATGGAATATTAGTCAGCCATAAAAAGACACGAAATTGAGTTATTTGTAGTGAGGTGGATGGACCTAGAGTCTGTCATACAGAGTGAAGTAAGTCAGAAAGAGAAAAACAAATACCATATGCTAACACATATATATGGAATCTAAAAAAGAAAGAGAAAAAATGGTTCTGATGAACCTAGGACAGGTTCAAAGGATAGGAATAAAGACGTAGACATAGAGAATGGACTTGAGGACATGGGGAGGGGGAAGGGTAAGCTGGGACGAAGTGAGAGAGTAGCATTGACATATCTACACTACCAAATGTAAAATAGATAGCTAGTGGGAAGCAGGCGCATAGCACAGGGAGATCAGCTCAGTGCTTTGTGACCACCTAGAGGGGTGGGATGCGGAGGGTGGGAGGGAGACACAAGAGGGAGGGGATATGGGGATATATGTATACATATAGCTGATTCACTTTGTTATACGGCAGAAACTAACACACCATTGTAAAGCAATTATACTCTAATAAATATGTTAAAAAAGAAAAAAAACACACTAACTCTTGGGCTCAGTAATTCCATTTCTAGGAACATATCCTAAGGTAATAATTAAAGATGTGCACAAGATTAAACTACAGTATTTCATTGCAATATTATTCATATTAATAAAATATAATACAACCTGAACTGGGGTCTTGAATGCTTTATACTACAGCCATACAATGAGATCAATTAAACAGCCATTGGAAAACACTTTTGAGAAGAATATGAACATGTAAAGATATTCTCAAAATACTAAGTGAAAAGCAAAGGTTTTAAAAGATATTTATTGATTTTGATTATCAAAGTGATCCATATATAATAATTCAAACAAAATTGAAGAGAGTTGAAAGTAAAAGTTCACTATGGTACCAGAAATAAGTACTGTTAGCAGTTTGGTATACATGCTTCCAGACTTATTTCTTTTGCATATACAAATGTTATCAATAAGTTGGACTAACAGAAGTCATGGAACTAATAGAAGTCACGGAATAAAAAGGTATGCACTGCTTAGTTCAAATTCATATTTAATCGGGCATCCCACATTTTTATTTGCTATATCTGGCAACATTAGTTCAGAAGCAAAGCAAGGAGATGATAAAGAGGTAAGGGAGACAGGAAGTGCCTTCCTGACTGCTGCTGTTGTAAATTGGCTTTTCACCAGCAGGTGTTTAAAACTGACTCTTTCCTGGATGCTTTTGTGATTTCATGGATGCTTGCGAGACCCCGCATTGCAGAGGACCTTTAGCCTGCAGATCTCTCATGCAAGTGTGGCCCTTGTCTGATCCCTGGGGTACAGTCACAGATGCCTTGCTCTGACAGCCTCTGGGAGTGCGGGTATCCCCCGACACAGCAGCAATTCGCTTTTGCCCTTGCCATTACAGCACTGGCCAGCCTCTTACATTTTCCAGGTGAGAGTCAGACACCATTTCATCCTGTCTCCCTCACTGCAGGGGACACACACCAAGCTCTCTAAGTAATCTCTTGAAATTCCTCTCTCCTGACTTGATGTAGAGGGAGAAGAAGTACCCTCTACCTCTCCTTGGGGAGGGGAGCTCACAGCACAGCCCTCTTGAAAGAAATCTTCCTTACAAATCCTCCTCTAATCTCCAACATCCAGATCCTTCTACATCCTTATTATGGGTGAAGTGTTTAAGAGTTTTGAAGTCAGTTATTGGCTCTCTACTTTAAAATTCAAACAAGGTAGCCTGTCTCACTAATCACTTCAATATCTATTGTATCTTGATGCCTTGGTCAAAACTTCTAATTTAATATCCTGTTCTACCAACACTCTTACTATTGTTCCCCTAGTCAGCTCTCTGACATTCTCCACAATTGAAATCCTTCCTGGGGATATATGTATACATATAGCTGATTCACTTTGTTGTATAGCAGAAACTAACACACCATTGTAAAGCAATTATACTCCAATAAAGATGTAAAAAAACACACACACACACACAAAAGAAAACCTTCCTGACTGTCCTCACACTCTGCCCTACCAACACCATCAATATTTATGGTTTGTGATGTCAGTGTTGTTTAGCAAACCCAGTGGTTCTCAAAGTGTGGCCCTTGAAACAGCAGTAGCAGAACCATCTGGAAGCGTACTAGAAATGCAAATTCTCAGCTCACCTCAGACCTACTGAATCAAAACCCCTGGCATTGTGGGACCCAGCACTCAGTGCTTTTTAACAAGCCCTCCAGGGCATTCTGATACACATTGAAGTTTGAGAACCAAGTCTCTAGACAGTGCTCTCTCTCCTCCTTTCCACAGAAGTAATGTCAAGCCTTCATTCTCTTCATACCCCCTTGTTGTATAGTTACCTCACCCTTCACTCCCAGCAAATGAACTCACATTCAAATTCACATAAAAAAATTGAAAGCTTCAAATGGAAATTCCCTAAACTTCCTGCCACCAAATCTACAGACTTACCTGTAGTTCTGCCCGTCCTTCTCTCCTATTAAAATGGAAGAAGATAAAACCAGTCCTGCCACCCAAGCTCTGAGTCCCAGCCTCTCTAGTTTCTCAGGAACCTTGCTTTAAGGATTATTTACTCTCTCACCTAAATTGACAATCTCCCCAACCAAGCCTTCTTTTTCAGTCATTACACCAGATCTGGTTTCCACTCCACCAACTTCTTGAAGAAGCTGTCTAATCTTGTTACCGCCATCTCCTCAGCTTCACTGACTTCTCACTCTGGCCTTTGCTCGCATCAACTCTACTGAAACTGCTCTCATCAAGATTACCAATGATCTCCCCATCACTAAGTTCCACTTTATGAACACTTTATGGTCCTTAACTTACTTGATTTTTCAGTCCAATGCCATCCAACAGAAGTTTCTGCAGTGATGAAAATGTTATATATTCCTGCTGTCCAATACAGTAGCCACTAAGCCCACATGGCTCCTGAGCACTTGAAATGTGGCTATTGTGACTAATGACTGAATTCTTAATTCTATTTAATTTAAATTTAAATATCCACTTATGGCTAGTGGCTACCATATTGGTCAAGGCAGTTCTAGACCGTAGGCCATTCCCTTCTCCTTGAAGCATTTTCTTCTCTTAGGAAAGCTGTCAGCTCTCTCCATACCTCTTTAGGATTCTTTCTTGGCTTCCTTTATTGGCTACTCCTTGCTATTGGACCCTCTGGGATTCTACTGCAGGTTTCTTGATTTTTGCACTTTATACTCTCTCTAGGCTTCAATGGCCACCTCTAGGGAGATAATTCAAAAATTTGTATACCCAGGGAGAGTTTGTGCTTTGAGTTGCATGTGTGTGTATTACATATATTAACAAAGAGAAATGGAATTACATTTAAACAAAGGTATATTTAATAATACTGCATGGTATACTTCAAATTTGCCAGAAGAGTAGATATTAAGTGTTCTTACTGCACCCCCAAAAATGGTGAAATGATAGATGTGTTAATTAGCTTGATTGTGGTACTCATTTTGCAATATGTAAGTATATCAAAACATCATGTTGTACACCTTATATATGTGCTATTTTTATCTGTCAATTATACCTCAATAAAGCTGGGAAAAAATAAAAACACAGAGATGTGTGCGCATGCACACACACACACACACACACACACAAGATCTGGACAAGTTAGCCTTCCTGATAATATCTTTCTGGAAGGGAATTTGGAAAAGTATCAATATGTAAGTTTCTATGCTCACTAGCTGACTGTGAGACAGTCAGCCAAACTGCACCCTCACAAGCAATTCAATTCTGAGACGCCTCAGGTTTGCTCGATCACACTGAGCTCACTTCCTGACATATCAAGACCAAAAAGCAGAGAACACCTACTCTGAGCAGTTACCCCAGACCCCTCCACGTTTTTATCAGACTTTTCTTTCCTCCCTGAACCTAGGTTTCCTGGCTACCTAGACCAGCTTTCTCTTTTTTTTTTTTTCAGAGAAGGCAAAAATCATTTAATATGCAAAATTCAATTGATGTAATTCATCATATTTGCAGAATTTAAAAGTAAAATAAAATTATTTTTGTAATAGGTGCAGAAAAAGCATTTGATGAAATCTAATACCCAGTAACAGTTTTTGGGGTTTTTTTAAAAGGAAAATTAGTCACAGTTTAAGAAAGGAAAAACCTCTTCTAGTACCCTAGGAACAGAGGAAACCCCCTTAATTTTATGAAGAGTACCTCCAAAAAACTTTATAGCAAATATATTCAATGGTAAGCCTCCAACATTTTACTTTGAAAAAACTTTCAAACTTACAGAAGAGTTCAAAGTATAGTGTAGTGAACTTTTACCCTTCATGTAGATTTCATGGTTAACATTTGGCCACACTTGACATCCCACACCTCTCCCTCCATCTCTCTCTTTCCACACGTGCATACACATGTACATATTGTTATCATTATTATTGTTGCTTTTGCTGGGCTATTTAGGAGTAAGTTGCTGATATCCTGAACTTTTGTCCCTAGACACTTCCCTGTAAATCTCCTGGGAACAGGTACATTCTCTTGGATAAATATAGCTAAACTATTAGGTGTGGGAGGTTTAGCATTGATACAGTATTATTATCTAGCATGCAGACAGCCCATATTCAAATGTTATCAATGATATTCTTTATAGCAATTTTCTTTCAACCCAGGATCATATGCAGTGTTTAGTTTCACTCCTCTCCTAAGCCAGCTGCTTATGACCACTTTGTTCAGCTCCCCTACCAGACCTCTGTTTCAGGAATAAGACCGTCTTTCCCAGCCTCACCTGTCTGAGAAAATTCAGACTGGTTATGACACCAGGAACCATTCCATTCTATAAAGAGGGTCTGAGAACTGAAGAGCCACTCTTCTATAAGATTCTATATTTTTCCCTGTTGGAGGGACTGTGCTGGTGATGGATTTGCCTAAAAGGGGGCACTGCTCACCATGACTATGAGCTCCACCTACAATATCCGGGAGTAGTAAGTCAACCCTCAAGCTGAGCCCCACCCCCATGTGAGCTTATCTACACTCGCCTTAAAATCAATGGCAACTTCAAATCGCAGTCAGCAAAATTCTTCCCCCAGACAGACTGAGCACTCTGATGGAGAATAACCATTATTAGCAGGTTGAAAATGCCTTCAGAAAGCAGTCGTCTCAGATGTAGTGACAATGACACTGTAGTTCATGTAGCAGACGATGCCATCTGAATAGTCTGTACAAAAGACAAAAAGAACCCTTAAACTGACCTTCATGGACCCAGAGAATCACCTCCCTAGAGCAGCCATAGCAAATAGAACATGTCCTGGACAGTGTGTGCTTAATAAAGACTGATACAACTTTACGACCAAAATGATATTTACAACCAGACCTCTCCAGTTTCATATGTCTAAGTGTGCATTTAACATTCCTTTACAGCTATCTCCAACTTAACAACCTCAAAGAAAATTCCTGAGTTGCATTCTCCCCCAAAGCCTATTCCTTCTCCAGCCTTCCCCATTTTAATAGGCAGAACTCTCATCCACCCTGTTACTAAAACCAGAAAGCTGGGGGAACTCCTCTACTCCAATGGCTTTACTTGGCATCTCTATGCTGATCTTTGTCAAATCCATAACTCTAACTGTGGAAGGTCAAAACAAAATTAGTCATAACACTTCACATTACCCTACTCAAATATTGTTGGGCAGTGGAATTGCTGCGTCATAGGGTAATTTCATGTGTAACTCTCTGAGAAACTGCCAAACAGTTTTCCACAGCAGCCATACCATTTTACATTCCCACCAGCAACGGCTAATGAGTTTGAGCATCTTTTCAGGTGTTTGTTAGCCATTTGTACATCTTCGGTAAAACTGTTACTCAAATTTTCAATTTTTCAATTTTTTATTTGTGAATAATTTTAGATTTACAGAAAAGTTGTTAATATAGTACAGAGAGTTTCCATGTGTTCTTTTTTCCCTTCATATCTCTTCAACCAGCTTCCAATAAACACTTTTCATGAACCATGGTGCATTTGTCAAAACTAAGAAACTATCGATGGTACTATACTACTAACCCTACTACAGATTTTACTTGGATTTCACCAATTTTTCCACTAATGTTCTTTTTCTGTTCCAGGAGCCAATACAGGACAGCATATGGCGTTGAGTTGTCATGTCTCTTTAGTCTCCTCCAGACTGTGACAGTTTCTCAGTATTTCCTTGTTTTTCATGACCTTGAGGGTTTTGAAGAGTACAGGTCATGGATTTTGTACAGCATCCCTCAATTTGGGTTTGCCAATGTTTTCTCATGATTACACTAAGCTTATGAATTTTTTAGAAGAATATCACAGATGTGAAGTGCCCTTTTCATTGCATCATAGCAGGGAGCACATGATATAAGAGCAATAAGAATGAATGAACTACAACCCTAATCAACAGCATGGATGAATCTCACAAAGGAAGAAGCCCTATACAACATAATTCACAGTAGATGATTCCACAAGACTAAACTTATTTATGCCATTAGAAACCAAGATACTGATTACCCTTGGGGGAGTGGTGACTAGAAGGAGGCAAAAAGGGGCTTTCTGGGTGCTGAGTTCTGTTTCTTGATCTGGGATTGCTTACACAGGTGTGTTCACTTTGTCATAATTTACTAGGGTTTACACTTATGATTTATGCACCTTTATAAATGGGTGTTTCATTTCAATTTAAGTTCCAAAAATTTTCCCTGAGGGTCAGAGCATCTGGGTTCACATCCTGGCACTGCCACTTACTGTGCTAGGTGTATGATCTCAGGAAACTTACTTAACCTCTCCAGTTTCAGCTTCCTCATCTATAAAATGGGATAACAACATTTTTACAAGGGTGGGACTTCGCTGGTGGTCCAGTGGTTAAGACTCCATGCTCCTAAAGCAGGGGGCCTGGGTTTGATCCCTGGTCAGGGAACTAGATCCTGCATGCCACAACTAAGACTCGGCGCAGCCAGATAAATAAAATAAATAAATAAATACTAAAAAAAACATTTTTACAAGGGTGTTGTGAGGATTAAATTACATCATATATGAGAAAAAGTGATTTTAATTTCCAAAAAGTATATAGTGGTGGCAGTAGGGATTCTGACAGATTCCAGTGAGAAGAGAAAGGATTTCACATTTCTCTCTACAGAGCCTGCGCACCAGAGCAAAGATAACAGCCTGAAAATGATATGACAAGTGGTTACAGCTTCAAGGGAATGTGACTAATAAAAAGAGTGAAAATTAATGCAAGTAATTATGACTAAAACATAATTGGATATGGGGCAGTCTCTAGCTGCTAGTGTACTTAGAATTAATTTTTCTGCACTTTAGTTAAATTTCCATACGATCAGGAAAAATATATATTCAAACAATGATGTAGGTGGTTAAAGGCAAACCTCCCTTTATTTCAGCTTTATGGCCATTTCTTACCAAATATATTTGAATTAGAAATAAGATATGTTTAAATGCTCTGACACTGGACCCTATTAATTAAAAAATCTTGATGGCCAGAAGAGAGAAAATGGCCATTTTAAGGTTGAAAGCAGCTTTTCTCCTGTTTGTCTATGAGTGGATGCACAGTTCTCATTAGGGGTAAATATTTGGATCACGAGCTTCCACGATGACCCCAGTGACTCCTGCCTCCTGATACACCCTTGTGAATTCACACACTCTCCCATGTTAGACTAGGGTTGGTCCATGTGATCAACAGAATATGGCAGAAATGTTGGTATGTCATTTCTGAAATAGGGATATAAAATATAATGGCCTCCATCTTGGGTTCTCTCTTGCTCTTGCTACTTCTCGAATCACTCACACTGGGGAAGCCAGCTGCATGTCAAGAGAACACCCAAGGGAGCCTATGGTTAGGAAATAGCCAGTGAGGAACTAACCAGCAAACACATAGGTTTAGAGGCAGATGTTCCCCCAAGCAAGATTTCAGATGAGACCCAGCTGAGAGCTTGACTGCAACTTCATGAGAGACTATAAACCATAAGGACCCACCTATTCTACGCCTGGATTCCTGATGTACAGAATCTGTGAGATAATGTTGTTTGTTTTAAGCTGCTAAATTGGGGGGATGATTCCTTACACAGCAATAGATTGTTAATAGAGATGATTAGTTTATCTATGCAAATATAAAGCCAGAATCCAATTTTGGAATGGAGAAGTCTGGGGAAATGTGGGGCTAAACAGATTTGCACAATAATGTAAAAAGATATCAGTTATCTTAATTACAAGCTTACATCTCTTTAAGGATTCTGATAATGATAGGAAAGTTTTTTTCTCTGGTGTACCAGGGGAGGGTATTGGGACTTTGACTAGAGTATATAGTCAAGGTCATTCCCAGTGAAGATAGGTAGGTTGGCTCCCCACCACAGTAGTGGGTTGGCAGCTAATAACAGAGAAGGCTAGTAGGAGATCACCTGGGCACAGTTATATTGATTCTAGGGCAAATGGACTGTAGAAGCCACATTGTCTAAAATACAATTTTGAGCTTTTCTCCTGCTAAGATTCTTCTTGTTGTTCCAAACCTCCAATAAAAAGAAGAGCTTGTGATAATGATTCAGCTCCAGCAAGACGGGACGGTGGCCAAGGTGGCCTAAAAGTACAGAAGTCTAAGGTGACTAGTGACAACAAGGACATATTTGTCACTATGCCATGAGGATTCTCAAAAATACATGGAGGGGCGGACTTCCCTGACGGCGCAGTGGTTAAGAATCCACCTGACAATGCAGGGGACACAGGTTTGAGCCCTGGGCCGGGAAGATCCCACATGCCGCAGGGCAACTAAGCCTGTGCACCACAACTACTGAGCCTGCGCTCTAGAGCCCGCGAGCCACAACTACTGAGCCCGCGTGCCACAACTACTGAAGCCTGTGCACCTAGAGCCCATGCTCCACAACAAGAGAAGCCACCTCAATGAGAATCCCGTGCACAGCAATGAAGAGTAACCCCTGCTTGCTGTCACTAGAGAAAGCCCGCACGCAGCAATGAAGACCCAATGCAGCCATAAATAAATAAATAAATTTATTAAAAAATACGTGGGGAATGGAAATAAAGACAAAAATAAACAAATGGGACCTAATTAAATTTAAAGCCTTTTTCAGAGCAAAGGAAACTGTAAACAAAATGAAAAGACAACCTATGGACTGGAAGAAAATATTTGCAAACAATGTGATTGACGATGGACTAATTTCCAAAATATACAAACAGCTCATACAGCTTAATATCAAAAAATAAACAACCCAATCAAAAAATGTGCAGAAGAACTATATAGACATTTCTCCAAAGAAGACATACAGATGGCCAACAAGCACATGAAAAGATGCTCAATATCACTAATTATTAGAGAAATGAAAATCAAAACAACAATGAAGTATCACCTCACACAGGACAGAATAGCCATCATTAAAAACTCTGCAAATATGGAACAAAAAATCTTAAAATTTGTATGGAGGCACAAAAGACCCTGCATAGCCAAAGCAATCTAGAGAAAGAAAAATGGAGCTGGAGGAATCAGGCACCCTGACTTCAGACTATACTACAAAGCTACAGTCATCAAAACAGTATGGTACTGACACAAAAACAGAAATATAGATCAATGGAACAGAATAGAAAGCCCAGAAATAAACCCATGCACCTATGGTCACCTAATCTACAACAAAGGAGGCAAGACTATACAATGGAGGAAAGACAGTCTCTCCAATAAATGGTGCTGGGAAAACTGGACAGCTACATGTAAAAATATGAAATAAGATCATTCTTTAACACCATACACAAAAATAACCTCAAAATGGATTAAAGACCTAAATGTGAGACTGGATGCTATAAAACTCCTAGAGGAAAACACAGGCAGAACACTCTCTGACATAAATCGCAGCAATATCTTTTTGGATTCATCTCCCAGAGTAATGGAAATAAAAACAAAAATAAACAAATGGGACCTAATTAAACTCAACAGCTTTTGCACAGCAAAGGAAACCATAAACAAAACAAAAAGACAACCCACAGAATGGAAGAAAATATTTGTAAATGATGCGACTGACAAGGGATTAATCTCCCAAATTTACAAACAGCTCATGGGGCTCAATATCAAAAAAATGAAACAACTCAATAAAAAAACGGGCAGAAGACATAAATAGACACTTCTCCAAAGAATACATCCAGATGGCCAAGAGGCACATGAAAAGATGCTCAACACTGTTAATTACTAGAGAAATGCAATTCAAAACTACAATAAGATATCACTTCACACCAGTCAGAATGGCCATTATCAAAAAACCTACAAATAATAAATGCTGGGGAAGGTGAGGAGAAAAGGGAACCCTCCTACAGTGTTGCTGGGAATGTAAATCGGTAAGCCGCTATGGAGAACAGTATGGAGGTTCCTTAAAAAACTAAAAATAGAATTACCATATGACCCAGCAATCCCACTACTGGGCATACACCCAGAGAAAACCATAATTCAAAAAGACACATGCACCCCAATGTTCACTGCAGCACTATTTACAATAGCCAGGTCATGGAAGTAACCTAAATGCCCACTGACAGATGAATGGATAGAGAAGATGTGGCACATGTATATAATGGAATATTACTCAGCCACAAAAAGAAATGAAATTGAATTATTTGTAGTGAGGTGGATGGACCTAGAGTCTGTCATACAGAGTGAAGTAAGTCAGAAAGAGAAAAACAAATACCATATGCTAACACATATATATGGAATCTAAGAAAAAAATGGTTCTGAAGAACCTAGAAGCAGGACAGCAATAAAGACGCAGACGTAGAGAATGGACTTGAGGACACAGGGAGGGGGAAGGGCAAGCTGGGACGAAGTGAGAGAGTCACATGGACATATATACACTACCAAATGTAAGATAGACAGCTAGTGGGAAGCAGCCGCATAGCACAGGGAGATCAGCTGGGTGCTTTGTGACCACCTAGAGGGGCGGGATAGGAAGAGTGAGAGGGAGGGAGATGCAATAGGGAAGTGATATGGGGATATATGTATATGTATAGCTGATTCACTTTGTTAGAAAGCAGAAACTAACACACCATTGTAAAGCAATTATACTCCAATAAAGATGTTTAAAAAAAAAAAGGTAACCAACACGGACCTACTGTATAGCACAGGGAACACTGCTCAATATCCTGTAATAACCTAAATGGGAAAAGAATTTGAAAAAGAATAGATACATGTACATCTATAACTGAATCACTTTGCTGTACACCTGAAACTAACACAACATTGTTAATCAACTATGCTCCAATACAAGATAAAATAAAAAGATAAAATAAAATAAAAACTCTGCAAATAATAAATGCTGAATAGGGTGTAGGGAAAAGGGAACCCTCCTACACTGTTGGTGGGAATGTGAATTGGTGCAGCCACTGTGGAGAACGGTATGGAGGTTCCTTAAAAACTGAAAATAGAGTTACCATACGATCCTTCAATCCCACTCCTGGGGATATATCTGGAGAAAACTCTAATTCAAAAAGATGTAACTCAATGTTCATAGCAGCACTATTTACAATAGCCAAGACATGGAAGCAATCTACACATATATCGACAGATGAATGGATAAAGAAGATGTGGTATATATATATATATATATGTATACACACACACACACAATGGAATTCTACTCAGCAATAAAAAAGAATGAAATAATGCCATTTGCAGCAACATGGATAGACCTAGAGATTATCATACTAAGTGAAGTAAGTCAGACAGAGAAAGTCAAATATCATATGATATCACTTATATGTGGAATGTAAAAAAGTTGATACAAATGAACTTATTTACAAAACAGAAATAGACTCACAGACATAGAAAACATACTTATGGTTACCAAAGGGGATAGTGACGGGGGGGTGGAGATAAATTAGGAGTTCAGGATTAACATATACACACTACTATATACAAAACAGCTAAACAATAAGAACCTACTGTATAGCACAGGGAACTATACTCAATATCTTATGATAACCTATAATGGAAAATAATCTGAAAAAGAATATATATATATATATATATATAACTGAATCACTTTGCTATACACTTGAAACTAACACAGCATTGTAAATTAACTGTACTTCAATTTAAAAAAATACATGGGGAAGAGAACCCAGTAAAAGACTAGACTACTTGCAATCATGGAATGTACAAGCTCAAATTATAGTGGCCTAGTTTTAAAGGGGAGGGTGAATGAGCCTTGAACACTAGAGAACTTAGAGAGGAGAATGATGATGTTCCTGCCATCTCCATCTACAGCTTTGCACAATGTCTTGTTGCTCCTTTAAGAATCAGGAAAAGTAGAAGTAAGCTTCAAGGTATGATTTTTAGTGGACATTCTGGGTTGACACTCCAGCATTGGTTCTTTCTTTTTCTTTCCTAACAGAATCCCAATTTTGATCAGGGGTCCATCCCTGCCTCATGTAGCCATGTGGTTCTCAAAGTGTGGTCCCCGGTTCAGCAGCATCAGTATCACCTAATAACATGTTAGAATTGCAAATTCCTAGTCCCCACTCATACCTACTGAATCAAAAACTCTGTGGGTGCAGCCTAGCACTTTGTGTTTTAAAAAGTAAGTCATCCAAGTGATTCTGATGTGCTCTAAAGTGTGACAACCACTGGTCTAAGGGGATCCCACTCTCTTGGTGATGACAGGGTTGGGAATGGTTACATGACCTGATTCTGGTCAATTACATTTGAAGAGACAACTGCTATACAGCTTTTGGGGAAAGTTTGCTCGTTTCTAAAAGAGGGGCATATAAAAACATGGTCTGTCTACATCTTCCAGATGTTGCTGTATTTGGAACTGTTGCAGCTATCTTGCTACAAGCCTAAGGACAAAGCTTACACTGAGAATGTCAGAGCTAAGAGATGGAAAGATCCCAAGATTTTCATGATATCACTGAAAATCAACCAAATAAAAATCTGTCATACCTTTGGTCTTTCTGCTTTGTGAGACAGTATATTTCAGTGGAAGTAGATAATGAATGAGCCAAGGGCAAAACTATGGGAAAGATGGAGGTGGGGAGGGGGGTGGGGAGGTGGATGATATTTAAAGGGGAAAGTATGCAAGAGGGCTGAACATTTGCATGGATTCAGCTGCTCAGGTTTTTCAGAGTCACAAGGAAGAACTGATCACTGAATAATGACAGCCATGTATGTTTAAGACTGCACAAAAATACAAGATAGAATGGGAAAGGGCCCTACCAGCTACACACAAACTCCAGGCCCCAATTCACTTAGCTTTGAGATGTGCTCCCAGTTTAATAAGCAACTAAGATTATCACTAAATATTGCTTGGAACTCGGCCTCTCAGCTTTTTTCTTCACAAAGACAGCATTTGATTGTGTTGGGTTGGTGACAGTGGGTGTTGAGCACCTGTACTGGACAGAGTTCAAGCAAGCCACTTCAGAGGCAGCAGAGCTCCCTGGGGCCAGCACAGCTGGCTGCCTTGTGGTTAATTATGATGGTACCCAGTCCAACGATCTGTGACTAGAATAGTGAATGGTTAACAAAATAGGCTATAGAATAATCATGCCCGAGGCAGGGAGAAAATAGTTGGGGCCACCACCTCAAATAAAGTAGCTAAGTGAAGAGCAGATTTGGGAGTGTCATTGATTTCTTTTGTTTTTATTCCATCCAATGCAATGGAATTTTTCTTAAACCAGTGGTTCTACTGGTACTGAATTTTAATAGTCAGCAGGAATTTACCTAAATGCCCACTGTGCCTCCTGAGAGAAATAAGAAAAGCTGGCAATAGACTGGGCCTCAAGACTGGCTGGCATCACAAGGGCTGGGTATCAGCCTGACTGGCCCAGAAACTCCAGAAACATCAAACAATGGACTTGTGAATACAACAGAGACAGAATTATAAGCTGTAAAGTCAATTAGTTGTTTGTTTAGGAAGCTATCAATTTATTCAATAAACATTATTAAAGATCTACTATGTGTAAGCCTTTGTGCTATGTTCTGTGAGATATGTAAAGAACAATACATGATCCCTATCTTGCCTTCCAGTAGACTATGATCTAGTGAAAGATGACAAATTATATAAATCAATTTACTGGTAGTTTAAGGTCAGTATTTTAATAACGATACAGAGTAGAGGTACAGTACTTCAGAGGAAAAAGTCATTTGTAACTGAGGTAGTTAAGAAACATATTATGAAATGTCCACCTGAACATCCAACTGAATTGGATGTTGATCTATGAAAGTCAAAATGATAGTATTCTAGGGCTTCCCTGGTGGCGCAGTGGTTGAGAGTCCGCCTGCTGATGCAGGGGACACAGGTTCGTGCCCTGGTCCGGGAAGATCCCACATGCCGCGGAGCGGCTAGGCCCGTGAGCCATGGCCACTGAGCCTGCACGTCAGAGCCTGTGCTCCGCAACGGGAGAGGCCACAGCAGTGAGAGGCCCGCGTACCGCAAAAAAAAAAAAAGATAGTATTCCAGACAGAGGAGAGACATGAGCCAAAGATTTGAGGCACAAGGTTGATTTAAGCACCCATAACTTGTTTTTATTGCTTTTGTAAGTGATTTTTAAAAATTCTATGTTCTAATTCTCCATTCCTGGTGTCTAAGAGCACAATCAAGTTTTGAATATTGATATTATATCCGGTAGCCTTTCTTATTCCAAATAGTTTGCAAATTCTCTTGGATTTTTCCGTAAACAATTATCTGAATAGTGCCAGTGTTGTTTCTTATTTTCCAATCCACAGTTCTTCTTTTCTCTTGTTTTGTTACTGTTGCTATAACTTTTAATAAAATGTTGAATAGGAGTTTAGCAGCATATACCCTTGTCTTCTTCCTGAATTTAAAAGAATGTTTCTAATGTTTCACTATTAAAAATGAAGTTTGCTGTATTATTAATTTTTTTTGGTACTCTGTATCAGGTCCAGGAAGTTTCCTTCTATTTTTATTTGCTAATAGATTTCCTTTTTCCTAATCATGGATAGGGGTTGAATTTTATGAATATTTTTCTCTATCTATTGAGATGATTGTATTGTTTTCTTCTTTAACCTGTTAATATAGTGATTTAAATTAATAAATGTCCTAAGGTTAAACTCTTTTTTTCTTGGCTTAAAGAAAATTTGGTCATGATGTATTTTTTCCATATCTTGCTGGATTCAGTTTGCTAATAACTCATTTTGGATTTTTGTGTCAATGTTTGCAAATGAGATTGGCCCATAATTTTCCTTTCTCATACTGTCCTAAAATCAGGTGAGAACCACATGAGAAAAGGAGTTAAGGAGCTTTCCTTCCTTTCAATTCACTGCGAAAGTGAGTGTATATTAGCATTACCTGTTCCATTAATACTTGGAAGGAATTGTCTATATAACTATCTGGGCCTGGTGTTACCTTTGCAGAACCAGTATTTTTAATGATGTTTATTGTTTAGAAGACAATGAAAGTTCTCTACTTCTTCTTTCATTCACTTCCGTAACATATTTTCCGAGGAATTTATCTGTTTTATCTATGTTTTCAAATGAATTAGTATTAAATTGTTCATAATAACCTCTTACTATGTTTAATTTCTGAAGCAACTGTATTTTCATTCCTAATCTTGTTTATTTGTGCTTTCTACCTTTTCTCAATATTAATCTTGTCAGAAGTTTGTCTATTTTATTAGTCAAAAAGACAACTTTTGCCTCTAATGACCCTATCATACCTTTAATTTCTATTTAATTTTTGCTCTTTATTAACTCTTTCCTTCCACTATTAATTTTATTCATTTGTTCTTATTCTAATTCCTTAAATTGGATTCTTAGCTCATTCATTTTCAGCCTTTCTCCTTACTATGTTTAGTTTTACCCATGTTTACCAATTTCTTTGTTCTCAATTTTTAAACCTCACTCCTTCCTTTTGAGTCAGTTGTGTTTTTGTAGATTCCACAGAGTTTTCTATGTAGACAATCATATCACCAAGAATAAGAAACAGTTTTATTTCTTCTGTTTCAATCTGTATGGCTTTTATTTTTTGCAGCACCTCCGATACAATGGTGAATAGAAGTAGTGAAAGCAGATATTCTTGCCTCATTCTCAGTCTTGGGGGAAAGCATTTAGTCTTTCACCAGTAAGTATGATGCTACTCATATGTTTTTCATAGATATCTTTTATCAGGTTGAGAAAGTTCCCTTCTATTCTTAGTTGGCTGAGAGTTTTTATTTTGAATGGATTTTGAATTTTCTCAAGTGCTTTTTCTGCATTTATTGAGATGTTTTTACTCCTTTATTCTTTAAATATGGTGAATTACACTGATTGATTTTCGAATGGTAAACAAGTCTTGCATTACTGACATAAATCTCACTTGGCTATGATGTGGCATCCTTTTTATATATTGCTGGTTCAATTTTCTAATATTTAAGACTTCTGCATCTATAGTTTTCAGTTCCTTCTTCATTTCTTGTCCCTGAGGACTTCCTACGCTTTCTTGTGAGTCTATTTATGCTTCTAAAAGTGTGTTGGACATATACTGCTGAGAATTTCTTGGTGTTTGTTTGGGTGTATGTTCATGAGAGGGATGAGGATAAAAATATGGCATTTTACTTGTGCTATATTCTTCAATAGACACCAGCATAGTTTGGCTGGAACAGAAAGTTTATATAGGGAAACAGTAGGCATATAATGGTTTGAAATATCAGATATAGAGCCAGATACTTCTGGCTTCAAATATTGGCTCTGCCATTTCCTTTGGACAAATGCCTTCTTTTATTCATTCAACAAATATTCATTGAAATCCTACATTCCAGTGTATCAATTAGTGATAAGTGCTACCTACAAAGAAAAATCCATTAAGCTAAGGATCTAGAGAGTGGGGTAAGTGGAGGGGAGTTGGCTGTTTTGTATAGGTCATCAGAGAAGATTTCTCTGGCAAGTTACCATTTCAAAAGGGTAAGCTGTGACAAAGTGAGAGTGGCATGGACATATATACACTACCAAACGTAAAATAGATAGCTAGTGGGAAGCAGCCGCATAGCACAGGGAGATCAGCTCGGTGCTTTGTGACCACCTAGAGGGGTGGGATAGGGAGGGTGGGAGGGAGGGAGATGCAAGAGGGAAGAGATATGGGAACATATATATATGTATAACTGATTCACTTTGTTATAAAGCAGAAACTAACACACCATTGTAAAGCAATTATACTCCAATAAAGATGTAAAAAAAAAAAAAAGAGACCTGAAAGAAACAAAGGAGTCAACTCTTAAGATTTCTTGGGGAAAAGCATTTGTAGCAGAGGCAGTAATAAGTGCAAATGCCTTGAGGTGAGGACATATTGAACTGTTCAAGAAACAGTACAGAGGCCAGAGCGGCTAGAGAGGAGTTACTGAGGGAGCGAGAGATGGAAGCTTGGGTCAGCTTTGAGGAGGTAACAATAGGCCATGATTTAGACTTTAGATTTTTACACTGAGCGAGATGAGAGCCATTGGAAAGCTTCTGAGAAGAGGTATGATGTAATATGACTTTTATTTAACAGTATCTGTCTGGGGCTGCTGCATTGAGAAACTTCCGTAGGGAGCAAAGGTGAAAGTGGAAAATTAGGTACTAAACTATTCCAGTAATCAAGGTGAGAAGTAGTCAGTAAATTACACCAGGAGTATAGAGTTGGAGGTGGTGAGAAATGGTTATATTCTGGATATACTTTGATGGTAAACTGATGGATTAGATATGTGGTTTTAAAAGAGGAGAGGAATCAAAGGCATCTCCAAGATTTTTGGCCTGAAAAACTTGAATAGTGGAGTTATCACCTCCCAAAATGGGGAAAGATTGTAGGGGGAGCAGGTTTAGGGAATGTGGAAAATAAAGGGTTCAGTTTTGAATATCTTAAGTTTGAAATAAGTAATACACACCCAAATCAAGATGATAAGTATGCATCTAGATATATAGGTATTAACTTCATGTGATACCGTGAGACCGGAGTTGTAAGCTGTGCCTCAGTTTCTACACTTTAAATATGAAGGTTAACTGGATCTGCCTCACAGAGTTTTTGCATTAAATGATATCATATATGAAAAAGGCTTGCCACAGTGGCTGGTGCAAAGAAAGCATTCAATAAATGGTGGCTATTATTATAAAACTGGAAGGAGAGTTGAGGCCAGCCTTTGGAGCAAGGGTCTTAGATCATTATCTAAGGGACTCAATTTTGTTCTGAAAGCAAAAATGAACAGATGAAGGTTTTGAGCAACAAAGTGACATTATCAAAGTGGTACCAAAAACTGTAGAGGGTCAAGGAGAATGAGCACTGAGAGTAGGCTGCTTGACTTGGTGGCAAAGAAATCACTGGAAACCTTTAAAAAGCACTGTTTCATGGAATAAAGGGTTTAACAAGTCACTTTCAGGTGAGGAATTAGAAGTAAAATAATGAAAGGAGAGAAATAAGCAAGTGAAGGAAGCATCCAAATATAAGAAAGAAGAGGAGGTCAGCTAACCTAGGAGCTAATCTCTTCAAATTCTTGCCCTGCATCAAGGCTCTTCAAGGCCCTTAGCTTACCCAGCTCACCTAGCCATGCACTCTACAACCTCTGTATGTTTTTGTCACAGGAAAACTGGCTTCCATCCTCCCCACCTCCCCTTCCCCAAGCACATACACAAAGTCAAGCCTTCAAACACCTTGGCCCATGTTCTTAGGCTTACCTGGAATGGCAGCCTTGAACGACCTCCCTGTTTTTATGCAAATTAACCCTTCCTCTAACGTTCATTTCCTCAAGGAAGCCTGGGTTACCATCCCACCCCACAGTATGTTGTCCCTCATCTGACCTTCTTCAGCACTTGTCTGTACTCCTCATTTGGTCTTTATGTGCTACCTTTTACTGTTATTTATCTTTTGTGTATATCTTCTCTCTCTCCAAGTGGATTATAAGATCCTCAAGGGCCTTATTCATCTTCGTATTTGCAGTAATGAGCACACAAGAAGCGCTCAATAACTGGCTGTTGTTGATGATGATTACAGTAAATTGAATTGAGGAATAATGTCATCAAGCTATGGCAGCCTGGTGAGTCACCCTTATCACTGCAGAGAGAGACTTATCAAGGAAATAGAAGTATTCACATTAGCCTGACAGGGCTCTCGTCCCTGGGGTTGTGCTAAAGTCACATACTTCTTTTTCTCCATGTTGGTGCTCCATTTTAGCTATTTGAACATATAGCATCCGACTTTTATAATATGCTCTGACTTTTAAGCCTTTAGCTCATTTAAGGTTGTTTGCTTCCTGGTGAAAACTAGGGATACACCTTAATCTCATGCAAATCACACGTTGGGCTGCATAACTTACTCCAAATAACTTACTCTACATTCATGATGTGTGGATCCTGGTTAATTGCACAAGGGACTCGCATCTCTGTTTATCTTTACTGTTTCAACTTTTCTCTAATTTCCAACGTGTAGTTGTGGTCTACCTGGGTTTGCATTAATGTAATCGGCAGATTCAGAAAGCCCACCTAAGGGTTTGAACTAGAACAGAACACGGAGACAAGTGAATTCATAATGATCTACACTGTCTAGCCACTGATGATTTATAGCTTAGATTAAGGGCTGCCATAGAAAGACAGCTTCTGAACCCCATTCTCATGTGTGGATGAATCTTATGTTTGGGGATCTCTCATCAAATGAGTCTGAGTGAGGCTGAGCTTCTCTCTCACCATAGAAGCTAAAAAAGCCAACACTTCCTGCAGCTAGGGTATGGGCACATGATCTGACTCGGCTGATCACAGGCATGGATCCGAGTGACACACAGAGCAGAGAGGGAGAAATCGTACTGGAGGCCACAGCCCTGACCAGTGTGTAGGTACAGAAGTCTGGAGTTCAGGGCTCTATAGCAGCTACAGCAGTGTCCTCGTTATATAGGATTTGGAGCATGATCATGGCTATGGCTGCAGAGTCACTCTTGTTCCTGCCTATTTTCTAAGTCTAGTTCTCCTGCCTTTCCAGCAATTCTGTGGATGACAAAACGTCCTCCACCCACCTATACATTTTTAATTTGAAAAATTTCAAATATTCAGGAAAGTTGAAAAATTAGTACATTCAATTCCTGTATATACTTCACTTAGATTCACCAATTTGTTTACATCTTGCTGTACGTGCTTTCTCTTATATATACATATATGTATGTACAGGTATATCACATATCATGACACACATATATCATATATTAATACATTTGAAAACAATTTGCAGACCATGAGATTTTTTAATAGTTAAAATGTGTAACATTTATTTTTTAGACATCATGAGATTTTACTCCTAAATACTTCAGCACGTATCTCCGAAGAACAAGGACAATCTCCTACATAATCACAATACCATTATCATACCCAAGAAAGTTAATAATCATTCCATAAAATCATCTAATATACAGTATATACTCAAATTTCCCCAATTGTCCCCCAAATGCCTGCTATGTTTTCTTTTTCCCAATCCAAGCACCAATGAAGCTTTGTACACTGCATTTAATTGCCATGTCTCTGCAGTCTTTTAACCTAGAACAATCCCTTCCCGTTTCTGTTTTCTTGACAAAACTTTTTTCCATGTGTTCTGGCTAGTTGTCTTGCAGACTATCCCACATTCAGGATGTCTCTGATTACACTCTCATGATTAGATTCAGGTTAAACACTCTTAGGCAGAAGTACTTCATATATGCTGTTGTGTACTTGTTATTTTATCACATCAGGAGGCACATAATGTCATATTGGTAATCCTAAGACTGATCACTTAAAGCGGTGACTATCGTATCTCACCATGGTAAAACCATATTGTTTTGATTAATTGGTCATTAATCTGTGGGGTGATACGTTGACACCATGTGAATATCCTGTTGCCCAAACTAATTTTCACTCAATGGTTCTGGCAGCCATTGATGATCCTTGCCTGATTAATTATTACATTGGAGGTTGGAAAATGTTGTTTCTAATTCTGTCATTTTTTCCACATTTGAAAATTAATATTACTCTGAAAAGAAGAGCTTTCCTTCCACCTCACTGTCCCCCCCCATCGCTTCAGATTCATGGATTGTTTTCATTTCATTATAATACATTACCAAGATCATTATTTATGATGTTAAAATTGTCTGAAATTTGATTAGTGAGAACACTTCAAACCCATTCCTGTGTCCTTGCGACTTGACCCCATTAGTGTTTGAGTACTTCTTTCTTTCCAGCACCTAAAGTGTTCCAGGCTCACCTTGTACTTTCTCCGCCCCAGCCCTGTAATCAGCCATTTCTCCAAGGGGCCTTGGTTCTTTTTAGTAGGGAATGGTATTTGGAAACCAGTATCTGAGCTCTAGGTCTGCTCATTACCACTGGGTTGTCATTACTCCTAAGCCCTTTGAATGACTAGAGCTAGGAAAAACATACATAAATACATGAAATGAATTCATACTGATGTTTCTAATTTAAATTTAACATTAGAGGGCTTTCCTTTACTTTATATTACTTTATACTCACACCTCTTTCCTTGTACTGTGAAAATCTTGGTTCCTAGTAACATAAAAATTTACTTATTAGCTTTATCCTATATGCAAAAATATAATGTACTATTAACAATAAATTAGTAAATTTTATAATTACTATGCAGCTCTTTTTGCTCTTAGAACATATTCTAACGATATACATAGTCAGAGAACTAGAACATTCTAATGATATACATAGTCAGAGAGCTGTGTTAAAATTTTTTAAAGAAACTTGAATTTTCTTTTCTCTCTGTGGTTTGTTATAAATGTGGTAGTTAGGTTCATTTGTTTCTATTTGTATTAAGTTTTAAGATTTGATATTTCATCCCTTTTTACTGAATTTTCTTTTTTAATACATAAAACATTTACATGTTAAAAAGTCAAATGTCTCTAAAAAGTTACCATTAGAGAAGTTTTTCTTCTATCCTCTGTACCCAGTTTCCAGCACCATAGATTCTGTCTTATCCTTTCTCTATTTGTTTTTGTAAGGAAAAAATACACATATAAATATATATATATATATTCTTATTTATCACACAAAAAGCATGCCATATTTAGCAATTTTCCTTTTTCACTCAATAATACATAATACATCCTGGAAATTATACCATATCATTTCACAGACTGTGCCTCATTCTTTTATACAGCTGTTTGTACTCTGTTTATTCCGTGTCTTAAAATTCTTTATCTCTCCCATGGTACCTAGCACTATCTCTGGATGATAGCAGATAAATTACAAATATTGGCTAAACAAAATAATAATAGTATAAATTGCAGCATAAACTACTATGGTCAGACTTAAAGAAGAACACCCTACAGTAAGATTAAGTTGCTTAAAATTGCTTAAAGAGATTGTAGAAAATCTTTTCCTAAAGATTATAGGGATAACAGGCGGAAAAAGCAGCAGTCTAGATTAAGATATATAGCTCATCCAGCATCCATTCTAACAAACCTCATTACTCAGAAAATTTTAAAAGCTGAGATAAATTAGAATAAATACTACACCAATATTAAAAGACTTTTTGAAATACCACTATAGCGCTAAAATACTCACCCAGCTGGGAACACTTTCTTCACAGTGATACTACCAAGATGTGATTTAGTAGTGAATTTCCTTAAGATTTTGACATCCTATAATGATAGGTCAGTTATTGAGCTCCTCCCCATCGCCCCAACTGGGGACTTTGGCACATACTGTGTCTTTTCCTCGCCTGTAGTTATCACCAAGTTTATTTTTTAAGAATACAGAAAAGCATATGCATTCACTAGCAAGCTTTTCTACTGAATGTTAAAAAAGCCTAGTTTATATTGGGACTTGGACATGTGCTCTGATGCTAGGGTACCTTTTAACAGTCCTCAAGAACTTTGTTCAAATTTTTGTGCCTTGATTAAAGTATTTGATTCTCTAACAACCCCACATTGCCACAAAACACCTTGCTTTTCAAAGTGTTACTGGGAAGATCCAGTCTAGAGCCTTGCTACTTACTCAAAGTGTGGTCCAGGAGCCACTAGCATCAGCATCATCTGGGAGTTTGTTAGATATGCAGAATCTCAGGCCCCCATCCCAGACCTATTGAGTCAGAATCTGTATTTTAGCAAGATTCACCAGGTGATTCGTGATGCACATTAGAATGTGAGAAGCACTAATGGAACATTTGCATGAGAGAATCAAACAGTTAAACAAGAATATCCCAACAAATCAGCAGGTAGACAGTGTTAATCACATTTGTTGCTACTGAAGGGGGTGGGGGAAAGATAATGACAGAGTGGAGTCACTGCATAAGGGGATGGGGGAGGGAATAGTAAAGAAAGATTATTTAGATGGTTCCCAAACCAGAAGTTTGGTTCTGCCTTAAATCCAGAGGTTTGTAAAATCCCTCTCAACAAAAGGGAGTGGGGGAGGCATGGAAAAAGAAAAAGAAAAGGAAGAGATACAGATAATGCCGTGGAGGCCAGAAGACATCAGAAAACCGGAGCTTCAGTCCTGCTGGCAAACTTATTGTAACTGGGGCACAAATTTGTGATGAAGGAAGGATTATGAATACGGCACAGGTTAGGAGCAGCCAGCAGAGCAGCTGGTAGTTCACAGCTCAGAGGATCTGGCTTTCGGTACAGCAGAATCCTTCCCTTCCCCTTGATTTACTCTCCAGTGATGGTGAGTTTTCTAAAGGCCTATACACACCTGATAATGAGGGAGATTTTGTGAAACTTTTCTCCTTGATATGCAACCTACAAATTTGTTGTGTAGTTTTTATTAATTAAACCTCTTCTTATAAAGATGTCTCAAGAGTGTTTGTGCATGTGAGCATGTGTGTGGCGGAGGAACAATCGAGCACCTTTCTCTAGACCTAATAGAGAAAATGTGCCTTGAGAAGGTGAGTGAAGAGGGTAAGATGTCCCCCAAGTCACTACTGGGACCCCTGAATTTGCTTCATCAAAACAATGGTGAGCTACATCCTTAAATTCAGAACCACTGAAATCCCCTGACATTCACCTATGACATGACTTTATTGACTTACGATTCAAGACCATGAAGAGCCCTCCTCTCCAAGAGTGGGGAGCTGCCAAAACCTGAACTGAATCCTCTAAATCTGTTGTGATTTTTATTCATCGTCTACAAAGTTGAGGTTGCCAGATGTGTGTGAAAGAGAGAGAGAGAGAGAGAGAGAGAGAGAGATTAGATGATGCTAGGAAATGCAATACTTCCCCCAAACAGAACCAGGCCATGCAGATCCTGTTCTGCCTTCTATTCTAGCCAGAAAGAGATTTATTTTCTTCCAATTCTGCAACAATCTGTATTATCTGAGGCTTTGCCCTCATTCTCTTCC
Organism: Mesoplodon densirostris; assembly: GCF_025265405.1. Lineage (NCBI taxonomy): Eukaryota > Metazoa > Chordata > Mammalia > Artiodactyla > Ziphiidae > Mesoplodon > Mesoplodon densirostris. Next base: position 17,903,717 of record NC_082681.1, read on the forward strand.
TCCACAGCCCCTTTCAAATCCTTGTTTAGAATCACGGGGAGGGAGGGAGGCACCTTTCACCTGAGTTTTCAATAATGCTATCAGAGAAAGAGAAGCCCCAAAGAAATATGAACCCCACTGTTTGTGCACATGAAATGGCATGGCATGTACTCAGCTATTTCTTTTAATAAAGAAACAAGTAAATTCGTTGCACAGAGTAATACTAAAATTGGTTTCCTCCCTGCACAAAACCATGAAGATATTTATATATAATTTATCTTTCTAAGTTGTCATGTGGCAAAAGACCGCTTGCTGTGCAGCAGGCTTCTCTTGCTACTTAGAGAGAATTACGTGATTAAATAGAGACCTGAAAAGTTTTGAACAAGCACCGAAGAAGAAAAGGTTTCCTCTTCAAGCCTTAATGAAGTGAACTCATTCCTCCTCCAACATCAACTTAGCCCTGTGTAGTTTGTTTTCTTGCGGGTTAATCACTGACCAGAGCCGCAGTGCGGACCACCAGTTTCCAATAAACCATAAAAGGCCGATCAGCAGCCATTGTGCTTTTCTGTAGGGCTTAGCAGACAGCAGCTGAATAAACCTGTTCAAAGTCAGAACAGTCAAGCAGGAGCGCAGAGGCCCAAGCGGTGCCTCTGGTGAATCCTGAAAAGCAAATTAATTTATTAGAACATAATTGATAGCATGTGCAAATACACTAGCCAAAGACTCCCCTGTGCTAATTTCGGCATAATTAAATATGGGGCAGTTTAATGAATAGTGTTCCAGGAAAGCAACATTATGATAAATATCCAATTATTACTTACTGTATCCCATACTTGCTATGTTATATGCAGGCCAATGCCTCTGTTTCGGGGTTTAGAGAAAATCCAGAGGGAAAGAAAAGACCTAACAAACTGTGATTCCTCTGAATTAAGCTTTAAATAAAGGCTGTTGCAAGTGAAATACGCCCAGAAAGAGAATTACTTGGATATGCAGGGAAAGGAGGACATGAAATCTATCAATTATATTTTCATGTAAATGCACATGTTCTTTCTTCTTTGGAGAGTTTCACAGTTGTGACTCTATTGAAAGTGTCTGTGCAAACGTTGTCTAAACAAGGACTTGCCTTACAAAAAAACAAAACAAAACTCCACCTGCCAAGGTAGACTGTACAGCGAGCTGCTAGAATACTGCAGAGCAAACTCAAACCATTAGCCAATGTGCTGCTGGATGCATGGGGTCCTCAGGCACTGGTTCTCTTTTGTTTCTGCCCTTTCCCTCAATCTTGCTTTGGAAATTACTGCCAAAAACAGTGTTCCCTGCGGATCAGGACCTGAGATTCAGCGGTCTCTCCAGACTCACAACACACTCACAACTCCATCAAGCAGTTTCTGATGTGGCCATTGGCTACTGACTCCAACAGGTTAAGAAAACAAAACAAGAGGGGGGAAAAAACATTCCCTGCGAAAAATAAATAAATAACACCTCGCTAACCAGCTTGGTTGACTGGGCTTTTGAAGTCACAGCATCAGTATGCATAAGGCACGTCAAATGTCTAAATTGTGCCATTTTTTCTCCAAAGGATCTTTGAAGCAACCTTTGAAGATGGGAGAGATGGTCCCCTTTGTGTTCGTAAACAAAGGTGGCCTCCACCATCATCACATCCTCCTCTAACCCCTGAGGCTGATAGGTGAGGGAAAGGCGGACACTTTCATTTCCTACATTCATTGACAAGGATTTTCTTCTGAGAAGTCTCAGATCTGCAGAGTTCATTGTCACTTAGAGTTATGTTTATCTTCCCAAACAGGAGCCTCTTCTAACACATTTCAACTGCTTATCGCCAATTGTGTTGTCAAAGGGCTTGGGCTTTCCAAATTATTTACTGCTGGTTAGTATGTGACATGATCCTAAAGGCAGAGGTAATAGGAGGCTTCCCCCATCTGCTCTGGTCAGTTTCTTTTCCCCAGCTGGCATCAGTGTGTCATTTCTATTCTCCACACTCTTGGAGTTTCTGACAGCTAAAGCCGCCAGATAAATGATCATTCTAGATACATTTGTAATGCATGATATGCCATAGAAAGCAAGCAACATTTGAGTGAGCCTTAATATCATTTTAGATATTCGAACATGGGAGATCATGTGTGGATCCTTTGCATGTTTTCTTTCAGGATCCGGATGGGTTTTCAATCAACCTGAGGTCATTTGTTACAGCTTTGAGCATCATACGAATTTAAATCAACAGACGTTATGTTTTCAAGGCCTGTACAATCACCCTGTGGCAGAGGGCTAACAGTGCCATTTGGCTTTCAGAAGACAAATAACTATGACAAATGTCCTTCCAAACTAAACGGCACTTTGGAAAGAGTAAAACAGAATTTTAATCCAACTAGCAGAGAATCTATTTACATATTCCAAAGTAATCCAGAGTCAAAAATCTAAGGACACTTCAAAGGGAAAAAAAAAAAAAAAAACCTAAGCAATAAATGACTTTTCAAAAGAGACCTGGCACATGGGGAAACTTTTCAACAGGGAGCATGGACCCACTGACCCGGGAGGGAGAGAAGCATCCTCATAGACAAATCTGAGACTGGATCATGAAAAACATCCAGAACTCACCTGACTCACCAACAAACCCCGACTGCAGCTGACACTAGTGCACAAGGCCAAAGAGGAACAACTGGGATCATTTGTCTGTGTCACATTATTAGACAGCTTTCCAGTGGCTACTTTATTTGGGGCAGTGTTGCAATGCAGATGGCTTAAACTTGGGTTTTACACATAATTTGCTATTTTAGAGAAGTTTATTTCTCTCACCTGCATACCCCATGAGGGAAGGAGCACTGATTGCTTTAATTCTAACATTTGGAGTGGAACCCATTCATGAAACTTTCTGGCTGTGTGATTCAAACGAAGCCTTCTCTTTCCTCTTTTTGTTCTCACAAGAAAATCAATTCACTTGAAGAGCCTCTTAATCCCATTTTTGCAATCAACAATTGCCACTTGTATATCGCTCTAATAGATTAAGAAGTGGGATGATGCGGTTGTCTGGTCTAATTCAACCCTATTCAGGTAGCTGCAGCCCGAGGCACTTTGTAGTGCCAAGTGCAGAGCTCGACAGGAAGACTTTTGCTATCATAATTTCCTGTGGAGCTATGCACTGCCCCCACTGAGGAGCCTGAATTACTTTGAATTAGGCTCGACAACCACAGAGAGTCGAAATCCAGCAAGCAACAATAACCAACTCTTTGAGCATGACTTGCATGGGTTATTTTTTTCTTTGCATTAGCACAGAAAGGAGGAATTTCAAAATGCACATCTATTTAAATGACAGCAACCTGCCATAAATCAAGTGTGAAACAAAAGAGAAAACAGTTGAAGTGAGAGAGAAGTTGGAGTGGAGGAAAAATTAATCAAAACAGTTTTCAAAAACTTCATAGTTTGAGCCTGTGAAAAATTTCAGGCCTACACTATCACCATGACAACCCGGAGCAAGCCCATGTTGGATAAGCACATCAGAAAGGGGCTGTTTTGTAAGGATGAAACCCTCTCACATTCATCCTAAGTTCAAGTCTCACTTCTGAATGCCTTAAAAAAATCACAAAAATAAAAACGTAAATATAAATCCTACCCAGGCTTCTTTGGTACTCTGGTAACAGGCAAATCTTGTGTGATTTTAAAATGATTTTACCATGAAGTCCATTTTAACCCCCATGCAGGCATCACCTCAGGTAGGCAGTGTTTGAATCATAAAGCAACTGCTGCTAAGTATCAGACCCAACTGGGAAACAGCCATCCAGTTAATCATTTAGCAGATTCCAAGAATCACCCAAATTGGAAGCATGTGGTTAAAATGCATTATTTTTCAGAGATACCAGTTAAACAAAATGTTCTAGGTAAGGAAGCTGAGATCGCAGTTCTATTTGCCGTAACTCCTTAATTATTACCGACATGGCCCAAAAAATGAATTAAATCTAAATAAATATAGGTTTCTCTTCTTAAGAGTCCCAATCCCTATTCCTACTCTTTTACCTTTCTGTGTTCAGAAAATAAAGAGAACAAAGAGGGAGTCCCACTGATTCAAAACTAGCAGAACAGCCAAACAACAGAGCACAACTGTTCTCTCATGCATGACTGGGATTAGGATAAAAGCAGAAAAAGACTTCTGAGAAAAAGAAAACAACAAAAGAAACAGGAGTGCTGACAAAACTTTTTTTCTTTCTATTGAGGCAAAAGAGAAGGAAAAAAAAGAGGACTGCTTAAAAAAAGATAGAAGAAGAAAGCTTAACAAACAGAAGTAAGGGCTTTCACCTCCTGTTTTACTTTTAGCCCAATCTGGTCAGAGAAACAAAACCCAGAAGTAAAGTAGATGATAACCCAAGACACTTGGGCAATTTTCATACTCAGAGAAGCAGCCCTATTGCTATGAGACCTACTGTTATGTTATCAGTGCATTATTCTCTCAAATATCCAGGATGTGGAACAACGTTTCCTGATCGGAATTTTCCCCTGCACGGTTAGGACAGGATGTGTGTGAATTCACACGTTCTTCGACAGAGGGAAATCAGGGGAGGGCAGGGGAGCTTTTGCATTTGGAAATCGCATTCACAAATTAAACATAATTGTTTAAAAAAGAATGACCCTGAGGTCAACGCCACCAGCGTGGCATCACTGGACGGCTGGAGAGAGGGATTCAAAGCTCAGGCAACTGCAAACTTTGATTCAGGGCTCCTCACAAAGGCTTTCAGATCAGTCATGTTCCGCTGTGACTACCCCAAACCCGCTCTCCTAGACTTTGTACAGATCCCATTAGACTCTAATGATTAGAGGGCTAAGGAGAACACCAGTTTTCACAAGTTTTCGACCTACTTCTCAAAGATTCTTACCACACCTTAAAATAGGAATTAGATCCCTTCCCTGCCACTATTAGCCATCTTGATGTTTTAAAATTCTGTCAGCTCACATAGTAGAATCTTGTTCTTTTAAAATATATTTTAACCATGAAAGAGCCAACAGACTTAATGCTTATTCCCGGGATCCTTAAATAAACTCCCCTCACAGAACCTAGAAATTGAATCAAAGAGTTTATGTTTAAGTAGAAGCTTCTATTGTCAGAAGAAAATGCCTTTTATGTACATGACAGAACTGCAGAATAAAATGCTGTGTAGTAAGCCACAGTTGACAATATGAAATTATTTTTAGATGTCTAATACAGTATTTTGTCATTCCACTCCCCTCTAATACACATAATAGAAATACCTCACCAAATCTATAAATAGTTTAGGTGCTTTGTGGAACATCTAGTGAGTGCCTACTGTGTGCCAGGCATGTATGCACATCCTCTTTGACGTAATCCTCTCAATAACTCCATAAGGTCCACGTCAGTGTGCCCATTTTGCAGTACACTATGTTATGCTGCTTCCTTTCCTTAATTAATTCAATGAACACTGAATTTGCATCTACTATGTTCCAGGTAGTGTAAGTTGCTTAAGGATAAAATAATATAGATACAGTCTCTGTCTTCTTAGACCTTACAATCTAGTTAGGGAAGTAAATATTAAACAAATGATGACATGAGTAATTGTTTAATTATAGCTGTGCTAAATGGTACAGAGAAAAAGCAGGGCACTGTGAGAGCTGAGTAGGCCTGGCCCCCTAGCCTGGTCTAGGTGAAGAGTGGGGAGGCAAAGGGGAGGAGTGGCAAGAGCTCTTAAGAAGGGGGAAGAGCAAGTATGAATAGAAAGAAACTTGGTGCTTTCGAGGAGCTACAAGGAGAACAGTGGGGTGGATCGAGGCCAAGGGTGGTAGAAGATAAGTTGGACAATAGATCATCCAGGGCCTAATTTGTGGGCTATTTCTTAAAATTTTATTTCAAGTCCATTGCAAAGATCTGAAATGGTTTGGAGCACGTGAGTAATATGACTAGATTGTTGTTTCCCACTCTGACTGCTGTGTGGTGAATGGACTGGAGCAGGGCCAGCAGGGCTGCCATGGACAGTTGTGCAGACCGCTCATGCACCAGGAGGCCTTATTAAGAGGCAAGTGGAGACTGAAATACAGCCTGAGCAATTCCTGTCAAGCCATAAGCCCAGAATCTGGAGTGTGTCTACTTAACTGGGGGTTCTTTTTCTAATTCAAAAAAAGGCACAGTATAAGCTAGTAGTGAAAGGAAGGAGATCAATGAGAAGGCTGTTGAAATAGTTCTGGTGATAATAAAATTGATTCAGGCCAGATCATCAATGGAAGCTATTAAATTATGAGGTTGAAACATTCACGGGGACCTGGATACTTGCATGATGCCAAAGCACTGCCCAACAGATTGCCACTTGCAAGGCGGAAGTGTCCCTTTACAGTGGAAGCATCAGGATGTCCCACATGACTTCAGTGATCCTTCAATCTCAGCATCTCTAATGCTGGGCCAATCAGATGGGATGCAGTCCCTCCTGGTGGGATGCAATATGAGCAGACAACTTTATGTATGAGGACTGTATTCGTTTGCTAGTTCTGCCATAACAAAATACCACAGACTGGGGTGTTTAAACAACCAAAATTTATTTTCTCACCATTCTAGAGGCTAGAAGTCTAAGATCAAGGTGTCGACAGGGTTGGTTTCTCCCAAGGCCTCTCTCCTTGGCTTGCAGACAGCCACCTTCTTGCTGTGTCCTCACATGTTCTTCTCTCTGTACGTGTGCATCCGAGGTGTCTCTCTCTGTATGTCCTAATCTCCTCTTCTTATAAGGACATCAGGCATATTGGATTAAGGCCCACCCCAATGACATCACTTTAACTTAGTTATCTCTTTAAAGGCCTTATCTCCAAATATAGTCATATTCTGAGGCACTAGGGGTTAGGACTTCGACATATAAATTTTGGAGGGACACAATTCAGTCCATAACAGGAATCCCATAACAAAGATTCTTGCCTAAAATGTTTAACCTGAATCCGTAGAAGCCTTTTAGATCTAAATCCCAGTTTACAGAAAATGCTGAGGGCAGAAGAACACGTTAAAAAACACCATAAGGCAGCAATCATTAAAATCCAGAACAGTGAGAAATTCTACAGGACAATTGGCTAGCTCTATTAAAGGACTCAGAAAAGTGGAGGTGGTTAGGGAGCTAATGTTCTGGAATAAAAGAAATTACAAATGTAATACATGGTCCTTGATGGGATCTTCCTAGTTTGATCACATTTCAAAGATGTTTGGGGGACAACTGGGGAAATTTGAATATGAACTGAGAACTAGATGTTATTAAGAAATTATTGGTCATTTGTTAGATGTGATAATGCTATTGTGGTTACATAGGAAAGTAATTCTAATTATTAGAGACATATTGAGGCATTTATGTTGGTAATTTATATGAAAATATAAAATGAAGGAAGAAAATATGCAAAATATTAATAATGACTGGATCTAGTGATACATGAGTGTTCATTATACTAGTCTATCTTTCTGAGTGCTTCAAAGTTTTCGCAAGAAAACATTAAACATGAGATTTGCCCTAAATGGGAAAAAGAAAGAAAAAAGTACAAGTGACAGATAACGATGGCTTGAGCTAGGGTGACAGTAAGGATAGAAGGAAATGAATTCAAGTGATTAAATGCATGAAGGAAATGGGCAGAATTTGGAGACTTGTCTGAATGTGGGAGGTAAGAGAGAAGGAGGTTGAATGAACAGGGCAGTTGAGTGAGCAGTGGCCTCTTTCCTGAGACATAACACAGGGAAGAAACTGGTTTAGGAAGATAAGCTCAGTTGAGGATATGTCCGATTCAAAGTACCTTTGAGATGCAAGTGGCTATATTCATTCTGAAGATCAGAGAAGTCTGAGCTGGAGATAGAAATGTGAGAATTGTTACCATATAGCCAGTAATCAACACTGCGGGGGGTGGTGGTGGAGGAATTGCTTAAGGAGAGGGTATAGAGTAAGGAGAAAAACAATAATAAAAAATAGAAATAATAGAAATTTCCACTATGGGCTAAGTAGAAGAAATCATGGTTAATTCGACACATTTATTGAGAATCTATTATCTGCTAGGTAATGGGCTTACAAAGATAAATAAAACATTGCCTCTGCCCTTGAGGAGCTCTATGTCTCACCCAGGAGAATAATGTGAACAGTAATCTAAGAACACACAGAATGTGCAAAGGAAACATGGCATGGGACTGTGATTAATTCTTCAGAGAGACATCTTGAAAACTAGACATTCCCAATCAAAAGTAGATCCTATCTTGTTATCTGAAAGTACCGTTTGGAGATAATTTTGAATAAATGGATTCATAAAATGCTATTAAAACAGCTCACTAAAAATACTTTCACTGAAATGTGTGTAAGTGGAGTTTTCTTTCTTACCACTATAAGTGTCATTAGTAAGCCTAAAAAAAATGCATCAATTCACAGAATAAATAAAAGCACCTAAAGGAAGCAAACCTGTTTGCCTTACAAGAAATATTCCAAATCAGCACATTCGGAAAGCATTTATGGAGTAATTGTCACATGTCAGGCACTGCGTTGGTCATATTTCCACACATTATCTCATTAAATCTTCAGAACAATGAATCTAACAGGTTGTAACACCTATTTTGCCAAAGAGGGAACAGTGGCTAAGAAAGGTGAAGGAGAGGCTTTCCCAGGGCACAGCCAGCTAGCAGCCAAGGGTGTAAGAAGCCTCCTCCTACCAAATTTGAACTACACTAGAGAAGTATGTTATTTAAAGAAACCCTGTGGCTACTCTTCTTAGGGAAAGAATAACTTATTATGTCATTGATCACCCCCTAAGTTCCCCATTTTGTAAAGTTTGGGTTTTTATGCAGCAGGTTTCCTTTAAGAAATAGCCACCTACCTATATTTTAGAAGCCTTTCAAGAAGTAAATTGTCTCCTGAAATTGCTCTTTACTACTAAAGCTACATGATTAAATAACCCAACACAACTCCTGTTCATGGAAAATGGTGATGCCAACAGTGCACAGATTACACATTCAGTAAATGCATTTTAAAATTTCTCCTAGTTTTCCAAAATAATTAGCTACTTACTATGTTATGATTTGTGGAATACTGACCTTTAAAAAAGTATATATAGCCACCTCATGGGTTATGTCTAAGCTTTAAAAGGGCACTGTTTAATACCTTCATGAATCAGAATTCATGTAACATCATTAAATTTTCCAACCTTTTATTTTTTATTTTTTAATAACTTTATTTATTTTTGGCTGTGTTGGGTCTTCATTGCTGTGCACGGACTTTCTCTAGTTGCAGCGAGCTGGGGCTACTCTTTGTTGAGGGGGGCGAACTTCTCATTGCGGTGTCTTCTCTTGTTGTGGAGCACGGGCTCTAGGCGTGCAGGCTCAGTAGTTGTGGCACACAGGCTCAGTAATTGTGGCTCACGGGCTCTAAAGCACAGGCTCAGTAGTTGTGGTGCACGGGCTTGGTTGCTCCGTGGCATGTAAGATCTTCCCAGACCAGGGCTTGAACCCATGTCCCCTGCATTGGCAGGCAGATTCTTAACCACTGCACCACCAGGGAAGCCCTAACCCTTTAAAACGCTTGTTAACAATAAGCTTTAAGGGCATGAGCTGTTCTCCCTCCTTTAGGCAATCCAATAACAGTCAAAAGTAAAGTTTATGGAGTTAATAGGTGAGCAACATTCACAGAGATGAACACCAGTGAAGACATTTTCCATCTCAGTGATGAAGAGTTTCTTAACTGGCTACCTTGGATTGTACCCATTCTAGTCATGAAATATCATAAAGAAACAGAAAGGCATTTTTGAAACTAGACCAGGAGAACAAAAATATATAACAGATCTAATCAGAACTGTCTGAGAGTGGAGACCAACTTGCTTTCAACCTTTTCAGGAAGTCAGTGCTTTTTTCATGTACTATGGAGAGTTCTCATTTCTTTAAACAATTTAGGGTTTGTTTTTAATACACTGACCTCCATCGTCACCAACATGCCTATCTTCTCCTCACATCTTTCCTATTCAACATATGAGCATCTTTTGGAATGCTGGGAACACAGGCAGATTTACCATGAAGCTAATGTAGTCTATGTTTTAAGACCCATCACTGGGAGGGGCCGTAGCAATGTGTTCACATGGTCATGTGCTATTGCAAAATTTACAAAAGTATTTTTCTACTATTCTTCTTAGAAATCCCCCCCAAATTATAAATGCTTTAGACACCATAAAACCTGGCTCTCCCTCTGGGCAGGAAACTGTTAATGAGCACTCCCCCAGTATGCACAAGTGCCTCATGCCCTGAAGGCCTTTTCCAAGCAAGCCATACAGAGGTCAGGTCAAACCACAAAGGACCTTCTTTTTTTGTTTGTTTGTTTGTTTCTTTCTTTCTTTCTTTTAATTGAAGTATATTTGATTTATAATGTGTTAGTTTCACGTGTACAGCAAAGTGATTCAGATATATATATATATTTTTTTCACTAAAGACCTTCTTAATCAGAATTTTAAACCTGCAAGAGAACCTTGGAAAATAATAATTAGAAGATATAGTCTGTAATGGTTCCACATTTTCTTGAACCTTCTAATAGTCCCAACGTATTTTGGATTTAAAAAGCCAATAATCATATGTAACCCTGACTTCCAAATGTGTTGAACTCTTAACTTTTTTTTCAGCCAAAACCAAAATCTCTTTCTCTAAGACTGAAAAATGTATCCCTACTATGGAGCACATGATGTACCAGCCCATGGACTGGGCTCTGTTCTCCAAGAACAGGGTTCTTTTCTGTGACTTACTTCGCACTGCTCTGGCATGTCTGTGATGCTGGGATGGAGAGGAGTGAAGAGAAGAAATTCCACAGCTGCTAAGCTTCTGCTTTTATAAACTTCTGTTTTGAAGCAAGGGATGCTCTTTCCCAAAAGGAACTTGAGTAGTTCATGACGTGAATTCCAACTTAGATATGCAATTGAAAGGAAGACAAGCATTCTTTCTGCCCTGATTTTGTCACCCTTAAATAGGAGGAGGGCTCAGAGAGGCACCATCTGACATGCATTTGGATATATTCTGAGGCAAATTGTTCCAGGAGTTTTCCCATTGGCCACCAATTGTCACTTTTATAGCACACATACACAGACTTGCAAACTCATAATTATTACTTTTCTGGCTGCAAATGAAGGAAATTTAGTACATAGCACAGTACACAGAAAGCATTCAATGTTTGTTGAAAGAAATGAGGGTTTGATTGTGTGAGGTGAGAGCTGACTATGTATCTCTTTATCAACATACATTTTCTTTCTGCATTCACACACACACACACACACACACACACACACACATGCACCCCTCTCAGCTGTCTATAGCTACAGCTCAGTCATTAAATGCCAACTGGCCTGGGCCCTAGGGTTTCAAACATCCCAGCTGTCCAGTTCAGATCCCAAGTCCTAGAAAATTTCTGACTGGGTGGCCCTTGTCTGAGATTTGGCCAAGATTCTTCCAGTTCTTGGCTACATCCTGTGTCTCATATATCATTTCTTAAGAGTTTTAAAATACAAAATAAAGTCACAACACAAAAAGTATATGTTATGAGTTCACCAGGCTTTAACGGAAATACTCTGAGCATGATATATCATCAACATGTCCAGTTTCACAGTACTGTCTGTAAAATCTTGGCTTTCAGTACACTTTTCCTACTCCTGAGGTGGTAGGAAAACATTTTTCAAGAGAAAATTGTAGAGGCAAAAAGAATGTCAGCCAAATATATTCCTCACCAGTCATATTGCAATGACCCAAGCCTAGAGATGGACCCAATTATCCTCTTCTTCCTCATCGGATGACCTCCTCATGGGGTTAGCACTCCAGCCAGTGTTCACCCTGCAGCAGTTCCCTTTCTTCCAATTTATCTCCCAGAGTTTAGCCAACTACACTCATGACATTCGTTACAGCATTTCAACAGCAGACAGTGCACAAATTATGTCATCACGATCATTAGCTTTCAAATATACTCACGAACAACAGACTCTCTCTGGCTCTCGGCCCCAAATGACATTTCTCCCGGAATCCTGTACTAGGTACTGAATCTCTGTCATTAAGTATCTGATATTTACAGCCAGAAAAATAGTAATTTAATATGTGTGGGAGATACAAAAGTGACAACAGGTGGTTAATGAGAAGCCTTCAGGAGAGGAAGGAATATCTTTTTAGTATTGCCTTCTCGTGTTGATTTATATATGCTTTAGAAAGCTTTAAGGTAACAGATATATAATTTATAGTTGAATAAAAATCATGGTATATGACATTTCCAAATGAAAGTGGGTTATTGGCTTCTAGGTAATATTTTTGTCCATCCAACAAAGGAACTGTGCTAAGCACTGAGAATGCAGTGGTGAAAAAGACATATTCCCTGCCCTCAGGGACTTAGCTCTTTAGGGGGGTGGGCAGAGAAACAAGTCATGCCAATTTACCACTATAGGTGGACAGAGGAATGAATGACCCCAAGGTATTATGTGAGCATACAGAGGTACCTAATCCAGTCTCAAGTGGCCAAAAGGGAGAGCTAAACTGAGATTTGAAAGGTGATTAAGAGTTACCAGGTAAAGGAGGGAGTAAGAGTGGAAAAAAGTGGTTTACTCCAAGGATGTGAAAAACCCTGATAGAACAGAGGGCTGCTGTACCCAGACATGAATGCGAGAAGCGAAGCAGTTTGAACTTTATCCTGATGGCAGTGAAAAGCCATCGCATGGTTTTCAGCAGGGAAGGGATATAATCTAATTTACATTTCAGGAATATCATTCTGTCTGTATTATGGGAGAGAGATGGAGAGGAGACCAGAAAAGAAGCAGAGTGATCAGCAAGGGGGCTAATTGCAATAGTGCAGGTGGAAAATGAAGGTAAAGTGTAAGAGTGGCAGTGGGGGTCAAGAGAAGTGTATAGATTAGAGAGGTGTGAAGGATGTAATTAATAACAATAGCTAGTGTTGACTTTGTGCTAGGCTCTGTAGCTTGCACTTTACTTGCACTATCTCACTTGATCCACACAACAACTCTATAAGGTGGTCACTGCTGAGGCAACTGAGGCCACAGAGATGAAGTCATTTACCCAAGATCCCTCAACTAGTAGCAGGTCCCACCATATTCTCCTGCCCCTTCAGGTAAAAACATCAGGACCTGTCGAACAGACTGATAGGGTGAAGGAAAGGTAAGAGTAAAATCTGATCCAAGGTTCCCGGTGTGGTCTACTGGGAATACAGGAGGAGAAATTTGGTGAAACCTAGGGGAGTTGGGTGATACATTCCACTTTGTACATGCTGAGTTGGGTGTCAGTCAGATTTTCATGGTGAATTACCAAAATAGTTGAATATATGGGCCTGAAACTCAATATATATGATGAAGCTATAGATTTGATGGAGGATTATCAGCCATAGGAGCATGTAGAATGAGAAGAGGCCTAAACAGATTCCCAAGAAGCACAGACATGTATGGGGCAACCAGAGGAAGAGGTCTACACAAAACCAAGAAAGAAAGGAAGCGATAAAGCAAGAAACCCAGAGACTGGTGTCATGGAAGCCAACGGAAGGAGTAGTTCCAGAAGGAAGCAGTCGGGGTTCACTGATGATGCAGACAGATCAAGTATGATGCAGATCAAACATGTCCACAAGCTTTATCAACAATGAGGCTGTCTGTGACCTTGATGAGCATCGCCAGGGAAGGGTGAGGAAGAGGAGACCAGAGGGGGAGATGACTCTTTCAAGAAGTTTGGTGGTGAATGGGGAGAAAGGGCCAAGGCATATATTGTCTCATTTGATCCTCACAACAACCTTATGAGGGTATTATTACTTCCGTTTTACAAATAAGAGAAATGAGGCAGAGAGAGGTTAAAAGACTTTTCCAGGATTACCCAACTAGTATGTGGCAGAGCTAGGACTTGAACTCAGGCAGTCTGGCTCCAGGGCCTGTGTGATGATCACCATAATGTTAGAGCTACTATTTATTGAGCATTCTTCATGTTCCAGACCTTGTGCTATGTATGCCACACACATTATGTCATTTCATCATTACAACAGCACTGCAAGATAGGTATTATTATTTCCCCCCATTCTATAGATAAGGAAAATGAGGCTCAGAATTACATCCGATAACATGTTTTCTATAGGAAAACTAGCCCTGATTTTTCAGTTTTAATTTATAGCACCTGTTTCTGGAACATAATATCTAATTCACGTACTTGGATATTTACATCTGCAATGTAGATATTTCTAATTTGCCTTTTAAGTGATGTTCTTTTAAGTGGCCGATCAGTAAAGTACGTTACCTGATTAAGAGGGCAAAAGAAGAGGAAATGGGCTTTAATGGTAGAACAATGGTTAACAATAATGTTATAGTCATATAGTACTTTAATGTTTTACAAAAACTTTAACATATAATATTTTATTTGATCCTCCCCAAAGAAGAGTTTCCTGAATATGAAAGTTCTAAGACCCTAGAATACAATACCTAAGGGAAACCCCACCTCAGGAGGCTTGCTGTTGTTATTTTATCAGGTACAAACAGCTATTGTGTCTATGAGGTTGAAAAACAGTTCCCTCTAGAGGCAGAGGGATGGTCTAGTTTAGAGTAGACTAAATCATTTAAAGTCTTTGAAACCTTGTGAGAACATTGAATTCATATCCATGTTCTAAGGCAGAGATTCCTAATCTGGGCACTAGAGTACCCTATTTTTAATCCCACCCACCTTGGTCCTAAAGGTATTATAAGGCATATTTTTTAAAACAGTAATTAAAACCAATTTTATTTTGAAAATGCTAAGGTCATCTAAGATTACTGGAACTGTCTATAGAGTGTCACAAGACAATGGTTGGGACTTAAGCTGAAACTTCACTCCTATACCTAAAAACATTACCATCTGAATGATGAACTATGAATAAAGGTAGATTAAAATAGGACAAAATTAACTTATTTAACAAACATTTACTAAGTACCTCCCTATGCACAAGTCACTGTGCTAAGTGTTGAAGTCCTCAAAGATCGCTGTTTTAGAGTGGGCTAACTGGTGTAGCTGTAACAAATAATTCCCAAATCTCAGTGACTTAACACACTAAAAGGTTATTTCTCTTTTGTCAAAAGTCCAATTCACATGTTTCTGGCCTCTCTCCTGGGCAGCTCTCCTCCAAATGGGGACTCAGGGATCCAGGCTCTTTGCATCTACTGGTTTCACCATCCTCTATGGCCTCAGAGTCCTCCGCTGGATACTCTGCAAGTGGCTGGCAACAAGGGAAGAGAGGAACCCATGGGATGTTTCCAGAGCCAGACCTGGAAGTGGCACACACTTGCACCTACATTTCATGGGCCAGTACTCAGTCACCTAGTCCTAACCTTACTTCCAGGGAGGCTGGAAAATATAATCTTCCTATATGTCCAATAAAAAGAAATTGGATTTGGTGAATACCTAGCCACTCTCTGCCTCAATCACATAATCCATTGTTTTCCAAACTTCAGCCACTCTCAGATCACCTTTGCGATTTTTCCTATATATGTATCATCTGTATTATTATTTAGCATTTTTCTAGAAGTTGACTCACTTTTTTATACTTAAATACATTTATTTTAAAAGGAAACGTGGTCACTATAGTGAGTGGAAAAGTAGTATCTCTTCCCATAAATAGAATGTAGCCATAAAAATAAATACAACTACAAAACAATATTAAATTTAGCTAAAGACCATTTCCTGCTAGAGGCACCGAACTGAGGCCTGCTCTCTCTTTGTTAAAAAGGGAGTTTAGCAAATGTTAGAAAAGAAGGTGTCAACTACATAGGAACACTTAACTCAAACTCACTTATCAGAAGGATTGAAAGAGAAAAGAAACATAAAATCACTGGAATTAGTGGATAATAGTCCTAACATTCTGAATAATTTTCTTTCCTGAGAACTTTTTTTTTTTTTTTGCAGTACGCGGGCCTCTCACTGTTGTGGCCTCTCCCATTGTGGAGCACAGGCTCTGGATGCACAGGCCCAGCGGCCATGGCTCACGGGCCCAGCCGCTCCACAGCATGTGGGATCCTCCTGCACTGGGGCACGAACCTGTGTCCCTGCATCGGCAGGCGGACGCTCAACCACTGTGCCACCAGGGAAGCCCTTTCCTGAGAACTTTTTAAAATTTCCTTTTACTAACTACATACTTGGTTGTTAGATCATAAAAATTTTTGGAATTGTATTTTCTACAAATAAGAAAACTGAGTCCTTAGGTGAAATAATCGTGGTTTCAGAGTTAATAACTGACATGGTTAGAAGCAGAGGCCTACTGATGTTGGATTCATAAACATTTTTATGAACTATGAAGATTATCACAATACATTTTATCTCTCTCTATTTGACTCAGTTGAATTCTGAAGTTGGTCACATTTACAGGAATGCCTGGCCTCTATGAACACAGAGTGGCAGTGAAATCATAGGTGGTTCCTTTTTTTTTTTTTTGCCAGAAAGCATGGTTTATTTTTAACAGTATTTTTTTTTGGAGTAAAATCGCTTTACAATGTTGTGTTACTTTCTGCTGCACAATGAAGTGAATCACCTATATGCATACCTATATCCCCTCCCTCTTGGACCTCCCTCTCCCCCTTCCCCCCATCTACGTCACCACAGAGCACCAAGCTGAGCTTCCTGTGCTATACAGCAGGTTCCCACTAGCTATCTATTTTACACATGGTAGTGTATTTATGTCAAACCTAATCTCCCAATTCGTCCCACCCTCCCCCTCCATGCTGCGTGTCCACATGTTCATTCTCTAGGTCTATGTCTCTATTCCTGCCCTACAAATAACAGTATGTTTTTTTAAAATATAATTTTTAAAGTAATAAAGACTTTTAAAGGTATATAGCAAGTGTAATGGTTGGCTTCTATAAATCTAGAAAAGAATTACCAAAAAATAAAAAGAAATAAAAAGAACTCAGAATAGCTTGAAATTTAAAAAAAAAAGTAATAAGAAGGGGATTACTCTTAGAATCTATTAAAATGCATTATAAGTCTGTCTATGGTAATTAAGACAGTGTTGTACTGGACCATGCATTAACAGTCATGTTGAAAAACTAAAACATAATCCAGAAATAGATGCAAACACATGAGAATTTCATGTTTGATAAAGTTATTATTTATATCAGTGAAGGAAATGTGGATTCATTAGCAAAACATATTTGGACAACTGGGTGGCCATAGGAAGAATAATTATCATAATTTTATCATATGTGCTTGTATATACATATGTGCTTATAGATATATATAGAATATCTCTAAGAAAATACATAAGAAATTTATCACAGTGGTTGCTTCAAGAAAGGCATACTAAGTGGCTGACATACCATATGCATGTATTCTCTATTATTATTTAGTTAATAATTTTAAAAAACAATAAATATCATAGAAAAACACTGATGACTTCACACGACTAACCATCCCGAGGCAGCCTAGAATTTTCACATTTTTCTGGTATTAGTAAAGTTTTTAAAACATTTTCTGTTTTTATTACCTCTTTTGCTTACATTTGGTTATTTTATGCCTGTGACTAGATTCTGAAAGCACTGAGTCTCCTAAAGCAGCCTCTTCCTCTGTCCTACTTGACACTCTGAAACCCATAGACCTGTTTCCAGGATTGGAAAGTCCTTAGGCTAGGCCTAAATGAAATCAGGCTGCAAACAATGCAAATTTTAATAACATAGGAATTCATAACGGCTCTCATCCTGTATCTCTCTAAACTATAAATATCCTGTATCTCTCTAAACTATAAATATTGTCCAGTGACCCACGAAAGGATGGCTCTAGCATTCTGGAGTGTCAAGAGGGTAGATGAACATTTCTGAAATGGTATCAAAATTCTTCTATTACAATGTTGATTTTTCAATGTCTTGGCAAGCCTATCTCAGGACAGATAATCCCTCCTATAAGATATGGTTGGTCTAAAACAGCCTGAAGAGAGCAGGGGCAGAAAGGAAGGGAGGAGGCAAGAGATCATGTAAACATTCTCCAAGACTTTAGCTCATTCAGCTTTCAATTCCACGTTGTTACACACCCCTAATTTATCAAAATACAGTAGCTCAACCATTTCTCATCTTTGCACCTTTTATAACTGCACTTTCCATACTGTATCAAAATTTGACTAAATAGCTGTTGCCCCAGCGAAACCATGACTTCTCAAAAGCAGGAACTACATGATTCATCTTTGACTACCCAAGGGTTTAACATAGTGCCTAGAATATGGTAAATGTTCTACGAATGAAGGAACAAATGCATGAATGAGTGAACAAGTGAAGGATTTCTCTTCAACTAAACTGAGTCATAATAATGTATTCACAATGTAAATTATCTCTCAATTAAACAAAATAACGCATTCACAGAGGTAGAAAATTAGGTGTGGAATTTGTAAAAGAGAAATACATTTGCAAGCATAACTGAACGTTGATATTTACATTCTGAATATCCTCTCTTCTTGAGATCCTGGTTCTGGGCACACTCACCTTTGGTCCAAGGGGGGACAAATCCAGGAAGGCATTTGCTATAGCCCTAGCTGCTGAAAGTACAATGAGGAACCTGGTGATTCTTTACTTTCAGCCTTCAGGGGATGAGAAAAGAGAGAGGAAAGCCAACTGGGCAGAGGTAAATGAGTGAATACTAACGAAGTCTCCCCACCTCAGCAAGTTACCAGCTGTGCCTTTAACTTAGCCCTTTGTCTTCCCTAGAAAGGCCAAAACCATTGTGCTTAAAAAGAAGGCTCCTCTAGAAAGCTGTTCAAAGGCAGAGAAGGAAATTACAGGGGATAGGAGAGATGATATTTATTAAGCGAAAATAGTCTTCTCAAAATGAAATGAAGGCACACTATATGAGGAGGAAGAAATACTTGAGTAAACTGGGTCATTTGACTGCATCCTTTTCTGCAGATGAAAAACCCAGCTCAAAAGACAATTGGGAGATATATATATATATATATATAAACATCTTTATTGGAGTATAATTGCTTTACAATGGTGTGTTAGTTTCTGCTTTAAAACAAAGTGAATCAGCTATACATATACATATATTCCCATATCTCCTCCCTCTTGCATCTCCCTCCCATCCTCCCTATCCCACCCCTCTACGTGGACACAAAGCACCCAGCTGATCTCCCTGTGCTATGCGGCTGCTTCCCACTAGGTGTCTATTTTACATTTGGTAGTGTATATATGTCCATGCCACTCGCCACTCTCTCACTTTGGCCCAGCTTACCCTTCTCCCTCCCCGTGTCCTCAAGTCCATCCTCTAAGTCTGGGTCTTTATTCCTGTCCTGCCCCTCGGTTCTTCAGAACCTTTTTTTTTTTTTAGATTCCATATATATGTGTTAGCATACGGTATTTCTTTTACTCCTTCTGATGTACTTCACTCTGTGTGACAGACTCTAGGTCCATCCACCTCACTACAAATAACTCCATCGCATTTCTTTTTAATTAATTAATTTATTTTTTTGCGGTATGCGGGCCTCTCACTGTTGCGGCCTCTCCCGTTGTGGAGCACAGGCTGCGGATGCGCAGTCTCAGCGGCCATGGCTCACGGGCCCAGCCACTCCACGGCATGTGGGATCTTCCCGGAGTGGGGCACGAACCCATGTCCCCTGCATCGGCAGGCAGACTCTCAACCACTGAACCACCAGGGAAGCCCCATTGCATTTATTTTTATGGCTGAGCAATATTCCATTGTATATATGTGTCACATCTTTATCCATTCATCTGTCGATGGACACTTAGGTTGCTTCCGTGTCCTGGCTATTGTAAATACAGTTGCAGTGAATATTGTGGTACATGACTCTTTTTGAAATATGGTTTCCTCAGGGCATATGCCCAGTAGTGGGATTGCTGGGTCATATTGTATTCTATTTTTAGCTTTTTAAGGAACCTCTATGCTGTTCTCCACAGTGGCTGTATCAATTTACATTCCCACCAACAGTGCAAGAGGGTTCCCTTTTCTCCAGACCCTCTCCAGCATCTACTGTTTCTAGAATTTTTGATGATGGCCATTCTGACTGGTGTGAGGTGATATCTCACTGTAGTTTTGATTTGCATTTTTCCAATGATTAGTGATGTTGAGCATCCTTTCATGTGTTTGTTGGCAATCTGTATATCTTCTTTGGAGAAATGTCTATTTAGGTCTTCTGCCCATTTTTGGATTGGGTTCTTTGTTTTTCTGATATTGAGCTGCATGAGCTGCTCGTAAATTTTGGAGATTAATCCTTTGTCAGTTGCTTCATTTGCAAATATTTTCTCCCATTCTGAGGGTTGTCTTTTCATCTTGTTTATGGTTTCCTTCACTCTGCAAAAGCTTTTATGTTTCATTAGGTTCCATTTGTTTATTTTTGCTTTTATTTCCATTTCTCTAGGAGGTGGGTCAAAAAGGATCTTACTGTGATTTATGTCAAAGAGTGTTCTTCCTACGTTTTCCTCTAAGAGTTTGATAGTGTCTGGCCTTACATTTAGGACTTAAATCCATTTTGAGTTTATTTTTGTGTATGGTGTTAGGGAGTGTTCTAATTTCAGTCTTTTATGTGTAGCTGGCCAGTTTTCCCAGCACCACTTATTGAAGAGGCTGTCTTTTTGCCATTGTATATTTTTGCCTCCTTTATCAAAAATAAGGTGACTGTATGTGCATGGGTTTATCTCTGGGCTTTCTATCCTGTTCCATTGACCTATATTTCTGATTTTGTGCCAGTACGACACTGTCTTGATTACTGTAGCTTTGTAGTGTACTCTGAAGTCAGGGAGCCTGATTCCTCCAGCTCCATTTTTCTTTCTCAAGATTGCGTTGGCTATTCGGGGTCTTTTGTGTTTCCATACAGATTGTGAAATTTTTTGTTCTAGTTCTGTGAAAAGTGCCATTGGTAGTTTAATAGGGAGTGCATTGAATCTGTACACTGCTTGGGTAGTATAGTCATTTTCACAATGTTGATTCTTCCAATCCAAGAACATGGTATATCTCTCCATCTGTTTGTATCATCTTTAATTTCTTTCATCAGAGTCCTTTTTTTTTTTATGCGGTATGCGGGCCTCTCACTGCTGTGGCCTCTCCTGTTGCAGAGCACGGCTCTGGATGCGCAGGCTCAGCGGCCATGGCTCATGGGCCCAGCCACTCTGCGGCACGTGGGATCCTCCCAGACCGGGGCATGAACCCATGTCCCCTGCATCGGCAGGTGGACTCTCAACCACTGTGCCACCAGGGAAGCCCTCATCAGAGTCTTATAGTTTTCTGCGTACAGGTCTTTTGTCTCCTTAGGTAGGTTTATTCGTAGATATTTTATTCTTTTTGTTGCAGTGGTAAATGGGAGTGTTTCCTTAATTTCTCCTTCAGATTTTTCATCATCAGTGCGTAGGAATGCAAGAGATTTCTGTGCATTAATTTTGTATCTTGCTACTCTACCAAATTCTTTGGTTACCTCTAGTAGTTCTGTGGTAGCATCTTTCGGATTCTCTGTGTATCATGTCATCTGTAAACAGTGACAGATTTACTTCTTCCTTTCCAATTTGCATTCCTTTTATTTCTTTTTCTTCTCTGATTGCTGTGGCTAAAACTTCCAAAACTATGTTGAATAACAGTGGTGAGAATGGACAACCTTGTCTTCTTCCTGATCTTAGAGGAAATGGTTTCAGTTTTTCACCATTGAGAATGATGTTGGCTGTGGGTTTGTCACATGTGGCCTTTATTATGTTGAGGTAAGTTCCCTCTATGCCTAATTTCTGGAGGGTTTTTATCATAAATGGGTGTTGCATTTTGTCAAGAGCTTTTTCTGCATCTATTGAGATGATCATATGGTTTTTCTCCTTCAATTTATTAATATGGTATATCACATAGATTGATTTGCATATACTGAAGAATCTTTGCATCCCTGGGATAAATCCCATTTGATCATGGTGTATGATCCTTTTAATGTGTTGTTGGATTCTGTTTGTTAGTATTTTGTTGAGGATTTTTGCATCTATATTCATCAGTTATATTGGTCTGTAATTTTCTTTTTTTGTAGTATCTCTGTCTGGTTTTGGTATCAGGGTGATGGTGGCCTCGCAGAATGAGTTTGGGAGTGTTCCTTCCTCTGCAATTTTTTGGAAGAGTTTGAGAAGGATGGGTGTTAGCTCTTCTCTAAATGTTTGATAGAATTCGCCTGTGAAGCCATCAGGTCCTGGGCTTTTGTTTGTTGGAAGAATTTTAATCACAGTCTCAACTTCAGTGCTTGCGATTGGTCTGTTTATATTTTCTATTTCTTCCTGGTTCAGCCTCAGAAGGTTGTGCTTTTCCAAGAATTTGTCCATTTCTTCCAGGTTGTTCAATTTATTGGCATATAGTTGCTTGTAGTACTCTCTCATGATCCTTCACCCAAAACAGCCTGCACAGGGCTTCCCTGGTGACACAGTGGTTGGGAGTCTGCCTGCCGATGCAGGGGACACGGGTTCGTGCCCCGGTCCAGGAAGATCCCACATGCCGTGGAGTGGCTGGGCCCGTGAGCCATGGCCGCTGAGCCTGCGCGTCCGGAGTCTGTGCTCCGCAATGGGAGAGGCCACAACAGTGAGAGGCCCACGTACCGCAAAAAAAAAAGAAAGAAAGAAAACAAAACACAGCCTGCACAGCATTCACTCCACAATCATTTTAACAAAGGCAGGCGCAAACTGGGACAACAGACCTTGCGCAGACGTTCCTTCCACAAATCAGTTCTGGCAGGAAGAATAGTTGCAGATCCATCTGAATTCCAACAACAGCAATGGAAACAGCACTAATTGACCCTGAAGAATTTAGCTGATTAGCCTAAGATTTCCTTTCCCCATGCCAAATGGACCCATTGGGAAGGAGGTTTCATGTGCATATCGAGCTCTAACATGTCGTCCCAGAATGTTTTGGTCTGAATGTTGCTCTTGGAAGAGTTAATATGGCTCTAGCAGGAAACACTCTTGTGCCTCCTGGACAAAAGGAGGGAGCTATATGGCTCTGTCCTGGCTCTGAGGCTAATTTGCAGGGTCACCTTGGCCATGTTACTTAAGCTCTCTGTGTAAGTTTCCTAATTGGTACAGGGAAATGATAGCTCCTCTACCAAACTCAGAAGGAGGTGGTGGGACTGAAATGAAGTAACATATGTGAAACTACTTTGAAGAGCATTAACGGTTACACAAGTGTATCCTTTCTCCACGTGTCTAGAATGCATATATATGGCTAATCCCATTAGGAAAGTAAGGGAGCTTCCCTGAATGTAATTACTCATTATTCTTGAACTAGCAGTTGGTGTACAACATCATTACGTTGTCTTTATCACTGACAATCAGATGATCACAATTTCACATAAGCATTCACGGTCATTTAAAAAAGTTTCACTGCTCAAGGATTAAAGCAAGACCATTGCCACGGAGAGAAAACTAATTTAAATCTCTGTTTAAAGCTGCTTTAAGCTAATCATAAAAAGAAATAGGCAATCTTTATTTCACAAAAGCATTTGTGACACAAGCCAAAGTCTCACCAGGTAGTTAATGCATAACTTTAAGCAACTTGGGATACTCCGTCCTTTACGCAAAACTTCAGTTCAAGCCAAAGCTTTATTGAGGGCCTACTATATGCCGGACACTGTGATAGTATTTGGGATCAAATGGTAATAAGAAACAATCCCTGTCCTCAGAGGGGAAGTCTGCTAGACAGGATACTTCTAAGGCATCATGTGATTCGTGCTAAAATAGACTTGTGAAGTGGCAGTAAGCATCAGAGACCTGGGAGAGGCAGGATTCATCAGGGCCCCCAGCAAAGCAGGCTCTTGATTAGAGAGAGACCAACATGGGGTTTTGCCTCCTGCCTCTGGACCTGGCTGTTGAGGGGTGGGGGGGACCATCTTACTTCTGTTACAGAAATGTCTGCAGTGGCAATATTTCAGAAGGCCAGCAGATAGGGGTGTTACTCTGTGAAAACAGACCCTGTCCTCCTTCTACTGAAATTGAAGACTTCCTTCCTTTCAGAGCAGAAAGTTGGGAATTTTCTCTATTGAAGATTTGGAAAAGAGAGTATTGAGACTATCCAAAGATGCAAACTTAGTTATGATTAAAGCATTTTTAAATAACAAACTTGGCATGGTATATCTGCATCAGAAAATCTATAGTCTCATTATAAGTAGCGTTAGTAGCTGAAATAGGAAATTGCTTCTTGTTCATTCATCCCTTTACGTTTTCCCCTCATCTATTTTTTTTAACATCTTTATTGGAGTATAATCGCTTTACAATGGTGTGTTAGTTTCTGCTTTATAACAAAGTGAATCAGTTATACATATACGTATGTTCCCATCTCTTCCCTCTTGCGTCTCCCTCCCTCCCACCCTCCCTATCCCACCCCTCTAGGTGGTCACAAAGCACCAAGCTGACCTCCCTGTGCCATGCGGCTGCTTCCCACTAGCTATCTATTTTACGTTTGGTAGTGTATATATGTCCATGCCACTCCCCTCATCTATTGACTGTGTTTCTCATTCTCTCTTTAACTTCATTAATTGCTCATAGTTTGGAATGAAATTTTTTTCAACATTTGCTATATATAATGTATAGTTTTAGATTTTCTGCTCTTAGAATATTATTACTACCTCCAAAAAATTACTCAAACTTCGTTTTATTTTTGTGACTTATGTGACCTTTGGTCAACTTTTTTTCCCCTGAAAATTAGTGGTCCTTAATAGAAAAAATTAAGTTTTCAGCCTCTTACCATAAAACACTGATTCTTAAATTTTAGTGAGCAGTGAGTTAAAAATACAGATTCTGGTAGGTCGGGACTGGGGCCTGGGAAACTGCATGTTGAATGCTCTTCCCCATGGTGTATCTGACCTAAGAGAACCACATTTTGAGCAGTTCTGCTGCAAATCCTTACTGTACCATATATCTGAAGAACTAAACTAAGGATTAAGTAGGCTTCATACACTGTATTTTGGTTCATTCTCTGATTCCCAAAAGTTGATTACTATGCTGACACTCCAGGCAACCATGAGTCAAACCAAGACTTAGAACATCCACCTTGTCGTCTTGACTACCTTCCAGCCCTAGTGAACTGGCCTCATCAACCTCATACCCAGAACCCTCAGAAATATTCTCTACCTTTCCTTTTCCCAGAGCAAGTCCCTGGGAATCACAAAGACTCAGTTCCTTGCCTTCCAATGAATTTTTCTTATTTTCTCTCTTTTTCCCAGCATCTCTTAAACAGGTGTTTCTCAATCCTGTCTATGAGTCAGGATCACCTGGAGGAGTTCACTAAAAATACAGCTGTCCCTGGGCACAAACTCAGACCTGGTAGTTGGGGAACCTCCCAAGGAAATTCAGAATCACTACATGCCCAGGCTCATCAGTATTTCTAGGAAGCTCCCCCAGGTGATTCTGAGACATCAAGGATTAAAGATCTACAACCTTAACCCTTAGTTTATAAGCCCTTCTCTCTTCCAACCAAAGATCACCTTTCCTGGCAGTGTGCCTCTGAGAGAGCATGCAAGATGGCTAGCCTGCCTCTCCAAGCCAGATGAGACTAATCACTCAGTCTTCCTGCCTTTTCCTGCCTCTGGACAGCTTTGATGGTGATCCCAAAGGAGAGGGGACTTTCAGAAGCCTCAGAAGATCAAATCATCCCCCAAATACTTACTTGGTGCCTACCAGGTGCTTAGAAGAAAGTAATGAACAAAACAGGTAAGGCCCCTGAAGTTATGGAGCTCACAGTCTAGCTGTAATGAAATAAATAAATAAGAAAGTTTCAAATGATTAGAGGTGCTATGAAAGAAATAAAATTGGAGTATGGAACAGAGCCAGAGGTGGGGGGAGTTTGCTTCTATTATATAGGAGGTCAAGGATGAACTTGGATAGGAAGGGTGGTGTGTTTTAGGAAATGTCAGAAGTCTTGTGCTGCTGGCGTAAAGCAATAAGAGGAAAATGGTACGTGATGAATTTGGAGAAGGCCTCGTGGATCTCATAAAGAGTTCGAGTTTTATTATAGATGCAAAGGGCAACATTTTGGAGACTTTTGAGTGAGACAGCCACATAATTCAAATAATATTTTCAAAATAAACTTTTAGAATAATTTTAGATTTACAGAAAGCTGCAAAGATAGTACAGAGCTTCTGTATACTCTTCATCCAGTTTCCCCTATTGCTAACAACTTAAAATACCATGGTATATTAGGTTTTTTTAATGGTACCTTTTAAAAATATTTATTTATTTACTTATTTGGCTGCGTCGGGTCTTAGTTGCGGTGTGCAGGATCTTCGTTGCGGCATGCGGAATCTTTAGTTGCAGCATGTGAACTCTTATGGCATGTAGGATCTAGATCCCTGACCAGGGATCGAACCCAGACCCCCTGCATTAGGAGCGCAGAGTCTTAGCCACTGGACCACCAGGGAAGTCCTTACCCTGGTATATCTGTCACAACTAAGAAATCAACATCGGTACATGAATATTAACTAAACTCAAGGCTCTATCTGGACTTCACCAGTTTTTCCATTAATGTTCTTTTGCTATTCTAGGATCTAATCCAGGATACTACATTGCATTTAGTCATCATGTCTCCCCCATTTTTTTTTCTGGTCTGTGATAATTTCTCAGTTTTTCCTTGTTTTTCATGACTTTACCAATTTTGAAGACTAGTGGTCAGGTACTCTCTATTCTGTAGTATATCCTCCAATCTGGGTTTGTCTGATGTTTTTCTCTTATGACTAGACTCGTGTTATAGGTGTTTGGAAAGACTGCCACAGAGGTAATGTCCTCTTCTCAACCTGTCATATCAAGGGTACCTGACATCCACATGGTATTACTAGTGATATTAACTTTCATCAGTTTGTTACGGTACTGTCTGCCAGGTTTCTCCACTATAAAGTTATTATTTTTTCTTTTCCATACTTTGTGCTTTGGAAGCAAGTCACTAAGTCTAGCCCACACTCAAGGAGATGGGGAAAGGGAATTAAGCTTCACCTCCTGGACAGGGGAGCATCTACATATATTATTTGGAATTCTTCTGTAAGGAACATGTATTAGAAACCAAGATCTATGCACTAGATGTTCTAATTTTTAGTGGGATATCACTGTTCCCAGGCCCTCTCAGCTGACATAGCTAGAAAACATATGATATATGTGTAGTAACTCACACACACATCTATTTATCTGTGTGTAAATGAGTTCATACTGATGTCTAAATATGATGTCTAAAAATGTCTGAGTTCATACTGATGTCTCCAACTGTAGTTCAGTACCACAGGGTTCACTAAATCACATTTTTAAAAGATCACTCTTAAAATATTTTATAAAAGAACAACAACAAAAAAGGATAACTCTAGAAGAGTGGCGGCAGTGGGACCAGCTTGGGCTGCTGCTGTCATCTAAGCAGGAGCAGATGTAGGGTTCATTTAGGACAGTGCCACATGAGAGGGCGAGGAGCACACTGATTCCAGACAGATGGAAGATTCGGTGGTAGTTCGGATATAGAGTGGGGATAGGGGAGTTAGGGAAATGGAAGAATCAAGGACAACTCCTGGATTTGGGGGTCTGAGAAACTGTGTGCCTGGTGATGCCATTTGCTGAGATGAGGAAGACTGGGGGAGGATTAGGTTTGGAGGGGAGGGAATAGAAATCAAAAGTTCTGTTTTTACTTTGTGAAGTTTGAGGTATTCTTTAGATATCCCAAGTGGAGATGTCAAATAAGCAGATATGCATTGGACTGTGGAGCTCAAGGGAGTGATCTGAGCTGGAAATATCAATTTGGGTGTTATCGGCATATAGATGGTAATTTAAGCCAGGGGCTGGATGGGAGAAACTAGGCAGAAAGTGAGAGTGATGACAGAAAAAAAAAAAAAGAGGGACCAGGACTAAGTCCCAAGACGCTTCAAGTTTGAACCAAGGAGAAGCCATCAAAGGCAATTTAACTTCTCTACTAGAGTTCAAGATTCAGTGATTTTCATCTGAGACATCCATCACACATTTCCTCACTGCTCAAGACAGTCAACTGACAAGCAGAGGAATATCTATTTTTATATTAATTTTGTTTTGTAACTGCTATGGGAAGGCAGGTGAAGATGATTCAACATTTATTAAATCAACTCTTTGGGGGGGATGGAGGTTAACTTGTTATGTGACCTTCTCATCTTCTGAAATATAACATCTATTTTGCTTTCATGAGGCTCCAATTGACTAATCATTCCCGCCTCTATACCCATTTCCTTCATTGTGTCTCAGAACACCTTCCTGAAGAGACAGAGGGAGTGGGCTAATCTTGGGGGTGGAGAGTAGGTGAACGCTAGAGTGCCTTGCATACCTGCAAGCATATTTATACTAAAGGATTTCTTTCTCTTCCTAACCAAAATAGAAAACCAAGTCTCCAATAAACATGCCAGATCCCCAAATCTTGCCCATTTCTCCAGTCCAGTCTGCATTCCCACCACCTCTACTCTAAGCTAGGTTCCTATCACCTCCCAAGGAAAACAGGAGTGTACTCTACTGGCTGAAGAACATGGATTCTGAGTCAGTCCTGGGTTTAAATCTGACCTGTACCATTTACTAGCTATGTAATATTGGACAAATTGTTAACTTCTTTGTGCCTTAGTTTCCTTTCCTGTAAAATGGGGATAACAATAGTGTCAATTTCATAGAGTTGTTGTGAGGATTAAATGAGATAATGTACACACAGCTGGCCCTCTGTATCCATGGATGCAAAACCCGCAGATATGGAGGGCCAGCTGCACTAAATAATTTTATATCAGGGACTTGAGCATCCACGGATTCTGGTATCTGTGGTGGGGGGAGGGTAGGGGGAGTCCTGGAAACAATCCCCTGCAGATACCGAGGGATGACTGTAAAGTACTTAGAACAGTATCTGGTTCATAGTCAATGCTATGTAAGGGCTAACTATTATTACTGCAACTGACTAGAATACCAGCTAGTCCACCTGCCTCCGCTTTTTCTGTGCCCTCTCAACTGTATCCTGCTGCTAGGAAATTTTTTCTTTCTTTCTTTCCATTCCTTTAACTGATTAATTTTCCATCAAATACCATGAGCCAGGCAGGCACTGTCCTGGACACTGAGGATATGGCAGTGAACAAGAAGCACAAAGTCCTTGATTTCCTGGAGCTTACATTCAAGCAGGAGGAGACATACAATAAACAAAATAACGTCAAGCAGCAATGTACCTGCTTCTGCAATACTATGAAGAAGATACAAGAGTAAAATATGATAGAGTGTGACTCTTCCTGTGAGCAATCACGGAAAGCCTTTCTGAGGCAGTTACTTTTCATCAGCCAGTAAAAAGGTGCTATTTATATAAGGCACAGGAACAGCGATTGTGAAGGCCCCATGGGGAAAAGGACCTTGGCATGTTGGAAGAATGGATCATAGTGGTCATGGGGCGTGTGGCGGAAACTGTGAGTGCTCAGCACTACCCGTGCTCTCCTCTTACTGAGCATACAGCCAGACTCCATCTCCCAGCCTTATGTGCCATATAAGTGGCCATATGACTGAGTGCTGGCCAGTGGAATGTGAGCACAGGTGAACTACCCCATTTCCAGGACTGGCCTATAGAACCCTGCAACAGTGATTTTCTCTCTTCTTTCCCCTCCTTGCTGGCTGCAAAAGAACCAACAGACAATTCCCAATCCCTTGAAGATTTCAGAGCCACAAAATGGAAGGCATCTGGTCCCTGAGTACATGGAGCAGGGCCCACAATTGAGAATTGGAGGGTGATCACTTCTGCACTAGTACTTCCTACCTGAATACCAGGAGCATGGTGCAGGCTGAGGGCAGAGGGAAGGAAAGGGCCTAAAGCACCTACGGTTGTTTTTCCTGAAACAACCTTTACACCATCTATGCTATTCCCCAGACTTCCCAGTCCATTCCAGACTCCCCAGTCTATTCCACAAGGCCCCTTCTGGTCATCGCCAAAGTACCTACCCCACCATATTAGCTCCCAGACCTAGATCTTGTGCTGCAATCATGTGGTTTTCTTGTCTCCTGCCTTGTAAATTAGCCAACCCTACC
Organism: Mesoplodon densirostris; assembly: GCF_025265405.1. Taxonomy (NCBI): domain Eukaryota; kingdom Metazoa; phylum Chordata; class Mammalia; order Artiodactyla; family Ziphiidae; genus Mesoplodon; species Mesoplodon densirostris. Next base: position 17,933,648 of record NC_082681.1, read on the forward strand.
AACCCCTCAGCATGCATCATCTCCAGCCACCATACTCAGTGCCAGCAGGCTTCTCAGCCTTCCAGGTCACTATTCATAAACAGTTTCACACATGTGAGTTTCTTTGTTTTGTAGGCTTGGTGCTGGGGCGGAGAAGACAGGTCCTATGCTTCTTCTGGATCCCTCACAAGGCCTAACAATGTTCAACACATTGCAGGTATTCAACAAATGCTTGAGTACCCACATCAAGCTCTTTTGAGATAATGTCTCACCTCCTCCACTCAGAGGTGAAGGTGCCTATCTTGCAAGCCATTAAGCCAGGTCTCTGTGACCATGCAGTTTGCATAGAGGAGCCACCACAAAGGTTCCTACCATGGCACTGACTCCCTGCTGGGAGGAGTAGCTTGTATTTACCTGGTACACTCTCCCTAGAAGCTTCAGAATAAGAGCCTCTGCCATTACTGAGACAACTGAAGCCTCCAGCTCATCTGAAGCCAACCTCAGAAAACAAATATCACTGAACTCCCACTCCTGAGGTATCTTAAAAGCTGGCTGTCTTGGCTCCCAGCTCTGCATCTGACATGGCACCTGCTCTCCATAGCTTCTATCTTGTTCGAATTCCCATTTGCATCATTCCAAATTGGGCATTTTGAGCCCTGACCCTCTAGGTGAAGTTGGGAGTTTCTGTCCAGCCCAGTTTGCCAAGAACTCAGCCTCTCCTAAATACACTCAGAGGTCTCAACTGTGAGAACAAATCAGGCCTCAAACAGCAGAGCCATGGCTTAGGAAGCAGTGCAGATTTCATCCAGAATCAGCCCCACCCTGATATTTTCCCATATAACTAAGGGATCAAGAAAATATCCAAAAAGATACCAATTTAGTTTGACTTGGTTTCCGAGGCAAGTGGCTCTCAGTTCCAGGAACAGAGAGCCTCTAGAGTTGGCATTCATGAAGGCAAGAAGAGCGGTGGGCTGGGGAGGCGCGTTCCACCTGCCTTTTCCTTTAACCCTGCCATTGACCTGCCTCTCAGAGGGGCAGCAGCAGTGGCTGGGTCTCCAGCTCTAAATCAGCATCTTTATCCCAGATGGTGCAGTCCGTGTGGGGACTGTGGGCTCTAGGAATCACAGATCAGGGTTGACTCTTTGCTAAGAAGACATCCCTCACCCTGGAGTTTCGGCCTGAGCCCAGAATGAAATTATTCGCATCTCCCATCTCCTTTCTTCCCCCTTCCCTCTGTTCTTTCCATATGCTTTCTATGCTTGCATACCATTTGGATTTTCCCCAACCGTTTCACCTTTTTGTATCCACAACCACTAGCCCCATGATGGGAGACAGTTGGCATCTGCTAAGTTTCAACTCAAGTAGTGTGCTAAGCCCTTTGAGAGAGAGAGAGAGAGATGGATAGATGGATGGATGGATGGATGGATGGATGGATGGATGGATGGATGGACAGATAGATAGATAGATAGATAAGGTGATGGAATCTTTTGCTCTTCTAAAGCGACCTTGTGAGCTAGTTGTTATCACCCTTATTTTCAATATGAGGAAACTGAGGGTCAGATAAAAGCAAGGCCTGGTCTGGGGTCAAATCATAGAGCTGGGATTTGAATCCAGTTCCAGTTGGCTTTTAAAGCTCTTGTTCTTTGCACTATGACTACATCATGTTCCCAAAGACATCGCATGCAGGCAATAGTGTTGTTGAAAACTTCCCTGCTCCAGCGCTTCCATCAATATCAAAAGGAGAGATTACTTCCACAATGTACCTGTGTGATCTTCTCCCAGGGAATGAAATAGCAAGGGCCTACTGAAAAGCTACTTTTGCCAGTGCTCAGCTAAGACCAAGGCTCAGCAAAATGATTCCAGAATATTACTGGGCAGAGTCAATTGAGACTTCCATTGCCAGAGAAACAGAAGGTACCCAGGAACAGGGTATTCAGAATAGCATAGGGGACGAGTGCACAGGACAAGCTCAGAAGTCAGACTGCCTGTTTTCATTATCTGCACCACTCAACAGCTATGGGAGGCTGAACAAGTTATTAAGTCCAAATGCCCTCATCTATAAAAGATATCATCTTTTTACCAGGCGTTGTTCTAAGTACTTTACATATATTAACTCATTCACTATACACATCAACCCTATAAAGTAGGTTACTTTTATAATCTCCATTTTATAGATGAGAAAATAGAGGCATCAGAACTTAGGTAAATTGCCCAGAGTTACTGGGCTGGATGATGGCACCATTGGGTTCGAAGTGGATTCAAAGTGGCAATCCTCCAAAAAATAAATAAATAAAAATAAAGTACTAGCATCTTCAAACCTGAAAAACAAAACAAAACAAAACAAACAAACAAAAAAGCAAAGTGGGCAATCCTCTTCCAGACCCTGTACTCCTCAACATCACTGTCCTCATAGGAACAGTAATAATACCTACCTCATAGGTATTATTAGGTATTTTAAACATCTAGCAGTGCCTGGCACAAAGTAAACTCTCAATAAATGTCAGTTATTATTACTGTTATTATTATTACTATTAAAAACTAGAGTATTTAATTTTTTAGGAAGAAGTCACTTCGAATGAATTAATTTGCATAGCAGTCTGGGTTTGGACTAAAGGTAAGCCTTGGTATCGTGAAAATCCAAGCCACACAAATCCTCCTAGCCATTCTGATCATGGTTCTCCACCTCCATCTAAGTCCAAGCATTGATCTTCCTGCTCTTCTGGTTGAGGTGTCAAAATGTATTGTATTCCCATTTCGTGAGCTTAGGTTGTCGTGTCAGAGTGTAGCAATAGCAGCTTTCTCTCCAGAAAGAAGATGGAGTAGAAGGACACAGGATACTCTTACAGCACCTTGCATTTCTCCTCCATAGTAATGAACACATTTGTAGTTAATTATTTGTATAATTACACGTTTATTATCCTCTCTCCCCCTAAATCAGACTGTAAACTCCTTGAGGGCAAGGGCCACATGTGCTTTTCCACCACTATATCTCCAGTGCCTGGCACAGAACCCGGCCCGCAGCATGAGTGTTTGTGGAATGGATGAATGATTGATGCTGCTGCCCTAGGGATATAGAGCACATTTAGGATTGTATTTCCTCTCTGGATGAGGGGAGAGGCCAGAGAAGGTGCAATTCCTAGGTACAGCCAAAAGGTGGCAGAGTGAGTCTGCAAACGGTCACTTCCCAGCATCCAGAGGAGAAAATGACTGGGCCTGGGAGCTGGGTAGGTGTCAGAAATTGGAAGATGGTCTCTATTGCCCTCACATTGTTCAGCACAGGGCACTGCACATTGTACCGGCTCAAAAATATTTGTTGAAAAGAAACAACTCTCCTCTCGGCAAGGATTTTTATTCGTTTATCTTTCTTCAATAAGAGCCACCTTTCAGCAAATATTTATTGAGTGCCTATTATGTAGATAGTGAAGCCACAATGATGAGCAAGGCAGATCTAGTTTCTGCCCTCTTAGAGCTTACATCCAGCAGAGAGGAGGTGTGTAAAGAGACAAATAAATACAAAGTACTATGGGGCAGGGGTGCCTTCCCTGGTCCAGGAGGTTCAGGAGAGCTTTTTGGAAATATCATTAAAGCTAAGGAGTAATTATATATTTACACACCCATACACGTCACCAACCCTTAAGAAAGAGGCAATTCCTTAGTTATATAAACCGTTTCAAGGCAGAGAGAATGTCAAACATACAAAAGTTTAGGAAATTCCACCATTGGCCTTTTTCAAATTCACAACCTAGACTAAACGTAACTATTTTTAACAGAAGACATTTGTTGAAAAGAAATTACAAATACAGGTCAAATCCCAAGATGCACACGAACTTCCCTGAATTCTCATCTAGCATTTCTTATATGTGTCCAGGGCTTTTCATTTCATACAGTGTTAGCTTATGTGATTCTCACCACAGATCTGTGAGGTAGGAAAAGCAAACATCACTAGCCCCATTTTATAGGGTCTAGCATTTTACAGGGTAAAGTGCAAGTTCAGGGAAGTTACATGACCTGCTCAGATCCCACTGTACTGAGAGGCAGAGTTAGCACTATAACTTGGTCCACTGACTCTCAGTCTGATGGTCTATTATACTAGACTGTCTGTTTATTACAATGACATGCTAGTGCAAACACATAAAGTAGAGACTTCTGTAGGTTCCTTACCTTGGCATGAGATCTGCATTTGTGTTTCCTCTTGTTCTCTGTGCTCTGGAAGAGTTTACATAAGAAAGGAATTAGGAACTTTCTAAATTTCTCCTATGATAATAGAGCTATTCAGATCTTAAAGCCCTCTTGGAGTAAACTTTGGAAATATATTTTCCGAGAAATTCATCCCTAGATGGTCAAATTTATTGGCACACAGTGGTAAGCAGTAATTCTTAAAAATAAAATTTGGTAACATTTTTCCACATTTGCTTTACTTCTTCATGAATATCTACATGTATTATGTTTTGCCTAAACCATGGTGAGAGTGAATCACAGTAATTACTAACCCTTTACCACCAAAAACCTCAGCATATGTCTACTAAAAATAAGGATTTTTTTCTTACATAGCAACAGTAAAATGATCAAATTCAAGACCTTTAACACTGATAAAATACTGTTACCTAACATACATTCCAAAATATAATTTCAACAGTTGTTCCCATTAAGGCCTATATAGCAATTAATTTTCTAATCCAGGCTCCAATATAGGCCCATGCATTGCATTTAGTTGCCCTGTCTCTTTAACTTCCTGGAACAGTTCCTCGTTCTTTCTTTATATTTCATCACATTGCCATTTTTGAAGAGTACAAGTCAGTTGTATTGTAGAGTAGCTGTCAGGTGGGTTTTGTCTAATGTTTCCTTATCATCTTTTTCAAGTGATACATTTTAGGCATGAAGACCACAGAAGTGATGCTGTGCCCTTCTCAGTGCATCACAGCAGGAGGCACATGCTATCAGTTTGTCCCATTTTTTGGTGGATGTTCACTTTAATTACTTTGTTAAGGTGGTGTCTATCGGACTTCTCCACCATAGATATACCTTTCTCCCCCTTTATAATTAATAAGTAATCTGTGGGGAAATAACTTTGATTCTATTCAACAAACTTGTACCCAATGATTTTAGCTTCTTGCCTAAATCAATTATTACTATGTTAATTGCAAAACACTGATTTCAGACTCTACTATTCCCACTACATTTATTAGTGAGCATTTTATTGTGAAGAACCGTTTTCCCCTTCTCTCTCCTTTTTTACTGTATTGACTATTTTTTGGTTTTGGTTTTCAGTATCAGTTTGGACTTGTGGATTCTACTCTATTCAATGTGTTAAATCTATTACTTTCATGATTCATTTTGATGGTAAAATTGTCCACAATTTGGTTGTAGAAACCCTTAAAGCCAACCCCTATATCCCTTTGATATGTTGCATCAATGTTTGATCACTGTGTTACTTTTATGCACAATGAGATGTTCCCAGTTTCTCTAGCCTTACAACCAGCCATTTTGCCAAAAGGCTCTGGTTCCTTTTATTGGAGAATGGTATTTAGAAACCAAGTGCTTGGCACTGGCTGTGCTCATTGTTACTGGGGTGTTACCACTTCTAGGTACTTTCAGTGAACAGAGTTAGGGATACTTCATACTGATACCTCTAATTCCAACCAACGCCACAACGTTCTTCCTCCTCTTCCCCCATTCCAAAGTTGTATCTTCCTTCTCCCACAGTGGTAACCCTAGCTCTCAACAACATTAATATAATCACTCATTTGCTCAATCCTATATACACGCACAAAATAGTTTTAGAATTGCTACACTGACACCACTACCATCAACAAACCCAAGAAAAGTTCAAAATTTGCTTATTTTTATCTTTAGACTGAGGGTATACGGTCAAAAGTTACTTGGATTATATTTTTTTCTTCTGTGTTGGTTATGTTATCAGTTTGGTATCTGATTAGGTTAATTTGTATTTTAGTGTTTTTCTCATCCTTACGTTTTGAATACATAAAATATTAACATGATTTCAAAAATCAAAACTATACCAAAAAGGTACACTCAGGTCTCTGAAAATGTTTTGATTTTTCCATTTCTATTATGTCCACCTTCTTGCTGCAAAGGTTGCTTACTTGAATCTCTTATTTTTTTTTCTTAATTAGACTTGCTGAAAGGTGGGGGGGGTTGTTTGTTTGTTTGGTCTTTTTCAACAATTAGCCTTTGTTTGTTTGTTTGTTTTTGCGGTACGTGGGCCTCTCACTGTTGTGGCCTCTCCCATTTCGGAGCACAGGCTCTGGACGCGCAGGCTCAGCACCCATGGCTCACGGGCCTAGCTGCTCCGTGGCATGTGGGATCTTCCCAGACGGGGGCTCGAACTCACGTCCCCTGCATTGGCAGGTGGACTCTCAACCACTGCGCCACCAGGGAAGCCCTAGCCTTTGGTTTAATTGGTCAGATCTACTTTTGCTTATTTTCCATTTTAGTAATGCTTGTATTTTTATTGATTCCTTCCATCTACATTCCTTGGGTGTGTGTTACTATTTTTCTCCTAGCATCTTGAGTTAGATACTTATTCCTAAAAGAATAAGTATCCAACTTTTCTTCTTTTAAAAGCACTCTAATTTTCTTCTGTTCTCTTTAAGCCACCCATCTAATTCCTTTAGTTTCATTAAATTCCAAATGTTGTTTATCTTCTATTTTTCCCAAGTCTTCATTTTCAGACTTTATCATTTAATTTTAGCTATCTGTCACTTATAAACTCCATAAGCTATTTTTTTACTCAATCTGAACGTAACAGTGGAATTTAATTCATTCACATTTATTGGAATTATTGATGTTTGAATTTATCCCTCCCATCTCATGTTCTTTATCATGCCTTTCATTTCTTTTTTCGTCTTTTCCTCTTCTGTGTTTTTGTTGGTATACCAATCAAAAAACTTTTAGTTGCAAAAAACAAGAAATTCACTTTAGCTAGTTTAAAACAATAACAAATTAATTTATTTAAGTATTTCAGATAGATCACAGAATCTCTGGGAAAGTAAGAGAAACAAGTTTAGAGTCAACATAGTAACAACATTCAAATCACACTGCAGAACTCCTTCAGTGGAGACCTTACTGCTGCTGCTGCTGCTGAGTACTGAGTATTCAACATCTACCATGCTATTGATACCTCTGGCAAACTGAATGGATGCATCTACCACAACCCTTACTAGAATGTGTGCATGGTGCCTCCTTCTTCAAATTCAAAGTGTCATGTGGGTGCATCTAATTGAATCTAGGTCACATGACTGTGCCCTGGCTGCAAGGGATGCTGGGAAAGCAACTTTGTGGCTTCTGCATTAGAGGGCTCAGACTCTTCAGGTGAGATGATTTCCCACATAGGAAGAATGTTCAAAGGTAGTAGATATCTGAAAAGAATGATGAATATCCACTATACTTGCACTGATTGATTTTTCTTTATTCTACTTTTTTCCCTCTAGTGGTTTTGAAAATAAGCTTCTTATTTCTATTTTTCTAGTAGTTACCTTAAAATTTTTAACAATCAAGTTTATACTATTCTATAAACATTGAGAATTAATAAACCTCTATATCCTTTCTCTAAACAAGGTAAGATTTTTAGCATGTTACCACTAACCTCTCTGGCCTCACTGTCCCCTCACTTTCTCTCTCAAGGTGTGATCATCTGAGGTTTTTTATTAACATCTTTACTGGAGTATAATTGCTTTACAATGTTGTGTTAGTTTCTGCTGTATAACAAAGTGAATCAGCTACATGTAAGCCTCTTCAATAAGTGGTGCTGGGAAAACTGGACAGCTACATGTAAAAGAATGAAATTAGAACACTTCCTAACACCAGAGACAAAAATAAACTCAAAATGGATTAAAGACCTAAATGTAAGGCCAGACACTATCAAACTCTTAGAGGAAAACATAGGAAGAACACTCTTTGACATAAATCACAGCAAGATCCTTTTTGACCCACCTGCTAGAGAAATGGAAATAAAAACAAAAATAAACAAATGGGACCTAATGAAACTTAAAAGCACTTTCACAGCAAAGTAAACCATAAACAAGACAAAAAGACAACCCTCAGAATGGGAGAAAATATTTACAAATGAAGCAACTGACAAAGGATTTATCTCCAAAATATACATGCAGCTCATGCAGCTCAATATCAAAAAAACAAACAACCCAATCCAAAAATGGGCAGAAGATCTAAATAGACATTTCTCCAAAGAAGATATACAGATTGCCAACAAACACATGAAAGGATGCTCAACATCACTAATCATTAGAGAAATGCAAATCAAAACTACGATGAGCATATGGTATTTGTTTTTCTTTCTGACTTACTTCACTCTGTATGACAGACTCCAGATCCATCCACCTCACTACAAATAACTCAATTTCGTTTCTTTTTATGGCTGAGTAATATTCCATTGTATATATGTGCCACATCTTCTTTATCCATTCATCTGTCGATGGACACTTAGGTTGCTTCCATGTCCTGGCTATTGTAAATAGAGCTGCAATGAACATTGTGGTACATGTCTCTTTTTGAATTATGGTTTTCTCAGGGTATATGCCCAGTAGTGGGATTGCTCGGTCATATGGTAGTTCTATTTTTAGTTTAAGGAACCTCCATGCTGTTCTCCATAGTGGCTGTATCAATTTACATTCCCACCAACAGTGCAAGAGGGTTCCCTTTTCTCCACACCCTCTCCAGCATTTAGTGTTTGTAAATTTTTTGATGATGGCCATTCTGACTGGTGTCAGGTGATACCTTATTGTAGTTTTGATTTGCATTTCTCCAATGATTAGTGATGTTGAGGATCCTTTCATGTGTTTGTTGGCAATCTGTATATCTTCTTTGCAAAAATGTCTATTTAGATCTTCTACCCATTAACACATATATATGGAATCTAAAAGGAAAAATGGTTCTGGAGAACCTAGGGGCAGGACAGAAATAAAGACGCAGATGTAGAGAATGGACTTGAGGACACGGGGAGGGGGAAGGGTAAGCTGGGACGAAGTGAGAGAGTGGCATGGACATATATACACTACCAAACGTAAAATAGCTAGCTAGTGGGAAGCAGCCACAAAGCACAGGGAGATCAGCTCGGTGCTTTGTGACCACCTAGAGGGGTGGGATAGGGAGGGTGGGAGGGAGACACAGAGGGAGGAGATATGCGGATATATGTATATGTATAGCTGATTCACTTTGTTACAAAGCAGAAACTAAACTAACACACTAGCAGAAGCTTCACCATTGTGAAGCAGTTATACTCCAATAAAGATGTTTAAAAAATAAATAAATAAAATAAATGGGTGGGGGAACTACAATGAGCTATCCTCTCACACCAGTCAGAATGGCCATCATCAAAATATCTACAAACAATAAATGCTGGCGAGGGTGTGGAGAAAAGGGAACCCTCTTGCACTGTTGGTGGGAATGTAAATTGATACAGCCACTATGGAGAACAGTATGGAGGTTCCTTAAAAAACTAAAAACTAAACATAGAACTACCATTTGAGATTTTAATTCCAGATTCTTATGAGTTGCTATTGCCTTAGGCATTAGCAATTATTTAGAATTACCTGACGTTTTCACCTTTTTGTGTTTGTCATTGTTTCCTGCAGTGGTGTGATGAAGCCAGCTTGCACTGACTCACAAGAGCCTATTTGTTACCAATTCTTTCAATTCTGTGTTCAGTGACGTCATGTTGGTAGCTTGATGTCAGCCATCATGGGACTATGTATACCACAGAAATCAGCAAACAGTACAAATTGGGGCTCTTCCCCCAGGGAGTCAATTGTTAAACATTTATCAGCACACCACTGGTTTCTTGTATGTCACGTCTTTCCCTTTATTGTATTACTTTTCAGTTTTAGTACCCCCTTGAGTATTTCAGAGATGGTCTATGAATGATAAATCTTGTGAGTATATATTTGCCCTCATACTTGAATGTCAGTTTGCCTAAGAACAGGACTTACCAAAGAGATTGCTAATTGCCTAACCAAATTCCAGTTTTCCCTTTTTCCTCAGGAACTCAACCTCAATTTTCTGCACAGTACACTGCTTCTTGGAGTAAATACTATATTTTTCAGTCTTTTTCCAGCCAAGCGTGGCCACAAGATCAAGTGCTGCCCAATGAAATTATAGTAAATACTGTGTGGGACTCCTAGGAAGCCTCCTTAAAGAGTACTGTCAAAACTGGGAGGAGTGTCCATTTTACTCTTCCTCCCCCTTCCTTCATCTGGCTGTTTGGAATATGGGTAAGATGGCTGGAGCCCCAGCAGCTACGTTAGACTGTGATATAAACTGTGGATAGAAGCCATACCTTGAGAATGGTGACAACAGAAAGACAGAAGGACCCTGAGCACTGATAACTTCATGAAGCTGGGTTGATCTTACATGCCTCAACTTTTCTCTGACAGTTTCCAACTCTTTGCTTTATATTTGGGGAGATTTCTTCCACCTGAGTTTCCAAAAACTAATTCCTTCTTTAGCCACACCCATTCTATTATTCATTCATTTTGCTGAATTTTTTTATTTTAGCAATGAGGTTTTTAATATCTGAAGACACTCTCCTACTCTCTGATTGTAGATTAAATATTGTAACAAGCTCTTATTCTTCCTCTTGCTCAGCTCTGCTCCAAATGGATATTTAATATTCATAGATTGAGTAGAATCAAAAGCTTTTGAATTCTGGATCTCAACTTCCAAATTACTATCTGGTGCTCTAACTCTGTGAGTTCCTTGGGAATAGAGAAAATAGGAGTTGCTGAGTTAGTACTTATGTTAAATTCACTGGTAAAGATTTTTACTGAAGAATCAATTAGCAGAAAAGATACTTAAATATCCATTTCATCCTCCTCTAAATAACTTCAGGTTTGGGGTTTGATGATGTGAACTGATAAATAGTTATCACCTAATAAAAAACAAATAACCATTCATCATTCTGGCAGAGGAATTGATAAGCTTTTTTTGTAAAGGGCCAGATATTAAATATTTATGGTTTTGCAGGCCATATAGCCTCTGCTGCAATTACTCTGCCACTGTAGTGTGAAAGCAGCCATACACAATACATAAATGAATGGATGTGTTCCAATAAAACTTTCCTTAAGAACAGTAACATTTGAATTTCATATAATTTTCAATTGTCATGAAATATTATTCTTCCTTTTATTTGTTTCAATTATATAAAAAATGTAAAAACCATTTTAGCTAGCTGGCCATACAAAATCAGGTAGCAGGCCGGATTTGGTCTGCAAGCCATAGTCTGCTGACCTCTGTTCTAGCTATTATTTTCAATGCCTGGTTTGGCCAGATAAATCCTGCAGTGTTTATAGCTCTCTTCTTTCACCTCAATTTCATCATCAACTAATGGATGTTTGGGAAGGGATCATAGGTGTTTCCTTTTTGTTATTTCCTTTCTACTCAGCCTCATTTGGGCCAATTTGCATGCATATTGAAAGCCTATGGACTGGCCCCAGCATTATTGCTTTACTTTGACTCTGTTTTTCCTATGATTTTATTTTTAACCCAGCAGTGATATAAGCTACATACATACATGTGCACACACACACACAGACACACAGAGGGAGGTTAAGAGAGATATTGAGATAACTATCTTTCCTTATTACTATGAGAAATTGGGGTGGCTGGGTCCATCAACATTTTGAATTTTGGTACTCCAGACAATGAATAAAGTCTGTCCCTTTACAAGAAAGGCAGGCAGTATGTCCTAATCCCAGAACTGTGAATTTTAGAGTGAAAAAGGATTAGAATATTCATTCATGCAGATCATTCCATCTGATGGACCTTAACTAGTTCTCATGTTGTGCTTCAAACCAGAAACATTTCTCTTCAGAACATGGGTCCTGATATTTGTGGACTGAGAATTCTAATCCTTCATTGCACTCATTCCCTTAGCCACTTGGGCTTCTCTTTTCTAGTTTTACTTTTCTGAAATAAGGCCAGCCAATTTAATGATAAATAATAATAAGGATGATAATAAAAAGGGAGCCAACTCCCCTAGCCAGTGTTGTTAAGGAAATGAGGAGAAAGTATGTGAATTTCACGAAAATATTTGCCAAAGCACATTGTTCCTTTGCACCTCATATCATATTTGCTTAAGAATAAATGATCTGATGTCAATAGCTTTTATTGTCCAAACAACAAGGCATTTGTAAAGGGTTCAGCCTTATTCTCTTTTTGTCACATCCTTAGTAGAATAGAATTAAGGTAAATCTGTGAAGAAAGCAGACGCAGTTGCTTCAGGCTGGGCCACATTACTGAGGTCACCATGAGTGCCAGCGTCTGGTCCTCAGTGTAACAAATTCAGTAACTTGATTTTTATGGCATTCACACTGCAGTGATCAGGCTTCAGGAGACTGACTCATGCTAACCAAATTTACAGGGGACTAACTGATTAAACAGGAAGCCAATTGATTAATTTATACTGAAAAATAGAACTGCCAGCTAGCCAGTGCATTCTCTGCCAGAAGAAAAGACAACTTGAAAAACCAAATTAAAGTCCAAAGGTTGTTTGAAGAGTATAGAAATCCAGAGAAGAGTTATTAGATGGATTTAAAGTACAGCCACCATGCTATGGCAGCCTGATGAGTTCTGCTTCTCTAATGGAGTGACAAACCCTTCCAGCAGATCCCAGGATTTATGTTAACTGATTAGGGACCCTCTCTTATGGCCACTGCTGGAGACACATTGACTATGAGTTACGCTACAGAACTCCTTTTTCAAGTCTCTAAGAAAACTGTGTGATATGAAACATAGCCCAGGACACACAAACAATATTCTGTTGCCAACACCCAATGAACCAAATATTTCTACATCAAAGCCCACTCCTTTCCCTAAACTCTTTTTCCTATAATCTCAGTCTATTCTTTGAAAATTTCCTTCCCCTTCTAGCTCTAATTGAAATTCAGCTCTCCCCTGAGAATGTCCTTTCTCCCGTTGCCTTCTTAGGTGATGGTTTTCTTTTTCTACCAAACTCCCCGATATTACTGAATCTGGAGGTGGCTTAGGTGTCCGTCTTGTTTTCTATTGCCATTTCCAGACAATTCTTCTTCCCTCCAGCAAAACACCTTAATTTTGAATCTTGTGTCATCAGGTCAAACCACTTACAAAGCCCACCTTGTTGCAGTCACCCACAGAGCACCGATTCCTCAAATATTTTAGCTCTTGGCACACTGTCACTCTCTCCAATGCTGCATCTGCCTTAATTCCTGGCGATTTCAATAATGCACACAGATAATCCTACCTGAAGCCTGAACTCTTGGTTTCTGGACCTCCTCTTCTCCAGTGACCTTGTCCTCCCCTACCATTTCAGCCACTCACTCTCATGACCAAACCCTAGAACTAGTCATTACCAGTAACTACACTGCCTCCATGATCTGAATTTTATGCATCCCACTACCCCACTACCACTTCTTATTTTTTCCACTCCTTCCCTCTAGTACTCCATCTCCGTCAATCCTTCAATCCAATTAAGACCTATAATTCATTAATCCTCTCACCTTTTCACTATTTCTTATCCCTCATAGCCTTCACTTCCTTCAGTACACAGCTTAGATTCCACGGCCAATCACTGTAATTTCTCTCTTGTATATATCTATACCCATGACTCCCTTGCCCTTGTCTTGCTTCATCATACCTATCTGGCAAAGTCTCCACTCTATTTTTTTTTGTCTGTTTTGGGTCTTCGTTGCTGTGTGGGCTTTCTCTAGTTGCAGCAAGCGGGGTCTACTCTCTGTTGCGTTGCGCTGGCTTCTTGTTTTGGTGGCTTCTCTTGTTGCGGAACACAGGCTCTAGGCACGTGGGCTTCAGTAGTTGTGGCAAACGGGCTCAGTAGTTGTGGCTCGCAGGCTCTAGAGCGCAGGCTCAGTAGTTGTGGCACACGTGCTTAGCTGCTCCGCAGCATGTGGGATCTTCCTGCACCAGGGCTCAAACCCGTGTCCCCTGCATTGGCAGGCAGATTCTTAACCACTGTGCCACCAGGGAAGCCCCCTCCACTCTCTTTTAATCAGATTTTCTGCCTCCTCTAAACCTGCATCTCTGCAGCTAAACATGCCTGGGGAAAATATACCAAATGCCTACTGGTCTCACTGTAATTTCATGACCACTATCCTCAAGTGGACCTTTAATGCTGCTTAGTAATTTTATTACATTTACTCATTCATTCATTCTTCTACTCTTCTATACAAGTAATACCTTACTTTCTTCCCCAACCTCCAGCACCTCCCTCATCCTTCTTCTCAGCTGATGACCTTCTTTATTTCACTAGAAATTAGAAGCAACCAGATGAGAGGTTGTTTCCCATACTCTCACCACCAGCTGACCTCCATCTGTGTACACACACTGCCCCCCCACCATTACTATAGGTGAACTCTCTGTGCGCCTAGTTAAGAACAACTCCCCAGCCTGTGCACTCAACCTCAACCCATTTCATCTACTTAAAGACAGGCTTCCACCAATTCACTTCCCTCTCCTACATCATCAATTTTTCCATCTTTACTGGATCAACTCATCAGCATACAAACATGCAGTTATTTCTCCCATTTAAAAAATGCTTTTAATTTTATAGTGCCCTCCAATTACTACCCATTTTTTCAATTCCTCTCCTCCAATTCTCTCTTAAACCCATTGTGATCAGACTTTCATCTCCACCACTTCATTAAAGCTACCCTTGTCAAGGTTACCAATGACCTCCACCTTGATGACTCTAGTGGTCACCTCTCAGTCCCTACTGTATCTGATTTACCAGAAGCATTTGCCTCTCTGTACCACCTCTTCCTCCTGGAAATACTTGCTGTGGTTGGCCTCCAGGACTCCATACACTCCTGGTCCTCTTCCACCTCACTGGCCTCTCCTTCTCAGTCTCCACTGCTGCATCATCCTCACCTCCCTCATTTTTCAATACTGGAATTCCCTGGCAATCATTCCTTGGGCCTGTTATTCTCTCTCTACACTCACTTCTTTAGTGATCTCATCCAGCCTCATGGCTTTAAATGCCATCTACATGGTGACAACTCCCAAAGTTATATCTTCAGCCTAGATCCATTTCCTGAATATCAGACTCATGTATCCAATTTCCTACACTCCAGAGCTCCACTCAGATATATATTTGACATCTCAAGATCAACATACACAAAATCAAACTCTTGACATACCTTCTCCACACATGTCTATTGCTGAAACCTGCTCCTCCTGTGGTCTTACTATATTGGTAAACGGCATCTCCACCCTTCCAGTTTGTTCAGGCCCCAAACCTTGGCATCACCTCTGATTCCTCCCTTTCTCAGATACTCACATGCAATTATCAGTAAACTCTCTTGACTCTCCTCCAAAATATAACTAGAATCTAACCTCTTCTCACCATGTCCCTTACTACCACCATGGTCTGAACCACCATCATCTCTTGCCTGGATTATTGCAATACCTTCCTAACTGGTTTTCCTGCAACACTTGCCTCATTACAGTTTATTTTCAACACAGCATACAGAGTCGATTTGGTCAAAATGAAAAATTAGATCATGTCCCTCTGCCCAAAACTTCCTATCTCCCTCAAAGTCAAAGCCAATGTCCTTGCAATGGCTTATAAGATTCTACATAATCTCATTCACTCTGTTCCAGCAGCCCTGGCTTCTTTGTTCTTTATCCAACCTATCAGGCAGCTCCTGCCTTAGGGATTTTGTCCCAACTGTTTTCTCTGCCTAAAGCGGTCTTCTCCCAGGTACCACCGTGGCTCACTCACTCCTCTCTTTCAGGCTTTACATACATGATACATTATTTTATTTTTGAAAATTTATTTATTTATTTATTTATTTATTTATTTATGTTTGGCTGCGTTGGGTCTTCATTGCTACACACAGGCTTTCTCTAGTTGTGGCGAGCAGGGGCTACTCCTCATTGCAGTGCACGGGCTTCTCATTGTGGTGGCTTCTCTTGTTGCAGAGCACGGGCTCTAGGCACGGGCTTCAGTAGGTGTGGCATATGGGCTCAGTAGTTGCAGCACATGGGCTCTAGAGTGCAGGCTCAGTAGTTGTGGCGCATGGGCTTAGTTGCTCTGCGGCATGTGGGATCTTCCCAGACCAGGGCTCGAAACTGTGTCCCCTGCATTGGCGGGCGGATTCTTAACCACTGCACCACCAACACACCATTGGAAGCCCTGATACACAATTTTAAATTGCTCCACACAAACCCAGAATTCTCTATCTTCTTCCCTGCTTTTAAAAAAAATTTATTAACTGCTTTATTTTTCTTCATTGCATTTATTTCTATCATACAAACCATATATTCTACTTATTTGTCTTGTTTATTGTCTGTTCCCCACTACCACCACCATCTCCACTAGAATATAAGCTACATGAGGGCAGGGGTTTTTGTCCATTTCATTCACTTCTGTATCCCCAGAGCCTAGAAGGACACCTAGATCACAGATAGAACTTAAGAAATATGTTTAAGGCAGGGAGGGAGAAAAGACATTTAAAGGGCAAAGGATTTTGGTCTATTTTGTCTCTACAGGAAATTTTCAAATGAATTATATCAGTTTCTTGGGAATACATATATATATTTTATCATAGAAATAATGGTACACAAGATTGTTATTAAAAGTAATAGCTCTCTAGGGCCTTGCCCGGTGGCGCAGTGGTTGAGAGTCCGCCTGCCGATGCAGGGGACGCGGGTTCATGCCCCGGTCCGGGAAGATCCCACATGCCATGGAGTGGCTGGGCCCATGAGCCATGGCCGCTGAGCCTGTGCGTCCGGAGCCTGTGCTCCGCAACGGGAGAGGCCACAACAGCGAGAGGCCCACGTCCTGCAAAAAAACAAAAAACAAAACAAAACAAAAAAATAAAAGTAATAGCTCTCTAAATGCAATACTGTGTCCTATATTGGATCCTGAAACAACAAGCGGATATTAGTGGAAATCCTAATAAGGTCTGCAGTTTAGTTAATAGTAATATACCAGTATTGGTTTCTTAATTATGACAAATGTACTACGGTAACATAAGATGCTAACATTTGGAGAAAAATAGGTAAGGGTATCTGAGAACCCTCTCTGTATTGCCTTCACATTTTTTCTGCAAATTTAAAACTATTCAAAAATGTTTTAAGTTTATTATGTGCATGTGGGTTAGGTAGGATAATGAGCCCCCCAAATTTCTACATCCTCACCCTTGGAACCTGTGAATACATTAGGTAACGTGGAAAGGGGGAATTAGGTCACAGATTAAATTAAGATTGCTAATAAACTGACCTTTATTTGTGGGGAGAGTATCCTGGATTATGCAGGTGAGTCCAGTGTAATCACAAGAGTCCTAAAAAGTGGAAGAGAAGAGCAGAAGGGAGAGAAAGGAAGATTTACTATGAAAGAATGCTCCAAGACACACAACATTGCTAGCTATGAAGATGGAGGAAGGAACTAAGAATGCAGGAAGGCTTTAGAAGCTGAAAAAGGCAAGTGAACAGATTCTCTGCTAAAGAGAGAATCAGAAGGGAATACAGCCCTGCTGACACCTTGATTTTAGCCCATTGAGACCCAGTTCAGATTTCTAACCTACAGAAATCATGAGATTAAAATTTTGTGTTGTTTTAAGACACTGAGTTTGAAGTCATTCATTATGGCAGGAACAGGAAAGTGAATATACATAATCTGTAGTTATTACTACAACCCAGAAAGGTAGGTATCATCTCCATTTTATAGAATAGAAAACTGAACTTCACAAAAACTAAGGTCACAGAGCAAGTAAGTCACAGAGCTGGGACTCAAACCACGTTCTGACCCTTAATTTATGCTCTATTATCAACATGCTGCCTCTCTAGTTAGGGTCTAAGGCTTGGCCCACAAAACCCTATTTAACCCATAGGATGGCCCAAATACTGTATGTCCAAAAGTTTTTTTAAAAAAATTTGAAAAACAAAAGTGGCTGTGGAGTCAGCTTTTATTTTATACATCAAAAAGTATATTTTAAAAGGGCATATGTAGATACTTTAAAAATACATATGCACCAGTTCTCTATCATGTTCTAATACCAGCAAATGAAATGTCATATACTTGCGTAAGTAGTGTTTGTTTTTCTTGAAGACTGCTTAAAGTAAGTCAGATGTAATTAAGAAAAATAAGGAGGTAGATGAGACTTCTGTGGAGAAGCTGAAGGTGAGTTTGGGCCATTTTCCAGGGCTTTAGAGATTGAGATCACTGGGGGGTTGTTTGTTTGTTTTGTTAATGTCTAATTTTACTTCAAAGCTTATGGATACGGATGCATCACTAGCGCTGCTCTTACCTAGCCTTGATCAGAATTGTTTTCAGCTCACAAAAGAACATTGTTTTCACTCAGAAACAACGAAAAAAATTGCCCCAAGCCTCAAAGCAAAATTTCATAATCCATTTTGTTTACTCTCTCCTAGGTCCTGGGTTTCTCAGCGTGTTTTTGTCTTGGGCTCTGTGTTTTTCTATCTCCGCTTAAGATATGGGTATTTGTGTTTGGGGTTGGCAAAGTACTTTCTTCTCCATTAACTCAGTTTGATTTTGCTATTCTCAAAAACCCTTTGAGGTAGGCAAAATAGGTATTACTATTCACATTTTATAGATAAGTAAATCAAACTCAGAGAGATGGAGCTGGGACGCAAATCCAAGAGAGTCTAAAGTGAGTTCTCTTTCCACCACAACCTGCTACTTCATCCCCAAGTATGGAGCCATGCTCCACTGGAGCCTAGGTTGAGGAAGAGCTGAAAATGAGGAGATGCTGTCCCCATGGAGGAAAATTTTGAGGAAGGAAAAACCAGGAGAACAATGATGCTGTTGTTCCTATAGGGACTGAGAGAAGGAGAAGAAAAAGATGGTGTTTATGGGATCAGGGGATGAGCGTGTGGGTCAATCATCTATGCCACTGATGGATGGTAGATGGGGAAGGTGGAGGCCCAAGGCATGGGAAGGAAAGGAGATTCACAGTTGGCAGCATCAGAGGGGAAAGCAGAAGGTAGAGAAGCCATTCATAAGTAATGGATGTTCATAATTTGGGATTCATCTGTAAGGGATGTTTATAATTATAAGCTGGGGATAGACTCTCTGAGGAACTACCGAAGCAAACTACACGCAAGCTCTGTAAATTGCAGATCGGATTCTAACAGATCTCCCTAGTTTCACTTACTAGCCCGTCCTTGCTTCCAAATGCAGACCAAAGGCAGATCCCCTGGGCACTGGGAAGCAAGGGCCTTTAGGTCTGGAGCCCATATTTACCCTTCACTCTCAGCCACCCGAAGGCTGACTCAGAGCTGTCTCTGGATTATGTTTGCTGGGATTCCTGAACCAAACATTATTCACCTCTTGGGGCCCCATGCTGGGGTCAGTTAATCAGAGCTGCTTCCAATGGGAATGGTTCTCAACCCTTTGGAGATGTTTAGAGACATACGCCTCAAATTTACTAAATTCTCTTCACCTCTATACTGTCTCCCCACCAACATCCACCCCCTCAATGACAACAAGGTCCCCCAGTACAATTTAGTCATCAGCTTTCCTGGTAGCAAGAAGCTCATATTTTTCTAGACCTTATTGTATTTTCCAAACAAACATCAGCACATCTTCAACTTTATATTTTAGTTACTTCTGTCTACTCAACTGAGATTTCCTTTTCATCTACAATATTACTGAATTACTCAAGGAGCACTTACAGCATCAGGATCATGATATGATCTGTTTACTCCTACCTTTATAAAATCTTGTCTGAGAAATAAAAGTGATAATCCTTATGCAAAACACTTAGCACAGTGCTTGGTGATTATCATTACTTCTCAAATACATTTCTTCAATTTCAGGTCACCATACCCAAATCCATAGATTAATTTAGGGTGTTTTCTTCCTGATTATATGTATAAATACCTGAACCTCAAATAATTAGTTATTTCTTATAGAGTTTCCTATAGAACAATTAGCCCAATCATGGCATGAAGGTTCTCATTACTTCAGTCCCAGAGCTCTCTCCTGTCTCCTGGCTGTCCTGTTCTCTTCCCTTTTGTCTTAATCATCCTTTGTTGTACATTGTAGGCCCCATCTGATTTGGAGGAACCCCTCTGTATATCACCTATACATTTATGATGCTATTTGTCAAATAATTATTTTGGTTTCAAAATTAAATTTAATATGTGAATTCCAAGAACCGTACAGAACTGCTTCAGTTATCTGAAGGTGGGACTTCCAGCAGCTTTAACCATCTGGAACATGGCCCTTCCTGATGGCCTGCCCTACAGATTTCAGACTTGCCTAGCCAGCCTCCATAATCATGTAAGCCAGTCCATATGTATATATACATATTCACATATATAAACTATATGTTATATATAATATATAAACACACACATACATTCATTTGAAAATACATTAAAAGGGAGACAAGGAGGGGGATGTTTGAAGCTGACACATTAACAAGTGAAGTTAACAGGAAGAAAGAAGATGCCAGAATCACCAAATCATCATGAAAAAGGTTAACTTATGTTCAGCGTAGTAAAAACATAAATATGGGATACAATGCTTAAAGGAACTTTCAAAATTCTGTCTGGGTTGACTATGAAAAATATGTCTTCTACATTAAATGAAAGCCCAAGTTTAAAAACTTGAACCATTCTGATTTTGTAGGCTAAGTAAATTATTTTGTTCTTTATTCTAAGAGAAATGGTATGCCATTGAAGGATTTTGTGCAAGGGATAGCATGATCAGATTTGTGTATCAATGTAATCACTCTGCCTTCTGGGTGGATATCAAACTAGAGGGAGATAAAATGGAAGTGGAGAGACCAATTAAGAAACTTTCAAGCACAGAGAACTATATTCAATATCCTATGATAAACCAAAATGGAAAAGAACATTTAAAAAATGAATGTGTATATATATATATATATATATATATATATATATATACGTATAACTGAATCACTTTGCTGTACAGCAGAAATTAACACATTGTAAATCAAGTCTACTTCAATAAAAAATATTGATAAAATAGAAAAACTAAATAAATTAGATTCAAACCCCAAAAATAAAATCTTTAAAATTTTTTTAAAAAATAAAAATCACTCAAAAGAAAAAGAACTTGCAATGGTCCAGACCGGGTGAGAAAAGATGGTGGCTGGAACTAGAATTGTGGCAATGGCAATAAAGAGAAGTGGGCAGATATGGCTATATTTTGCAGGTTGAATAGATGGTTGGGACTTCCTGAGGGACTGGTTATGAGGCTGAAAGTGTGGGATGTCACTGATGACTGCTAGGTTTCTGGCTAATAGAACAAGATAGATGAAGGTGTCATGAGCTGACACAGAGAACACTGGAAGGCAGCCAGGTTTGGTTGAATGGGATGATAGAGAGGAAGAGAGAGAGAAAGAAAAACATAAATTCTTTTGAAGACCTGTTTCACTGAAAGTTCTGGGAACCATCCTAGAGGAGATGTCAAGCTGGCAGCTAGATGTATAGGTCTGGATCTCAGAGCAAAGTTCTGGTCTGAAGATACAAACATGTGAGTCATCTGCCTATGGGTGGTAATTGAAACTGAGGCTGTAAATGAAATTACCTAAGGAGAGAGTATAGGGTAAGAAGAGGTGAATAGCCTAGGACTGAGCACTGAGGAGCTTCAATGTTTAACAGCTGGATACATATGCCTGCTCATGATATAGGCTCAATAAATGTTTATTGAACTACCCTTATGAAAAAGGTTCTGATGCACCTGTTGTTGATGACTGCATCTATAGAGATCCCAAACACACATCTTTAAATGTCACAGTAGATTCTGGCCTGAAATAGCCTCCATCCACTTGGCACCAATCCAGCCTTCCCCACAGAGATCTGGGAGATCACTGCTAGATCTGTTTCTCACTTGCTTTCTTCTGTAGCCCAAGATACAGTCCACACAGGCTAGTTTACTCGTGCACTTTCTTTACATCCTTCCAAACTCTACCTTGTACCAAATGGAATTAGATAGCTAGAGTACTAGTCCTGGTATTATGATTTAAAATAACTTTAGTTTTTTTAAAAGAAAAACGCACAATATACATTTTATAAAACACACATTGGCATTTTATGAAATTATTTTGACCACATCTCCATGACTTAATCAAATATTTATTGAATGCCTACTCTTTGCACAGCCCCGTGTGGAATAGGAGAAAAGCAAAAGATATAATCTCTACCTTTGAAGAACTTTCAGTCTATTTAGAGAGACAAGAGTAACACTTGTGACATGTGCAGAAAGAAATAAAAAAGACCACAATGATCAAGTGTATATGGCAAAGCATAGGGCACTAAGGTCTATCAGAGTTCAAAGCAAAGAGCTCTAATTTACACTCACAGAATAAGGCATCAGAGAGACCTGATGGAGTTGTGCTGCTCTCACAGCACCACTATTCTTGCTCATAGGAGGAACTGGACAGAAAACATATTTGACAAGCATATCTCTAGGGGAGAAGGTTGCACAACCACCTGCAGAAACCAATTCAATCTCACATAATAGAATTTGAACTTCTTTTAAATGATTTAGGCCACTTGAGAGTTTTACAAGTCAGTTCCCAAATTAATTTAGCATTTATCTTCCAGACAGGCTATTACAGCTAACAATAAACTCCCGTTAAAGGAATTCAGATGAATGTGGCTGAGGAAAGGAGTTCCTCATTTCTCACCCCCCTTAACTTTCCTGCAGCAGTTGACACTGTTGACCAGCCACGCATGCTCCCCACTCTACCCAGCAACACACTCTTCTGGTTCCCTTCCGACCTCTCTGATGGCTAAGCCTCCAGCCCAGGATCGGGCACACAGTAGGCACTCAATATTTCTGAATGATTAAATGCTTCTTAGTCTCTTCTCCACTGACTCTTCTGATTTCATCTAAGTTTCCATCTCTGGCTGGCTTCTCTTCTACTACACCTGCTCCTCATGAGTGATCCCATCCACTCCCACGGCTTCAGCTGTCTCCTGTACTCTGATGACATCCAAATTGCATATCTCTATCTGTCCACTAAGCCCCATCTTTCAACTGCCTATAGGAACTCTCCCAGGTGCATTGCAGGCAATTCAAGGTCAATGTGTCCAAAGCTGAACTCATTATCTTTCTCCTTAAAGTTATATTCATTCCTGTTATGAGCGTAGGTTTACTGACCCACTATCCCTTCTGTCACTAGGGCTAAAACCTTCAAGGGCATCTTCAACCCCACACACACGCCCTCCCCCAATGTCTAATCCTTGCCAGCTCCTATCCATTTTCCCCCCATGTTGTCTCTGGTAACTGTCTCTTCCTCATCATCCTCACTACCATGGCACCTTCACTGTTTATTGCCTGGATTCTTGTCATTACTATCTCACTAGCATTCCCTACAACAATTCATCTCTCTAATTTATTTTTCACACTGTTATCAAAATATAACCGAAATCATGTCTCTCTCTCCAAAAATCGTTCTTTATTCTTATAAATCACTTTTTGGCTTCTATAATTCTTTCATAAACTCTGTATCATGAAGAATGATTTTGGATGCAGGTAACAGAAACCCCAACTAACTTGTACAAATAGAGGGCTATTTTTCTCACATAAGAATAAGTCCAGAGGTAGGTGGTTATTGGCATACGTTTATTGGTGCCATCAAGGGCTCAGACTCTCTTCTGGTAGCTCTGCACTGCCATACATCCTTAACATGTTGGCTTTTCATCTTCATTGCTGCCAGTAAATCAGCTACAAGATGGCCATTAGAGCCCCAGGTATCATGTCTGCATTCAAGGCAGAAACTAGGGTAAAGCAGACAGCATTAGCAATGTCTATATATTTTCTTCAGGAAAAGAAAAACTCTGCTAGATGCCCCTCAGCAGATGCCCTTTTGTTTATGTATCATTAGCCATAAGAATATTACTGTCATGTGGCCACCTTGAGCTCCAAGGGAGACTAACCATGTATTTGGTTTTTCAAGCCTCTGTTGCAGATGCAGGCAAGGGAGACTGGGCCTGGGAATAGATGTTGGGTTATTCAACCCACAGTGTCTGCCAAGTTCCCCTTTCATGTGATCAATACTAAAGCCTTATATATTATAAGGATAATTATCTTCATTTTCAGGTTAAGGAAATTTAGGTCCTGAGAAGTTAGGTGATTTGCCTAAGGTCACAGCTAGTTGGTGGCAGAGTCATAGATACTACTTTATGATTCCTACTGAGAGTTTTACCATGCATTGCTGTGTGAAATGAACTCTTATCTCAGAGAATAGTCTAAGCTCCACGGTATTGAAAGTCCTCAGGAATCTGACCCCAGGCTACCGTTCCAGATTCATCTCTCATAACACCCCTCCACACTCCTTATGCACTATCCAAATTCTTGGTTGCTCCTTGATTGTGGCAGATAACTACAGGCTGCCATTCCTTTGTGTGTGCTGATCCCTCAACTTGGAATGACCGTCTTTTTCTATACTTGCCCCTAACAACACCCTGAGTCTTTGTTTATTGAATTGAATTCTTATTCATACCTCAAGATCCATGTTAAATTCTGCTTCCTAGCTGAAGCATTCTTTAACTACATCAGTCATTATTCCTTCTATTTGCCAGTAGCCCTAAGCTCTAGTATAGCACTTTCTTTTACTCCATCATGACAGTTGCTTCCTTTCCTACCTGCCTCTATCATTATCCCCTTGCAGGCTCCTGAGTTTTAGTTATCTCTGTACCCTTGCCTCAAGCACCTAGTAAAGCATCAGGCAAAGAGAACTGGGCCAGTAAGCATTTTCTTTGTAACAGCTTTATTGAGATATAATTCACATACCATGTAATTCATCCATATAACTCAATGGTTAGTTGTACAACAATCATCACAGTTTAAAAATGTTTCCATTACCTCAAAAAGAAATCTCATACCCTTTAAATATCACCCCACAATTCCCCATTGCCCCCTAGCCCCAGCCCTAATTATCCGCTAACCTACTTTCTGTCTCTAGAGAGTTGCCTATTCTAGACATTTCATATAAATAGAATCATATAGTATGTGGTGCTTTGTGTCTGGCTTTTGCACTTACCATGTTTTCAAGGTTCATCCATGTTATAACATGAATCAGTACTCTATTCCTTTTTTTATTTTTTAAAATTAATTAATTTATTTACTTTTTTTTTTTTTTGGCTGTGTTGGGTCTTCATCACTGGGCACGGGATTTCTCTAGTTATGGCGAGCCGGAGCTACTCTTTGTTTCGGTGCGCGGGCTTCTCTTGTTGCGGAGCACAGGCTCTAGGCGCACGGGCTTCAGTAGTTGTGGCACACAGGCTTCAGTAGTTGTGGCTCGCGGGCTCTAGAGTGCAGGCTCAGTAGTTGTGGCGCACGGGCTTGGTTGCTCCGCGGCACGTGGGATCTTCCCAGACCAGGGCTCGAACCTGTGTCCCCTACATTGGCAGGCCGATTCTTAAGCACTGTGCAACCAGGGAAGTCCCTCTATTCCTTTTTATGGTCAAATAATATTCCATTATATGGATATACCATATTATTTATCCATTCACCCGTTGATGGACATTTGGGTTGTTTCCACTTTGGACTATCGTGAATAATGCTGCTGTTAACAATGGTATAAAAATATCTGTTTGAGACCCTGCTTTCAATCATTCTGGGTATATTCCCAGAAGTGGAATTACTGGGTCATATGGTAACTCTATGTTTAACTATTTGAGGAACTGCCAGCCTGTTTTCCACAATAGCTGTATCATTTTACTTTCTCACCAGAAATATATGAGGACTTCAGTTTCTCCACATACTTGCTAATGCTTGTTATTGTCCGACTTTTTGGTTATAGCCATCCTAATGTGTGTAAAGTAGTATCCCATTGTGGTTTCGATTTTCTTTTTCCTAATGACTAATGATGTTGAGCATCATTTCATATGCTCATTAGTAATTTGCGTAATACCTCTGGGGAAATGTCTATTCAAATCCTTTGTGCATTTTTTAAGTGAGTTACCTTTTTATTATTGAGCTGTAAGAGTACTTTACATATTCTAGGTACAATTCCCTTATCAGATATAAGATTTGCAAATATAGGCCAGAAAACATTTTTAAATCAAGGAATTGAAAAATTGCTATTTAAATTTTTAGATGTTCCTTGCGAAAGCTAACATTCCAGCAAAGTTGGTTTTAAACTTCTCATAAAATTGGAGCTAGATCTCCAGGGAGAAGACTTGACCACTGAATGTAAGCAAAGCACAGTCAAGAATGCCACAAATCTTCTAAACAGTTTTATTTATGTTCTGATAGAAGGTAGCAGAATATCAACAAGCCCAAATATTATCAGTTCCCCTAAATTAGTTGCAAAATGAAAATAGTAAAATAGAAGTAGAAGGAAACCTCTAGCCATGGACTTCCCAGCCCCTTTTGACCACACAGAGTGTTCCCACTCTAGGAAGAGCCAATATTATAGCCTAGCAGTTTGGCAAAGTTTTTCATCAGGCTCAAGGTACCATAAGACTTCCAAAGACTTTCATCTAAGTCCTAACACTTTCTCCTGTTTTCTATATCACTGATTGGCCTTTTCCCAGACATATGTGGCCAATAGCATGTGATTATTTCAACAATGCTGTTGAAGGGAAGAAGGTAGCGGCACATAAAACCGAACACTGGAATCCCCAGGCCATGTTCAGCATTGAGTGAGTGACCACATAGCTGCTGACACAGGCAGCCAGTAAGGGTCTCATGATCATAAGGAAGCCAGGAGATTGTACCTGTACTAATTGTATTCCCAGTTTTTCATTCAACTAATAATTGATATATTTTTGCAATAAGTGTATTTTACTACAAAATATGTTGTCCTGATATTTCTAGGACTATAGTGGCTGCTCCAATCAGCAGGGGGATTCCAGCATTCCAGGTCACAGCAACAGTAAGGATCAGACAGCCAGCTTAATTCAGTATACTTGGAGGACTTCCTGTCTTAGGGGAAATGTGTGAATGTTTAGCGTGTTCCTTTCAGCTTTGTAATCCTCTTCCGGGAGAGTGGAAAGAAGCCAGAATCAATAGTCATAAAACCGCAATTCCAGTCCTGGCTCAGTGTGAGCTCATTCCTACCTATGTTTTTACTGGCAAGTCTGTGTGCCTCAATTTTCATATCTTTACAATGAAAATGATGACTATACTTGCATCAGATTGAATTGTGTAGTGGAGGAAATACAGGCACAACTCATTTTATCGCACTTCACTTTACTGCACGTTGCAGATATTGCATTATTTACAAATTGAAGGCTTGTGACAACCCTGCATTGTCAGATAATGGTATTTTTTAGCAATAAAGTATTTTTAATTAAGTTATGTAGACTTTTTTAGACATAATACTATTGTACATTTACTAGACTACAGGATAATGTAAACAGAACTTTTATATGTACTAGGAAACCAAAAAAAATTCATGTGACTTACTTTATTGTGATATTTGCTTTATTGCAGTCTTCTGAAATGGAATCTGCCATATCTCCCAGGTCTGCCTGTAGACAAATAGTTTATATAATGTGATAAGCTCTCTCTTAATAAGTCACAAAATCTAAGGGATTCACCCACTCTTTCCCTCTTTCCCCTGACCTGGTTTTCCCTTGTTTTCTGTCTCCACTGAGATTACAAAGTATAAAACCTAACCAAAAGGGTATGTTGTATTTAAGAAAAAGTGAATAGTTTACTTGCAGGAGAAGGGGGTGAAAAGCACGAGTGGAGGGCATGAGAAACAAGGCTCCAATAGAGAGCCAAATTATAAGCTTGGAGGGACATGCTAAGAAGTTTAAATATTATCTTGTCAAAAATGAGAAGCCACTGAGAAGTTTTGAGCAGAACGGTACTGAACTCCTATCCGTGTGTTTAGAAAGATCACTCTTACAGCAGTGTTGCGGGGTGTGGTGAGCTGGGGGAAAGAGACAGAGAACAGTTAGGAATAGCTGGGAAGCTATTCGCTGATCTCATATAAACTTAAGATAGTGGTAGTTATTGTGGAGAAAAGACAAATTTGGGTGGTATTTAGGAAGAATGGAGGGCACTTGATGTCTGATTCAATGTGGGGGGACGTGAAGGGGGAGGAGTAAAGGATTCTAAATTAGACAACTGGGTGAATTATAGAATCATTAACAAGAGAGGGGGTACAAAATGTTTGAGAGAACATAATTTTGTTTGGGATACGTTGAGCTCGAAGTGCTCACAGCCCATCCATCTAGAGAAGCCTAGAAAAGTCTTCAAATAGGTATTTACAGCTTGAAGAGAAGGGGCAAGAGATCTGGATTGGATTTAATTATGGGTACCTAGAGATGGTAACTGAAGCCATAATAGCAGCTGAGACAGCTTAAAGAGAGAACACAGAGTGAGAAAATGGTGCCAGTGTAAGCCCTGAGCAACAAGAGTTTCCAAGGAGCAGAGGAGGAAGAACACACAGAGAAGACTGACACAGAGTGACCAGGAAGGATGTTCAGTAGATAAGATTTTAAGAAGCAGGGAACGTTCAAAAGAACCAAATACCTATCCAGCCAAGAGTGTGGGTAGGATAAGAATGGAGGAAAGACTATTGTGGTTAGAAATTAAATAGTTAGCAATTAAATAGTGTCTGGTCATGGCCAGGTCTAAGACAATTTCAGGTGATGGGGAGAGAGCTGAAAAGTAACTGGAAGGCAATTATGAAGATATAGCAATGACGAAATACTCTTAGAAAGCTTGGTGAAAGCACTGAGCAGGGAGGTAGTTGTAAGAATAAAATGAGTCCAAGTGAGATAGTGTATAAGAAAGTTCTGTAAAACAAATTCACAGGACAGTTATTATTCTGTTAAGCAAGGGCTATTCTCGAAAAAAGGAAACACGCACTCCTACCAGCAAGTGAATGAGTCATTAGGTAAAGAAACCGGAGTTCCTGTTATTATTCCTGTTTTCATGGAAATGGAAGCACTGTCCATTCATATATGTTTTCAGGGATCTCATTAAGAAATTACTCCCTCAGGTTGATCTGGAAGCTCCTTTGATACCCAGAGCGGCAGAAGGCAACAAGGTATTGCATTAAGCAAAAGGCCACGAGCTTGCCACTGTCTTTTAAGGTACGAGACAGGTTCTATTTATGTAAAGACCAATCAAGGGGCTTTGATGATTTATGCACTGAATTGATCCTGATTTAGTACTGTGTTGACCCAGCCTGGGTCTCCCAATCAACCGCCAAGTCCTTGTATCAAACCTCACATCACACACACTTTAGTAGTGAGAGAGAGAAAAGAGAACTGGCCTCACACAGCCTGAGGGTTCTCAAGGACAAAGCTTAGAGGGAGGGAGAGGGAGGGACAGAGGGAAAAAGAGAGAGAGAGAGAGAAAGAGAAATTGACTTGTTATTGCATAAAAATATCAGGCTATGGGGAACTATATTGAGTATCTTATAATAAACCATAATGGAAAATAATATAAAAAAGAATATATATACTTCAATTTAAAAATTAAAATACAAAATATCAGGCTATGGGCAAGTAGGAATGTTAATAGAGTGGAAATTATGACCCATGACACTGGTTTTCTGCTATTCGAGTATCATCTGAAATAAGGAAGAATTACTTTAGCAACAACAATAATTTTTTTTACAATTGACAAAACCCCTCCACATCCATTCTGTCATTTGACCCTAACAATCTGACAAGGTAGGTTATTCAGTGACTATAGTCCCCTT
This sequence comes from Mesoplodon densirostris, assembly GCF_025265405.1. Classification (NCBI taxonomy): domain Eukaryota; kingdom Metazoa; phylum Chordata; class Mammalia; order Artiodactyla; family Ziphiidae; genus Mesoplodon; species Mesoplodon densirostris. The sequence continues at coordinate 17,963,272 of NC_082681.1, forward strand.
TTGCAGCTGCAGAAACTAAAGGTCAGGGGGCTATAAGTGATTTCTCCACATGGCACAAACAGTAAGTAGCAGAGCCAGGGTTCCGCCCCAGGTCTCCTGACTCTGAGTCCAGCACTCATTCTTCTGACTACACAGCCAGTCTAAACAAACAGCAGCCAAAGGACTCTGTGGCCCCAGTGGCACCATGAGTACAACACTAAGAAGGTAGAAACAGGTGCTCAAGGATATTTGGGGGCCTGTCTATGAAGTCAGGCTTTTGTTCCTTAGAGTTAACTTTTCCTGAACTGCAGATCACTCACTTAAATTCTTGGTGCATTATGTAAAGATTCTTGTTTGAGTGAGACAGACAGTCTTGCCCATGCTGTGCCCATGTCTGATTTTCTGAAGAATGCTCCTTACTTTGTTAAATCCACCTAGATTTCTTACTCATCTACCCCCCACATTCAGCTGAGAAAAGCCACCACACCTGTGAATCCTACATTCTGAAATTTGAATCACAATTTGGATTTATTTCCATGTCTATTATTACTGTCAGAATATAATATGAGGGAAAATGGACACATTAGAGAAATGAATTCAGCATAATGAAGGTCATTTTCAATTGTGACTGCCCATTATACAACTCTTTGGCTAGCATTACAGACAGATGCCATGCAATAGAATTTGTTTCCTGATATCAACTTAGCTTCTTGGCAGACTAAGGCAGCTCATTAGTAATCTTGGATCTCGTTCTATATTTGTGAGTCAACACTAGATGTTCGATAGTAGGTGAACTAGGCTTTGTGCCATTAAAATCCACAATGACATTTCCATGCAAATTCTGATTATTGAGAGGGCAGTGCCCCTTCTTAAGACCCAAGTCTGTTTTACCCTGAATTAGTAACCCTAGTGTAGGGTTAGCTAGGGAAAAAAGAAGGAAACGGAGCAGAATATGGAAGAGACAGAGGAAGAGGAGAAGGAGCCAGATCTCAGTTTTAGTTTAAGAGTAACAGTTGTGGGGCTTCCCTGGTGGTGCAGTGGTTAAGAATCTGCCTGCCAATGCAGGGGACGCGGGTTTGAGCCCTGGTCTGGGAAGATCCCACATGCCGCGGAGCAACTAAGCCCGTGCGCCACAACTACTGAGCCTGTGCTCTAGAGCCCGTGAGCCACAACTACTGAGCCTGCGTGCCACAACTACTGAAGCCCACATGCCTGGAGCCTGCGCTCTGCAACAAGAGAAGCCACCGCAATGAGAAGCCCGTGCACCGCAATGAAGAGTAGCCCCTGCTCGCTGCAACTAGAGAAAGGCCGCGCACAGCAAAGAAGACCCAATGCAGCCAAAAATAAATAAGTTTAAGAAAAGGGTAACAGTTGCAAAGAACATTTTTAAAATGACCTAAAACAAGCTACAGAATAATTTTCAGGTTATTACTATAAAGGTCTGGTGTGGCATTGTTTTGTATGTGTGTACAGGAATGGTAATCAATTTCCTTTGGCTTAGTTTATGTCCTAGGGTTATTTTTCTAATAACCTAAGTTTTTATTCTCTGGGAGTTGACTCCTACAAAGTGAAGCAAAATTAGAAATTCCAAGAGGTTCTTCCTCTGATAACCAGTCTCCCCATTTCTAGTCTTTTCCCCCATCAAGTCTATCACGCACATTTCTGCCAGTGATCTGCCCAAGAACAAATCGCACCATAGTACTCTTCTGCTTAAACACTTCAGTGGCTCCACTCGCTCCTACCCACCCTATCCTTTAGCCACACCAAATTATAAGCCATTCTGAACATACACTCTTATTCAGTGACTAGTACATCTATTAATCTGTACTCTTTGAGTTTGCAGTAACAGAAACTCAACTTGGACAAGTTTAGACAAAAAAGGAAAATTACTGAAAGTGTACTGGGATAAAGCTGAGGGAAGGGCAGGGATGCAGCTGGATCTCAGGAAAAAGTGAACCTAGGAAAACACCATATCTCTCTCTCTCTCTCTCACTTCCACTCCTGTCCTATCTCTCACCCCAGCTTCTGCCTTAACTTCAGCTTCATTCTCTTTCATTGCATACTGGCGTCCTTTATATGATGAAAACTATAACCAGAACACCTCCTGAGTTTTACCTGTTACTACATCCACCAACAGATACTGAATCTATCGCTTCTACTTTAAAATACCTTAGGGAAGAATTCAATCTACCCAGTTGAGAGACTTGATAAAATCATGTGGTTGGGGAGAGAGCAGACAGCTCCCAGAAAAAGGGAAGGCTGTTGTATAGACATGCCATAAATGCCCACTATGTTATATCTGCTCCTGTGCCTTACCCTCACCTCTGCCTGTTGTGGTTGTTCTACTTTGGCCTATATTCTCCTCTCATTTCTCTAAACTTCTATAGAGCATGTTAATATCAACCATCTGGTCCTTGGTTAGAACACTGTCTTCCTTTTTTGCTTGACTATTTCACAGGGTTATTACTTTGTATGCCAATGACATTGTAAGTGATTCGGGGGACAGGGACATAGCTTGTAATTCTTTAGAGTCCTACCACTGTTTCTACAACTGTTCTAATACATAGAAATTGCTCACATGCTTCCTGAGTTTAACTGAACGTTTATTAGATTTCCATGGCAGAGAAGCTTAGATCCTAAACAGAAATAATTCATCTACCTACTCTAGCTCTAGCCACTCAATGGAGAGAATGACATTTTATTTCATTCCTTCCGTCCATTCATCCATCCATCCATCCATTCATTGGAAAACATTTAATGAATTATTACTCTATTTCAGTCTCTGTGTTAAATGCTGAGGATACAGAGATTAATTAGATAAGGTATCTGCCCTGGAGGGCACAGTCTGGCCAGAAAACAGACATGGAGACAAATAAATCATCAGCACACCAGCTAATGAGTGTATAACGAGAGTAGAGTACAGAGTGCTGAAGGAGCCCAGAGGAAGTGATTATAGGAGGGTCTCTGGTATTGGGATTAGAATTCCTAAGAAACAACTTCATATCTCATTGACCACAGTCTACATAAGATCATTCATCTTTGACAGTTTCCTTACAAGCTTGTGAGACTCCAAAACAAGTGAAAGAAACCAAGAGAAGCAATTTTCTCTTTTCCAGATTCTTTCCTCAGGAGTAGGATTCAGTGTCCAGACTTCTTTCTTATTAGCTCCTTGGGGGTACTTCTCACTCTCTCCCCTTCCAACATGACCTTGTCTGATGGAGCAAGATAGCCAGGAAATCAGGCACTCAAGTGAAAGGATCTAACAACTGGGACATTCTGCCAAATTATTCCTCTTTGGATGATCTTCTGTTTTAAATTTTACTGGCTATTGTTCTGGATGATGTGTAAACACCCGGAGTATTTCCTCTGTGAAACTACTGTGCAGAGGTAAAACTGTACTCTGATATGCAGGTTTGACTTCACTGAGATGTCAAATAGATTTTACTTCACAGCTATTCTAAGGAACCTGATGATGGAAGAAGACATTTGGAAGATCAGGCAGTATGGAGTGCCGCTGCCCTTTCCATGCTCCTGATTGGGAACCAGTAGTTTTGTAAATGTCAGTTCACCATAGACTCTTGCTATGCAAAATCTCTTTGTTTACCAACTACTAAACATGCAGAAAACTACCCTTTGAAGGTTTCAAATGTGATGGGAGAGCAACCGGGTGAGCAATGCAGTGAGAACAGAAGAGAACCAAGCAGGCTTCATCACAGGTCCAGAGAAACGAGGAGGGTTTCTACTAACCATCTGGCAGTTTTAGAAATTTATGTTCTCATCACAGATGTTGCTTCAGAATCCAGCCACACCTTCGCCATGCCAACACCACCACACAGCTGTTCTTGGGAACTGGACAGACAAATCACACTAATGATGTGACCAGCTGCAATCTTAACTCTCAATGGGCATGAAACCCCTTTCAAGGAATTTCTTGATACTAAGCCTGGGGCCTTCCCACTCTACCTAAGATACTGGGAGAGGTATCACCACCTGTGCTGGAGCAAGCAAGGCAAGGTTTGACCCCGAGCATGGCAGCTAACTGCAACATTCAAAGGAGGCTGCACTGGGTACTTCACCTGCTCACCAGCATTTAGTGGTGAGAACTAAATATGTGAATCCAACTGAGCCTTTAGATTTACCCTGTGTGGCTTGTCAGTACACACACAAAATAAAGTTGCAATTAGCCATCATGCTGTATTTGCTATAACAGTGGTTTGGCACCCAATCATTTAAAATTGCACTAGATCAACGAAGTTTTCCTTGCCACTGACATCAGTTGTTACAGAAGCTCACTTCCGGGTACTTTCTCAATAGACTCTTGGGGGTGGTTTTTTTCCTCTTATTTAAGGCAGATCTTGGAGACTTAGTTTGCTAAGTTCTTATTCCAGAATCCTTCTGGTCTTCCCATCTTCTGATACATGTAACTTATTCCTCACTTTTTTAAGGGTTGCTGTTTGCCTTACTTTGGTGTAACTCTTGTATTAAATAAGTTCTGCAACAGAGTCCAGGCTACTGTTGGACACAGGAAATTAGAAATCCTGATTCACTTGGTCCAACAAGCTATATATGAATATATGTTATTCTGATCAACTCACATGACATTCCTCCTCTCTTTTTTATTATAAAGAATTTCATACACACACACACACACACACACACATACATATATACAGACAGAGACAAAGGGACAGAGAGAGACAGAGACGGGGGAACAGAAGAGTACAATGAACCTCTATGTACCTATCATTGGCTTTAACCATTATCAACTGGCCAATCTTATTTTATCTATACCCACATACACCTCACTCTCCTACATTATTTCAAAGTAAATCCTATATATCATATAACCTCATCCATAAATATTTCAGGATACAGATTCTTTTCTTTTCATTTTTTATTCCTTGGGCTGCGTTAGGTCTTCATTGCCACACACGGTCTTCCTCTAGTTGCGGCGAGCCAGGGCTACTCTTCATTGCGGTGCACGGGCTTCTCATTGTGGTGGCTTCTCTTGTTGCAGAGCACGGCCTCTAGGCACACGGGCTTCAGTAGTTGTGGCACGTGGGCTCAGTAGTTGTGGCACTCAGGCTCAGTAGTCGTGGCTTACGGGCTCTACAGCACAGGCTCAGTAGTTGTGGCGCATGGGCTTAGTTGCTCCGTGGCATGTGGGATCTTCCTGGACCAGGGCTTGAACCCATGTCCCCTGCACTGGCAGGCGGGTTCTTTTTCTTTCTTTTTTTTTTTGTGGTACTCGGGCCTCTCACTGTTGTGGCCTCTCCCGTTGCGGAGCACAGGCTCCGGACTCACAGACTCAGCGGCCATGGCTCACAGGCCCAGCCGCTCCGCGGCATGTGGGATCTTCCCGGACCAGGGCACGAACCCATGTCCCCTGCATCGGCAGGCGGACTCTCAACCACTGCACCACCAGGGAAGCCCCGATTAAGCAATTTTTAAATGGGGTTACTTTAACAAAAATTAGATTACATGTGGAAACTGAAACCCCTCTCATCATCCTGATGTCTTACATGTTCTCTGGTCCCTAGAGAAGCAGGAGTCTTCTTGTGCTGAGCTCCCTGTGGTCCCTGTTACATGTACTGCTGCCACTGTCATGCTGCCAGGTCTCCCATCCCACCAACGTCTCCAGCCATGTGTCCCTAGCCTAACTGCACTGGGACCCATACTGGTGAGAATCCTCACCTCAGAAACATCCTCAGCATTTCCCCTTAATTACCAAGTATCTGTCAACTTGCCTGTAAAATAACCATTAGTTCCAATGGAGAGATGAGGCAGAAGAATTCTCCTTTTCTCTCTGGTTTCCTATTTAAGGGGAACAATCTCCCCTCTGCTACCACAAGTCACCAAGATCCCCTTTCCTCAATTCTCAGTTACAGACCCTGACTCACACGCCCCCTAGTGGCTGGCTCAGTTAACGTCCACCCCCAACCCTCCACTGGGGTTAAAAGCTTTTAATTCACCCCCACCTTCCCAGAGAATTCTTCTCTTGCTCCATCATCCCCAGAGTGGATTAACCCCCCATAGCACCTGAACTAACCTCTATCAGTATTTATAACACTGTACTGCCATCCTCTCACCCACTGACTGTGCATCCCTTCAGGGCCAAAAAGCAGGTCTTATTCATCGATATGAACGCAGGGCCCAAGGCAGTGTCTGGTGTACAGTAGATATTCAATGAATGTTACTTGAATTAACGTTGCTGGGAAAGATTTCTGCCTTCTCTTTCTCCACTGTAGCCTCAGCTTTGGGTTAATGGGCTCCTCTAACATATACCTCTAACCCTTGAGAAGCAAAACGCACACACACACACACACACACACACCTACCTTTGACTGTCTTTGACTACCACATAACACCCAGAGTAAGAAATTTATGAATATTCTACTTTACTGTGTGTTATACCCGGGCATATCTATTACACTAAATCAAGTGATAGTCTTTGCCCATGTACTATGTCTTGTTGAACATTCTTGGCACAGAGTTATACTGAGAAGTTTAATTCACAGCAAGCAATATTTAACAACATTTGTTCAGTAGTTGGTATAGGAATCTGGCAAGCTCCCCTTGCCCCCATACTGCCACATTCCTGTTCTTATAAGCCAAGAGTCTTTCCACTCAGGCTTTATTGCCTCTGCTGCATGCTGTCCTGACTTTCTCACTTCAACCCTTCAATTGATCACCTCTCTGTGGGATCTGGGGGCCACATAGAGGTCGCCTGTAATTCCAGCTGTGAGCCAGACTGCTTCACTCACTCCCAAACCCCCTATTACTAAGCTCATTTTGCTAGAGGCAAAGGCTCTTTCCCCCACTGACCTCTACCCCCAACTTTCAAGTATTCCTTTTCCTCTTAACTCCTTCGTTTCTCATTTTTGCTTTTTTGCTTTCCAGCCTCAAAGGGAAGCCTTTCTTCTCCGATCAACAGAAAGACACCCACATGCATACACTACATCTCCATCAATGCCATAGAAAAGCCCTAGGCTTGCCAGATGTTCTCCATTTATGATCAAATCATATACAAATATATCCACAGACTCATAAAACCTTGAGACTGGAAGATAACTTAATGGTGCCCTAGTCCCACTGCCCTTGCAAAGCTTGAATCTCCTTGGTTTGTAATGGACTGTGGACTTCAGCTAGAAGAAAATCTAGCCACAACAGGATCTGACTCAGTCACAGTCCTACAGGTTTAGCAGTTTACTGTGCAGGTTATCCTGCTGTTGAAAAGCAAAGCAAATGTGCTCTTTCTCATGAGCTCTTGGGGCTTGCACCAAATTACCAACAAATAATACTGACTTTTATAAACTGAGTAGAGGTTTCAACCATGTGCACATCCACACTCCAGCATGAGCCCTCTCAGACCTTGTGCTAACATGCAGAGTTCAGAGTTGCCATATGCGGTGAGGCCAGCAGTGGCCAAGAGCCCAAGCTCCCTTGAAGATGGAGGGACGAGAAGTCTACTTCACACTTTCTCAGGCTTCTCTTTTATCTCACTTTGGTGCTGTGGCCTTAACTGCTACTCTCACCTCCCTCTTCTCTTGAATCACAGATTCTCCCAGGGGACATTGGCCTCAGTTTTTGTTGATAGTCTCCTCACAAGGCACATGTGATTTCAGTCTGAACATGATTTCAATTTGATATGCACCTTGGCCAATCTGCCTAAGAGCATGTTTAAACTGCATATAATCTCTCTTTTAGCCCAGACTTTGTATCACCCTGCTCTCTCAGGGTCATCATTCAAGTGCTCAGCCATGCATCCACATTAAGTCTGAGAGGTGCAATATAGACTCTGCTGATTTGATACAGGAGTTTTGGATTCAATAAAGAATTTCATCCATTCATGCCAACACATACTTCATTTTCACACTTATCAAAATGGTCCTAGTTTCAATCTTTTCCTTCACTTGGTTGCACATTCCAACAGGAGCCCTGTACACTTCATTCAAAACAGGGACCTAGACAACTTGGCAGTTTGGATCAAAAGCCTTAAAATGTGTTAGTTCCTTGACTCGGTGATCAACTTCTTTGAATAATCTTAAAGAAAACAAATGTGTACAAAGATTTAGCTACAAGTGGATATTCATTGAGGCATCATTTATAAGAATGAAAAAGGAAGGAACTCATATATCCAACAGCAAGCATCATTAAATTTTTTATTTCCATGAGATGGAATACTATAGTCATTAATAACAAGATTATAGATTTATATTTATTGGTAGTTGAAGATGTGGATAAATTGTTCATTGAAAACATCAGGTTTCAAAGCAGCAGGTATGTTATGCTCCTTTTTAAAAAATATATGTGTGTGAATACATGTACAGGAAGATACCTGGAATTCCATGCACCAAGATATTAATGGTGGTTATCTGTAGGTGGCAGCAAGATGGGTGACGTTTTATCTTTTTCCTTATCTATATTCCTAATTTTACTACAGGAAACTTACAATGCATTCAAAATTTACAAAACAGCACTAGAGACTTACAGTCCATATCAGAAAGGGTTATGGTAAAAGTAGTACAGTCAGCAACAGAGTGGTATACTAGCAGCAGCCACTGGAGCAGAATTGCTTACACACAGAACTAACAAACTACACAAATCCTCAGTGGCTTAAATAATGCAATCATTTCTTTTATTATGATTCTGTAATTTGGGCAGGGATCAGTAGGGATGGCTTGTCCCTGCTCCACGTGGCACTAGCTGAGACAGCCCAACTGGGGCTGAAGGAACCACTTTCAAGATAACACATTCACAAGGCTGGCAAAATGGTGGTAGCTACCATGTGGGAGCACAGCTAGGGTTGTTGCCCAGGAGACTTGGTTTTCTTCTCATAGGCATTTCCACAATCCTTCTTGGTCTTCTTCACAACAGAGTGCTGGGTTCCAAGAAACCCAGGTCGAAGCTGAAAGGCTTCTTATAACTTAGCTGCAGAAGTCCCAGAACATTACTAGGGCCAGCGCGGATTCAAGTGGAATAGAATTAGACTCTGCCTTTTGATAGGAGAAATAGCAAAGAATTTTTGGCCATCTTTAATCCACCACACATGGGAACACAAGTAGCTTTTCCACTTGGCCAAGGACCCAGGTCCTGGTGAAGGCTGGATATACTTTGATTTCCCATGACTCTCCCCTGAGGTATTATGTTATTATCAATATAACCATTATTCAAATAAAGAAGCATCTGTTTATGCGATAATTCTTGGAGAATGAAGAGATCATGCTCAGTAAAAAGTTGTTAGACTTTCTTCATTTCTGAATTCTTCATTTTTAAAAGTTGTAATTCCAGGGCAGCAACCCCTACTATGGTTTCCCATGATCCTTCTTTTTAAAATGGGGTATAAAAAGTACAAGTTGACACTGCTGATTACATATCATAAAACTCTGAATATGTCCCAATCTTTCCAACCTCTTGGCCTTTGTTCTTTCTGTCCTCTCTGCCTAGAATGCCTTTCTCATAACAATGTCCTTCCTACTTATTCTTCAAAGCCCTGTTTCAGTCCTGCCTTCCTCAGATAAAATTCCCCTCTCCGACTCCCTGTCTATATATGTTTTAGCAATTATCACAGTCTGCCCTTCTAGCACAGACCTTTTCCCATAATAGATGTGCAGTAAATATTCTTTTAATGGATAAATAAATGAATGCTAGAGTTGCTGGTATGGCTGTCTTCTTTACTGAGCTAGTAGTCCCTGGCAGACAGGCTCCATCCTAAAACTAATAAAGAACCCGCAGTGAGTCTTTCCTTCTTCCTTCCTCTCTTCCTTCCAACAAGTGTGTATTGAAGCCCTACTATGTGCCAACCATTACGGTAGTCCCTATCCTTGTGGAGCTTATATTCTGATGGACGTGACACACGAGTAAATAAAATAATTCTAAACTGTGATAACTGCTACAAAGGAAAATAACAGTGTGCTATGAAAGAGAATAAGAGTGTGTAACATTTACCTAGACCTAAAGAATGAGCAGGAGCCAGCCAGCTGAAGAGTACTGATTGCTATGGGTGGATGATAACCCAAGCTTATCCTTGATGACCATATCGCCTGATCTTTTAACTTTCTCCATTGCAGTTCATAAGCCTGCTGCTTTTTAAGAAAAAGAAGATTGAAGATTACTGTATTTGCATGAAATGATGTGATACATGGTATTTGCTGGAATGTGATACATGGTATAATCTCAAAGTGAATAAATAAGTTATAGGTGAAACAAGGTTGGACATGAGTTGATAATTGTTGAAGCTGGATGATGGGTATAGAGGGGTTCACTATACTATTTAATATACTTCTGCATATTTTAGAGAGTTTATATAACAAAGGTTTTTAAATAAGCATATTTGCTGACATAGTCCCTCCGTATTTTCCCTAAGATTCTCAGTTATCAATAATGCAAAAGAGAAGGGAGGCACTACAATAGAGAGTTGATGAAGCAACAAGGCGGGAGAGGATCACGGTGAGGAACATTTCTCTCTTAGATTTCTAGATGCTGAGGGATTCTAAAGTAGTGCTTGGTGAATGTGCAGAAATTGCTAGTTCTGCCCTGCTTCCATGGTAATAGAATCCTCCATTTTTACCTGGGTACATAGCCAGTCAGCATAAAAACTACATTTCCCATCCCACTTTGTAGCTAAGTGAGGCTATGTGATAAGGTTCTGACCCACTGGACATGAACAAAAGTGATGTTTGCAACTTACAGTTTGTGCCCTTAAAGAGAAGGAGCACCTCTTCCCTTCTTTTGTTCCTTCTCGCTGGCAGGAATGCAGACTTGGTCATGAGCATGATGACAGCATCTCTGGGAAAGCTAAGCCAAAAACAATAAAGAGCCTGGGCACTGGACAGAACCACCAGAGCAAGGTCACCAAGACAGCTCAGACCTTTATGTATAAGAGAACTAAACTCTCTTGCTTAAGCCCTTTTTATTTTGTGTGTCTCAAAAGTTTAGCCAAACTTATACTCAACTAATGCAGTGAATTAGATCGCAAAGGAAGAAGGAATTGGACATCTTGGTGCAAAATGTATGCTTTTAGAAAAAGTTTCTTCTGGATCAGAAAATCCTAACGCAAATGAATCAGAATGTCTCCTTAAAGAAAAACAGCCTGCAAGCATGCTAACAAATACAAAGAGTACAAATACCAAATGTCGACACATAGGCTTAACCCAATATAGAACAAGGTACATATTGTAGACAAATCACAGATTTAGAAAATACCTGCAACAAGGATGACAAGTGAATTCATGACATCATTTACAAAGAGTTTTTGAAAACTGAAAAGAACAAGGCAAAGAATTCCATAAAACACCAGCAAAATATATGAAGAGTCAATTCAGATAACAGCTAATCCAAAAGGCCAACAAACATATGGAAAGATGTTCAAACCCACTCTTAGAGAAGTGAGAAATAATGTAACACTGACATAGCACATTATGTTCATCAGACTGGCAACATTTTAAAGTGTAGTAACATCTATCTCTTATATGTGTTAGTTGAAATATAAATCATTATGGCCTTTTGATAAAACAATCTGGCAATGGCTATAAAATGTAAAATATGCGTGCCCTTCTACGGACCAATCCCACTTCTCAGAAAAGATAATGTGTATTAAAAGCACCAATACATAATGATATACATGCAAGGATGTTTATTACAACGCTGTTCTCAGTGGCAAATTTTTTAAACAAATTGATGCCCATCAATTGGGAAATGATGGAATTTAGGTACATATACATCTATACCATGAAATATTATGGACACATCAGAGAGAGAGAGAGGATAAGAGCTATACCAGTGGACTTGAAGAGATTTCCACAGGATACTGAAAAGTGAGAAAAACAAGATACAGAACTCTGTATATGACTCCATTTTACAAAAGTAATAACCAAGAAAATTTTGCATGTGTGTGTGTTTGTATATGAGTATATGGGCATGGAGATGTATATTTTTATATATGGAAATATATTTCTATATATGATATATTAAATATAAATTTAAATCTACATATGCATATAGATTTATAGTATTTATATATATGAAGAGAGATTCATGAAAGAATGATTATTAAACTGTTAATGGTGATATTGCACTGTGTTTGCTTTCTTCTTCCTCACAGTATTTGAATTTTATTTTACAGTGAGCATGTATGGTCAAAATGATTAGAAAAAATAATCTGGTGCTGGATATTTTATTTGCATCTCCAGATTCATTCTCCACTCTCCACCCTTTTCCATCCTGCTCTGAACTCTTCCAACTTTCTCTAGAAGACAACAGGTTGGTAACAATTTTTGTTATTTTTTATAACTATAAAACTGTCAAAAGTAACCTCACAACTCTATTCAGGATATGTGTGACCATAAGAAGTTCCCCAGATGTGAAGTAAAACCATAGAGCCCGGATTTCCATCTCAGGGAAACCTGAGTGCTGTTAGAGACCTTGACCTCTGTATGTCTATGCTACACTCCAGTGAGTGACCTTTGCTCCCAGAATGAGAGCCCTTGAATTTATATTTATATAGTCCATTTGATACAGCCTCAGTCTTATTGGTTTTTTTAAAATCAGAACTGGAATAAAAACACAACTCATCAGATTTTGATAGGTTTTTGTTCCTTTGCTCAGTTGCATTGCAATTGTCTAGTTTCCCATCTCCCAGGTGTGTATAAGTGTTGGGAGCCTCTTCCATATAATACCAAGAGGGAAAAGTGTACTTTTGTCTTTGGAAATGAAAAACACAATCTCTTATGATCCATATAATACCAAGAGGGAAAAGTGTACTTTTGTCTTTGGAAATGAAAAACACAATCTCTTATGATCCTAGCTCCAATGAGGCCTTAGCCACGTCAGCACAGGCCACATTTGAATGGCCCCCTGAGGTCCCTGCTATTGTGATTATTGAATCAATTACTCCCATTATTAGATAACATGGCACAATATAGACCAAAATGTTTCCTGGCCAAAATAAATATCTTACAAATGATAGCAATAGTCCTCAGAGCTTGGATGAGTCTGAAGGAAAATACTGGGTCATTACCTGGAAGAGAAATAAAAAGATTGCTAACCAGATCATCTCTTTAAGTTACATGGAAATGCAGCCTTGAGAGAAAGAAAAAGAAAGAGAGAAGCACTTATGTGTGATTAAAAAATACAAGCTGCTCCAACATTATAAATGAGCTGTGTTTCAAAGCGTCGTTTATAAATCAGTGCTTTGGATATAGAATGTGTTTTCCACAAAGACAATAAGCTCTATAGTTGAGGGGGTCCTAGGCTGGCCCTGCACAGCCCACCATCCTGTATTCAGAGAGCATCTCCATGAACCTAAGGCCTGTCAGGGAAATGGCTCATATTCTACAGTTGTTAATAACTGGGCTTTGGAGCCAGACAGATCTGGGTTGCATCCAGACCCTTCCATTTATTATCTATGAGACCTTGGGCAAGTCACCTAAACTCTTTGCTCTTATTTCTTTCTCTGTGAAATGAGGATTATAATTTCTATCCCACAGAGTTATTGTGGAGCTTAATAAGATAACACACCAAAAGTGCCTGGCATGTGGTAGAAAATATTATATAATTACTGTTGTTAGGGGCAGAAATAAACTTTCAAAAATCAGTAGTGCCTATCTTTAACATCCTATACCCAGCATTTTCTTCATATCCATAGCTTTTATTTCTGCTCTAAGTTACCCACTAGGACACTTTACCAAAGTGCCCTCCCTGCATTAGTGTTCCATGCTACAAAATTACATGAAGTTTTTCTTCTCTGCCCTATCCCCCATCAAAACTCCTATTTAATGTGGTTTGGAAAAATCAGTGGCCTGTTAATCAGAAATAAATTGAATTTTTCAGAAGAACCCTGGTTAACTTAAATGATACTCCAATTGGTGAAACTTCAGGCAATATAACAAAAAATTCTAGACAGCACCAGGGGAGATATTTCAGAAGTCCAGATGCCAGGAAAGTGAGAACATCTATTCATGAGAAACTTTTTAAAAGTACAACTTTGGGCTTCTGCTTCCAGGAAGATAGGGTAGATATACATTTCCCTATTCTTCTCAGTAAGTGAAACTACCCCCCTGGACACCTGCATACCATATATGAAACAACCATAAAAAGACTCTGAAACATGCAGAGAGAAAGCAGACTGTTTAGGAACCTTGGAACCCAAGGAATGACATAGTAGTAAGTTCCTTGGATTTTCTTTTTGCCTCATATATTCCAGACATGGAGCTGAAGAAGCTGATAACTTGGAAACACCAAAAGAAGCAGACAGAAGAAATCCCCACTACAAGCTTTCTCTCTCTTTCCAATACATTAGGAAAGGTGAAGCCTAGGAATGAAGAAAATTTTAGGCAACAACCACTCTACTCCAGCTAAATGTAACAGAAAAAAACTGTGGTCTCATTACTGCCCACACGAGCAAAGGCCAGATAGGGAACGTGGACTTCCACTCTTGGAAGGCTTTAATAAGGCACCACAATACCCCAAGCAGCGTGCTGTCAGAGAAGGCCAACTAGGGAGTCAGAACTTTCATCCCTGCTGGTAAGTAATGACCCCAACCCACACAGTGTCATTAAAGACCACATGAGGGGCTTCCCTGGTGGCGCAGTGGTTGAGAGTCCGCCTGCCGATGCAGGGGACACGGGTTCGTGCCCCGATCCCGGAAGATCCCACATGCCGCGGAGCGGCTGGGCCCGCGAGCCATGGCCGCGGAGCCTGTGTGTCCGGAGCCTGTGCTCCGCAACGGGAGAGGCCACAGCAGTGAGAGGCCCGCGTACAGCAGAAAAAAAAAAAAAAAAAAAAGACCACATGAGGAGGCTGTACTTCTGCCTCCATTTGAAAGTTATGAGGTGGGCCTCCCCTTCTCTGCTGGGTTAGTGTCAGACAAGGCCTAGTGGAGAGTCAAGACTTTCACCACTGGCCAGTGGTTACAAAACCATCCCCACCACAGTGTGAGTGAAGGCCATGTGTGAAGCAAGAACTCCCACCTCCACCCAACAGCAGCAAGGAGCATGCCCCCTGGGTATCAATGGAGGCTGACTGGGGAACCTGGACTTCTACCTCTACCTCGCAATAACAAGGCAGTGCCCTCACCTTTCCCTGCCAGAATAATGTCAGAAAAAGACAACTAAAACAGAAGATTTAAATAAGATGCAGAGTCTCATAATACAAAACTGACCAGGTTACAATTAAAAAATCACTGGTCATACCAAGAATCAGGAAGATTTCAAAATGGATGTAGAAAGGAAATACTTGTCAACAGAACATGACAGTAATGTTAGAATTATCTGACGAAGACTTTAAAGCAACCATGATCTAAAATGCTTTAAGTGGCAATTACGAACACTGTTAAAACAAATGAGAAAATAGAAAGCCTCAGAAAGGAAATAGAAAGTCTCATCAAAGAAATAGAATATGTTAAGAAACACAAAGTGGAAATGTTGGAACTAAAAAATATAATAACTAAAATTAAAAGTTGATTGAATATGCTTGACAGCAAAATGGAGGTGACAGGGAAAGAATCAGCAAACTTGAAGACAGAACAACAGAAATTACTCAACTGAACAACAGAGGAAAAATAGACTAAAAAATGAACAGAGCCCACAGGGACCTATGGGAATATAATGCAACATCTAACATTCAACGTCATCAGAGTACTAGAAGGAGAGGAGAAAGAGGACAAGGCTGAAAAAGCACTCAAGGAAATAATGGCTGAAAACTTCCCAAATTTGCAAGGAGACATAAACCTACAGATTAAAGAACTTGAGCAAATCCCAAACAGAATAAACTTAAAGAGGGTCCCAGAAGGAGAAGAGAGAGAGAAAGGTGCAGAGAACTTATGTGAAGAATTAATTGCTGAAAACTTTTCTAACCTGAGACAGGAACACATCTAGGTTCACGAAGCAGAGAAAGTCCCAAACAAGATGAACCCAAAGAGGTCCACAGCAAGACACATTACAATTTAAATGGTAAAAGTTAACGATAAAGAGAGAATCTTAAAAGCAGAAAAGTAACTAGTTACATAAAAAGGAACTCCCGAGTATCCTTGTCCCCTCGGCGAGGCACAGCCACCCCCTGCCTCTGCAGGAGACCTCCAACACTAGCAGCCATGTGGCTGACAGCGTCCTGGTACTCCAGCCTGCTGTCAGGCCTGAGCCTCTGACGTGGGAGAGCTGAGTTCAGGACACTGGACCACCAGAGACCTCCTGGCCCCACATAATATCTACAGGCAAGGGCTCTCCCAGAGATCTCCGTCTCAATGCTAAGACCCAGCTCCACTCAACAACCAGCAAGCTCCAGTGCTGGACACCACATGCCAAAAAACTAGCAAGACAGGAGCACAACCCCACCCATTAGCAGAGAGGCTGCGTAAAATCATAATAAGTTCACAGACACCCCAGAACACACCACCTGACTCAGTCCTGCCCAACAGAAAGACAAGATCAAGCCTCATCCACCAGAACAGAGGCACCAGTCCCCTCCACCAGGAAGCCTACATAACCCACTGAACCAACCTTATCCACTGGGGGCAGACACCAAACACAACGGGAACTACGAAGCTGCATCCTGCAAAAAGGAGACCCCAAACACAGTAAGTTAAGCAAAATGAGAAGAGAGAGAAATACACAGCAGATGAACAAGCAAGGTAAAAACCCACCAAACTAAACAAATGAAGAGGAAATAGGCAGTCTACCTGAAAAAGAATTCACAGTAATGATACTAAAGATGATCCAAAATCTTGGAAATAGAATGGAGAAAATACAAGAAAAGTTTAACAAGGACCTAGAAGAACTAAAGAGCAAACAAACAATGATGAACAACATAGTATATGAAATTAAAAATTCCCTAGAAGGAATCAACAGAATAACTGAGGCAGAAGAATGGATAAGTGACCTGGAAGAAAAAATAGTGGAAATAATTCCACAGAGCACAATAAAAAAAAAAAAAGAATGAAAAGAATTGAGGACAGTCTCAGAGACCTCTGAGACAACATTAAACATACCAACATTCAAATTATAGGGGTCCCCGAAGAAGAGAAAAAGAAAGGGACTGAGAAAATATATGAAAAGATTATGTTTGAAAACTTCCGTAACATGGGAAAGGAAATAGTCAAGTCCAGGAAGCACAGAGATTCCCATACAGGATACATCCAAAGAGAAACATGCCAAGACACATATTAATCAAACTATCAAAAATTAAATAAAAAGAAAAAAAAATTAAAAGCAGCAAGGCAAACACAACAAATAACATACAAGAGAATCCCCATAAACTTAACAGCTGATTTTTCAGCAGAAACTCTGCAAACCAGAAGGGAGTGGCAGGACACATTTAAAGGGACTAAAGGGAAAAACCTACAACCAAGATTACTCTACCTGGCAAGGATCTCATTCAGACTTGATGGAGAAATCAAAAGCTTTACAGACAAGCAAAAGCTAAAAGAATTCAGCACCAAACCAGCTCTACAACAAATGCTAAAAAACTCCTCTAGGCAGGAAACACAGGAGAAGGAAAAGACCTACAATAACAAACCCAAAACAATTAAGAAAATGGTAATAGGAACATACATATTGATAATTACCTTAAATGTAAATGGATTAAATGCTCCAACCAAAAGACAATGACTGGCTGAATGGATACAAAAACAAGACCGTATATATGCTGTCTACAAGAAACCCACTTCAGACCTAGGGACACATACAGACTGAAAGTGAGGGGATGGAAAAAGATATTCTATGCAAATGGAAATCAAGAGAAAGCTGGAGTAGCAATTCTCATATGAGACAAAATAGACTTTAAAATAAGACTATTACAAGAGACAAAGAAGGATAGGATATTACATAATGATCGAGGGATCAATCCAAGAAGAAGGTAAAACAATTGTAAATATTTATGCACCCAACACAGGAGTACCTCAACACATAAGGCAAATACTAACGGCCATAAAAGGGGAAATCGACAGTAACACAATCATAGTAGGGGACTTTAACACCCCACTCTCACCAATTGTCAGATCAACCAAAATGAAAACAAATAAGGAAAAACAAGCATTAAATGATACATTAAACAAGATGGATATGATTGATATTTATAGGACATTCCATCCAAAAACAACAGAATACACTTTCTTCTCAAGTGCTCATGGAACATTCTCCAGGATAGATCAAACCTTGGGTCACTAATCAATGCTTGGTAAATTTAAGAAAACTGAAATCGTATCAAGTATCTTTTCTGACCACAATGCTATGATAC